>NC_056756.1:4280000-4880000 GCF_018687715.1 Carya illinoinensis
GTTCCAGTCCCCACCATCCTGAGCATAATAATCCATGGGATAGTCCCCGTTTCCACATTCATTGCAAGACTCATTCTTGGCGCAGCATCCCGTACCTGAACCCACTGCAACACTCTTCTCCCACCAACCAGGTATAAAGCCGAGCGCAATCTCGGCCTCAAATGGAGTCAAGAGCGGCTTCCCGAACGCCTCACCCCAATCAATGGACAACCTAGGACACGCAATCTGAATCCAAGCATCTATGGTGTCCCCGAACAATGCCATCCTCTGTGGACTGATCTCTGACATCAAGACGACCGTATAATCGAAACCATTCTCTTCCATTCTCCGCTCCAACCTCTCAAGAATCCTGGGATTTCCTTGCCTCCCCAACGTCCCCAACACGATGCCCCAACTCTTGGCCTCTGTACTCGCCTTCAAAATTGCAGTTTTCCTCGACTCCTTCATTCCCTTATGATCATACTCCTCCAGAAACAGCTTCCCCATATAAGGGTCGTACCGAAACGCCCTTATTCCCGGGTTCGCTATCATCATTGCTTCCAAGTGAAACCTACCATCCGCCACAAACACTATGACTCTCTCCTCCTCCACCTCCCCACCATCCTTCGAAATCTTTGGCGCAGTGCAACCGAGCACCTCGCCCGCCGATAACGGCTTCGACTGCGGGATTGAGACCTGGTAACCGTGCTTTTCTAATTCAGGCTTGACGGATCGGATCGCCGAAGCGAATTGGATGGTTCCGGCAAGGACAATACTTTTGGTAGCGGTGGCGGGGAGATTAAGCGTTAGGGTTTGGAGAAGGCGCTGGATGTCGATTTGGATGTCCACAAAGACGTAGAGGCAGGGGATGGAGGTGGAGTCGATGGGGACCAAGCAGCTGTGCCCGTAGTGAATGAGAAGTTCGGCGCCGAGGGCCGAGGCCGAGAGGTCGTCAACGCAACAAGCGCCATAGGTGACGTCACCCAGGACGAAGCACTGGGAGACGGAGGCGAATGAGGTGAGAATATCGGAGAGGACGAGGGAGTACATGAGGAGGCCCTCCGGAAGCTGGAGGGCGACACGCTTGGCTTTGGCGGAGAGCACTCGCCAGACGCACTTGTGGACTTCGAAGTTGTAGTTGGAAGGAAGAAGAGCGATGGCGGCGTTCAGGGTTGAGTCGTTGAGTATGTTATCCGGGATTTGGCTCTTAACGAAACGCTTTGGTGCGGTTCTTACTCTTGCCGATGCGGGTTTCTCACTGACTGATGATAGCTCTTGGGAGGCTTCCTCCTGCAGCTGCTGCCGCCGCCGCTGCTCCATGACACAGATGACTCGAGGCGATGTTCCGTCTAGACTCCCCTCTTTCCACCCTTCGTTTATTTTTGTGAAAATTACCTCTCCTGAGTTTTGTATTTTTATAGCTTAAATTATTAAAATTAATGCATTATATTTTTCATATATTATAATTCTCCTTATTAACTGACTTTGGCTTTATTGAAATAAGAAGATCTATTTAAATCAATTATGAATAAAGAATTTAAATATTTATCTCAAGCATGATGGATAAATCATATATTGATGAAAAATAATAGTTACAGTGCTGAATGCGTAAATGCCGTATAATCATTTAAAAAAAATTTTGAAACATACACGAAAGGAAATTAATTTTTTAACACTAAATTTTATTTTTTTCAAAATAATTATACAACGTTTATATACTTCACGATTATATGTAATATTATTTAAATTATTAAGTATATTACATTATAATATATATTTAAAAAATTTGAATTGTCAAGATAAAAATATTAGATAAGTATAATCTTATGGGATGATATCATGATACACGTTATATAGTATGTTTTGAATTGGAATTTATCTTCATCTCGTTGGGAATAGAGATTTTGCCAATTTTCGTTGCTTCTATATAATATAATTTTGAAACACGAATGAAATAATTGTCACACCCTATTTCAAGATTTTATATAATTAAAATTAAATCGAAGAATGGCATAATAATTCTAGAAGAACAGTGTAGAGTCACAAACCGGAGGTCCCAAATTAAGCTCAGAGTTCCAAATTAAGGCTCAACACAACATTCTCACTTGTCGGACCCCGCGAACTTTACCGGATCATAAAAAGCAGTTGCACGTGAGCACATAGAGGTCTACACACCGAATGAAAGGCGGCATCAACGCTCCACTACAGGACAATTGGACGAAAAGGCCCTCTTTTTCCCGGTGCTTGAAGTTTCCGTGGCCGGGTTGCCTCGGTTCTGAGTTCCGAATTGCCCCAACTACTAGTTAGTGCATCAAATTGATCACCCCCGACTCACTGCAGCTCCGTTGGAGACTGGGATTGTCTAATGGTGAAATGGGTATTTCCTCTTGTCCCAGATAAGTCCCTTTTTTCTATTATTGAACTGTTTCTGTTGGTCTATCATTCAGTTTTTGAAGTCCCAGTAAATTCTTAAAGTGGTTTCTGGGTGCGACTTATTTGGATGAAATATTGGGTTCTGAGTCGCATTCGTTACTTGCATGCCTTTTGTTTGTTGTTTGTCTGGTTAAATCTTCCCAGGTTCTCTAATTATATCGGCAATCTAAGAGTGTCGTTTGCTTTAATTTATAAAATCCACATAGATGAAGTTCTTTAAGTATGTTTCTGGTCATAGCAGCAGTTGGCTCCTTGTTGTGTCGGTTAAAGTTCAGAACTGGTTTTGATTCGTTTGGCCTCTATGAATTGCACTTCAAAGTTGTGCTATGAAGGTTGAAACGCTGTTAGTATTGTGCTTTGAATGGTAACTTTTCCATAGGTTTGGTTTTAAACCTTCTTGTGTGACGAAAAATGGAAGGAAAGCCATTGTCAGGCACTCATATGATGCCGGGTAGGCCGTATGGTTTTCAAAACTTGCAAGGATCATTGCAGCTTCGTCATGAACAAAACCCTCATTTATATAATCAAGGATCTTCAGTTCGACCACAAACTCAAGATGTTTTCCCTCTTCGGTTACTTAACTTGCAAGAACACGACCGGCCGGGTACTTGCAGTCACAACAAGGACGTGAGAGGGAAGAACTTGGCAAATGACAACAACGAGATGAATTGCATGGAAGAAGGCATTGACTGGCATGACAGTATTGGTAAAGAGAAAAAACGGTCCCCATGGCACCGTATGAAATGGACAGAGGAAATTGTGAAACTTTTGATCACCATTGTATCCTACATTGGGGAGGATTCTTCCTCTGATTGTATCACCAGTGGGAGAAGTAAGTCTTCACTTTTACAGAAGAAAGGGAAATGGAAGTGTGTATCAGAGGTCATGGCTGAGAGGGGTCATCATATATCTCCTCAACAATGTGAGGACAAGTTTAATGATCTGAATAAGAGGTATAAGAGGCTTAATGACATTCTGGGAAGAGGCACTTCTTGCAAGGTAGTTGAGAACCCAAAGCTTTTGGATGTGATGGATTTACCTGAGAAGGCAAAAGAGGATGTGAAAAAGATATTAAGCTCGAGACATCTTTTTTATGAGGAGATGTGTTCCTATCACAATGGGAATCGATTATATCTTCCTCATGATCTGGGTGTGCAGCAGTCTTTGCAGTTAGCTCTTAGCAGAAAAGGCGGTTGTGAGCCTCATGATTTGATGCTGCAAAAAACAGATGATGAAGATGATGAAGATTGGGATGCAGAAGCTGATGGTCAGGATGAAGAATGCAGGGATAATGGGGGAACATTTGTTAGGTTTGAAGAGGTCTCTGCAAAGAGGTTGAAACGAAGGGACAGAACTGAAGACATGGGTTTTTGTAATCCCGTGAAGTTTCTGGAAAATAACCAAGGATTAGGTTCTCATCGCCAAAAAGATTATACCGATTTGAACCATGTTTGCACTGGCAGTGGCAAGGCAAATGAGTTAAGAGAGCAGTGGCTGAAATTTCGCTCACTACAGTTGGAAGAACAGAAGTTACAAATTAAGGCCCAGATGCTTGAGTTGGAGAAGCAGCATTTTGAATGGCAGAGGATGAGCTGGAAACATGGCAGAGAGCTGGAAAAGCTGCGGTTGGAAAATGAACGTATGAAGCTTGAGAATGAGCACATGGAATTAGAATTTAAGCACAAGAAAATTTTAGATGATTAGAGCTGAGTTTACACTAAGTGCATTGGTACCTATGGTTTATGATATTGCCTCAAGTTCTATTAAATTATGGCAAGAGTTCTATTATCATCTTGGTGTATCTTTGCTCTTAGTTTTATTAGTATTATTATCTATAAATGTCAAAGGTCGTTGTCGCTCTTTTCCTTGTATCAGTTTAATTACTTTGGTTTACCTGCAATCTAATTTCTCAAATTCTTTCTAAAGTCAGGTTGGTCATGAGAAAGTGTGCCCCGAAGAAGCTAACATGACAACAATGCTTGATGATGATATGGAAAAAAGAACATGGTGAATAAATTGTCCTATGGGCATTAGAAACAATGCAATTTTGTTTTGGAACCCATTTTGCATATTTGTGCTATATTTGGCAATGTTTTTCCTTTGTCATTTCAACAAGCTTTGTGCGCACGTGCTATGCATGCTTGTGTGTGGTTTTGGGTGATGAGCTTTTTTGCTAATGTTACGTGGAAAATTAAAACGAATAAATCATCCATGTAATAATGGTTCATAATGTATTGGGATTTCTTAGTCTATCTGCTAGCAAGAAAATGTGGTTAGAACATGGAATTCTGGCCGGGTCCATTTCTCGATTTAATGGAAGGTTTAAAAAGGTTATGGAGTTGAGTGGTGGATGAGTCAAGGATCACAAGCATTGGGCGACATTGCTTGAAATGAAATGGTTACATTGGAATAATCTTCATGGGAAAGATATGACTGGTTAATATGCCCCATATGATGAGTATTATGATCGGTTTTCAAGTTCAGTATGTCCCCGATCTATGCTCTTATATAAACATCAAGGCTTTGATTTTATATATGAGAAATAATATTTGCAGTCGTGGTTGTGCAAGCGGCGTGCAGTCGCTTTGAAAAAAATGAATTAATATGGGACCCACATAAAAAAAGACCAACTTTTTAATCGTGGACCCCACTCTTTTTCAAAGTGATTGCGCGGCGTTTGCAATTCTACGACTGTATATAGCATTGCCGTTTATACATATATAGTTTGTCTAGGTGCAAATCTTGACTTTTGGGGTTACACGACTGAAAGTTGATGAGGAGCTCATACTCCATCCCCTTTCTTCCCTTGTCCTCTTGTTTTTCTTTTCTTTGTTTCTCATACTTTTTTTTTGAGATTATTCTATATATCAAGATGCGAGAGGAGTGCTAGAGACAAACATGAGGGGCCTTTAACAACTTTGTCTTGAAGGTGATATTGTGATGCAACTGGTACACATATGTCAAGGAGGTGGGGGATATAATACCAAAGGAAAGGGAAAGCTGATGGCAGTGCTAACTTACTAAGTTGAGCAGTATCTGATCTTTCAGTACCTTCTGCATGCAGGTTACTCGGGCATGAATCCGACTGTGTTTCTTCTTTTGACTTTATTTCTTAGTTGTATTTAGTACGTGGGCAGTTTGATGAGAAATTTAAGAATTCTTGATATAAGTGACAATTAATCTTGTTCACAAGCCAAAAAACAGATGAAGCATTTAGGCAAATCCGTAGAGGCACTATAGGGGAATATTCTAATTGCCCACAAAGACGGTAAAAAAAGATAGGTTTTTCTATATTTGGATGCACGATATGGGTAGTTTTCATTTGAGAAAACAAAGCTGGTTGGCAAATAAAACAACCAGCTGGAGTTGTTAAGAATCTATGTTTGATTCATACAACTCATCGATAACTGCTAAATATACATAAAATTCAACCAATGGCAACCGTACGTTGGCCTCCTCAAATCTTTCTTGGCCATGGAAAGTCTGGCACCTGAAATCAAAGACACCCTTTATAAAACCCATCCTACATCCCCCATGTTTCTCACATCGTTTTCTTCTTTTCTTATCTTGCTGATCTTCAAGAGACCTTTCTCTCACTAACAGAGAGGTAGCAAGAAAGAAAGGTTCTTGCTGGTTCTCGAGCATTAAACATGGGTAATTGTGGTAGTGCGCCGAAAACCGAGGCCGAGGCTGATCTTGTGCCTGAGCCTGTCAAGGAGGACTTGGTGGTGACCCAAGAGGAGGTCAAGGTTCAACAAGAAGAGAAGGGGAACGATGGAAATGACGAAAAGCATAATGCTGTTGATGAGAAGCCTGCCAATGTGGACGACGCCGCTCAGGGTGCCACCACCCTGGTCAATGAGGTAATTCCTTCTTCTTCTTTTTGTGATGAAACGTTGGTAAAATTTATCCATCTATGTATAATCTAAATAAATTTATCAAATCGGCAGGCTGAAGAAAAGAAAGAAGCAAAGGAGGATAAGAAGACCCCCGAAATTATATCTGAAGAGACAAAAGAAGCAGAAAAGCCAAAGACTGAAGATCAGGTAAATGCTGCACCAGAGAAAGCATCGAAAGCTGAAGTTTCAGATGCTGCAAAAGCTCAAGAAGCCAATAAATTGGAGGAGAAGACAGCAGATAAAACTGCTACAGATTCGGAAGCCGAGAAACTTGAAAACAAGACGGCAGATATATAAGAGAGAAGCCACAATGAGAGCGAGTCCATATATGTTATTCATCAATATACAGTACTCGTAATTCTATATTGGTAGAAAGAAAATACGATTGTTGTTTCCGTTTGGTTTCGAAGCTCGAAGGCATGCATGCATGCATTTGTGCTGGCTATGGAAATTGAGTCTTGATGATCAGTTTGTGGTAATTCGTAATTATCTTTTCAATGATCAGAATAATAGTTTTGTTTCCGTTGCTTCTCAATTGATTATTTCTAAATCGTGTGCGAGAAAATGCATCAAGATTTTTCCAGAATTCTTGTTCAAGTAATTTTAGGGAATTCGTAATGCAATCCAACGGAAGATAGACAAAGTAATAAATTAGGATTTATCGGGACCAATGTTGCAAGCTTCCGGAATATAATGGGATCTTGATCATTATGAGTGTTACGTCGAATTGGATTGGGAAGTCCAATGGCAAAAAGAAAGGGATTCATTAGCTCGTTATTTAGTCCGAATTGATGAAATGACAGAATCCATAAAAATTATTCAACAGGCCCTAGAAGGAATGCAGGTAGACGTTTATGTAGGGAGAACCCCTAGCTGATAAATTTTGGCCATACATTTTAAACGTAGCACTTCAACAATTAATTGTTTGGATCTTGGAACCAAGATCATGCGTTCATGCATGCAGGTACATTAATGTACAGAATTTTTTAAAAGAAAAACTCGAGTCAGGCGAAATTACGGACCGATTGCGAACCGAATGCTGAGGTGAAAAATAAAACGGAACATTTAATTGAAGAGAGACTTTTGAGACATCTGGAGTGGGAAGAAGTTTTGATCAGGACTGATGGTGCGTTTCGTTTTTTAATGCATCACCTCCCCGTGTTTTCCAAGTCCTCCCTATCTGAAGACTGAAACCATCCCTAACCCTAGCCCATCGCAGTCTCTCCCAAACCTGTAATTTAGTAATTTTCTAATAACTACGTTCTATCTAGGGTCGCGCTACTGTGCCGCTCCGGTGTTACCGCAGGTTTTGACCGCCTGACGTGGCACGCCACGTGGCATTTAATATAAAAAAAAATAAAAATAAAAAAAATAAAAATAAAAAAGAAAAGAAAACGGTCAGAAAGAAGGGAATCGTGAAAGTTGAAAGCAGAACTCAAACCCAGACCCACCCAGACCCAGCAGCAGCCGCTGCAGCCCTACCGTCGCCGTTTCCTCCCAGCCGTCCCTGCGCCGGCCCTGCGCCGTCACCGTGCCATCCCGTCGACGAACACTGGTTCTGCGAGATTACTGCATCGATTTTGCATCAGATCCCGTCGCATCCGGTTCGACCCATCATCGTCCCCGACTGCGGCAGACCATCTTTCCTCCTCCTGGAATAAATACCTTGCCGGTTCCCTCTTCATTTCTATTTCTGGTAACCTCCTTCTAGTACTCCCCATTGATGATAAATGTATTCTCATCACAGGTAGTGTGATAGATGTTCAGTGCAGAAATTTTTTCCCCAAAACACAAGCTATCGAGTTGCTTCTTAGGGTTTCGGTTTGTTAATTTTTTTTTAGTCTAGAATGAGTTTGATTGACTGTTAGTTTTCCTAATTGTAGTATTTTGTGTGTGTGAGATTTCTATGTACTTGGTTATGAAAATGTTGTTAGCTTGAATGAATAAGGCGAGAGGGACTTGGTGCAGAATTTTTTTCCCCAAAAAACAAAGCTGTCAACGTGCTTCAATAGGGGGTTCGGCTGGTTAATTTTTTGTTAGTCTAGACAACTTGAAGGAAGATTACGGTTTCTGTGCTTGCTGAAAACAGATTTGATTTGGCATTTTTAGTTCTAATCTTTGGCATGGCATGATCAGTTTACTGAATTAACTCTAATATTTAAATATGTGTGGAGTTGAAATGGCCTCTAAATATTGTGTAGACTTTTGTGGTTTGGAGTTCAAATGGCCTTTAAATATTGTGAATACAAATCTGTTTTGGAGGTCAAATGGCCTCTACATATTGTGAATACAATTCTGTTTCGGAAATGTCATGGACCATGCGTATATTGTTCAATAAGTTTTTTTTGGAGTTCAAATGGCCTTCATTTTATAGTTATTTACTCTAAAACGTTTGGTAAGAAAAATTCTGATATGTTTGTAAGATTTATATGGATAAGTGTCATGTGGTTTTTATGAAACATAGTTTAGGGAAGTCCAATTTGCACACCTTAGGTTCCCATAACTTCAAAAAAATAACAAGAATAGTTAGATACCTGGTTTTACTATAAGAATGAGTGGAGTATATTGTGGAAGGGAACAATGTTAATAATTTTTCTGTGTATGTGCTACGACAACTACTTTTATTGTTCTCTTTGTATATGGACAGCAATGCCTGAGTCACGTGGTGAAAATTGCTCAAGCTCAGGAAAGTCAATAGTTGAGTACCCAATTTGTTACTGTGGAATTAAAGCTTGTCAAAGAACTGCGCATACGGATGAAAATGAGGGGCGGCGATTTTTTGGATGCCAAAACTATATGGTGAGATTTACTCTTCTTGCCCTCACATATCATTATTGTTGATAGTGTTGTTTGTCTAAATTTAAGTGGTAATTGATTTTTTGCAGTCTGGGAAGTCTTGTGGATACTTCTGCTGGTATGACCCTGAAATACCATCATATTGCCAAAAAACTATCAAACGATTACAACACTCAATTGATAAATTAAAACTTGAAGTTGAAAAGATCCAAGCATCAATGGATATCCAAAGCTTGAATCATCGACTACAAATAGAGTCCGAGAAGCGCAAGAGGCAAATGGAGAAGGCTACCTACGTGACACTAATTTCATTGTCGTGGTTTTTCTTTGTTGGGTTGCTTATATCTAGTTGTGGTTGGTTCAAAGGGAAATGTTAATATAGTTGTAGAAGTAAGCAACTACAAAAGTCTATTAGTATGTAGAAGATCTTTGTATTTTGTGGAAGGTGGGCTGTCAGCTTGTTGCTGGAAATTTTGGATCCGAGTGCTGGATCTTTGTATCATTGTGGAAAGTGTTTGTATTTTGTGAAAACGATATGTATTTGTTGATATTAATGAAAATGAAGTTTGTATTATTAAGTGGTTTGTTATTAGTCCTGATTCAAGACTCACCTGTGAATTCAAGTTTGTATTTTTAGTTATTAAACCCTGTTATAAACAGCTACTGCAAGTTCAACCAAGCAAAAGGTTGCTTTGGAAATCAAATAAATAACATCATAATCCTGGAGTACTTGTTGGATATGCCCAAAATAAATGTCATGGAATTTCCTGATCGTATAAATACAATATCCTGGAAGTAGTACTCGGTTAGCAAAATGTAAACAACACCATGCCCAAATTTGCAGCAATATAACTCACCCATTTTATTTCTCAGGACCAAGCAATGGAAAAAAATAGTATATGCTGGAAATAACCACAAATACACCATTAGTGATTTGAATTCTACAACTCATAGGTACTCAGCTTGTGAAGAAAAAATGAGTTTTCATATTGAACTTTTTTCTTTCAGACAAAATGGCAGTTGAGGCCATTGTATTTTCGAGAACTTATACATATTTCCTAAACATATTTCTGGAACAAAAACTACTAGTAAGTACAGCAACAGCCCCTCCTACTTACAAAAAAGCCCCTCCTTTACAAAAAAGCACATACCATTTACAACAAGCACCATCTTCCCACTGTGCAAAATACAAAAAGCACAAAAGACACCCATCCTTTTTACTATAAATACAGCAACAAGCACCATCAGCCCTCTGTCCAAAACAAAAAATAATAATCAAAAGACACCCTACCCTGGACATCACCACTATAAATACAACACCATCATGGCTGCCACCATCTAGGCTGTCGTAAATCATCCTGATCCGAGTCATTCATCTGCACAGGTTGCGCTTGCACTGGAGGTGGACGAGCAGACAAGGGAGTACAAAAAAAATCCGGCCCATGTGTCCAAACTTGGCTTTCTTGATCATGTAGCGAGGATTGCTGGAAAAAATCAGCAAACATTATTTTGGGCTTTCTATACATAAACAAAATAAATGAACACTTATCAAAATAATCAAAGGATTTTGGACCTCAGTTGTGGACAATCTCCTTCTAGTACTCGGTTTCTTGAGAGCCTTATCAACGGGGTGTGTTCTTCTCTTAGTTGTGGGTCTCTCTTTACTCCGAACAACTAATGGACTAAGAACTTTGCTGGTTGTGCCATCAATGGGAGTAACAAGACCAGCTGTGGAACAAGCACCATATGAATCGTCATCGGGGTACTCCGATTTCAATTGTTCTAGTTGGCTGATCAATTTCACACAGCTTCTCTCGGTCTTTGCGGCATTTGAACATAGTTGATAGAAGCAATTCTGGATCCGATTGAACCTTTGTTTCTCAGGATTGCTCGTCGCCTCATAACTACTTCTTACATTGACATATTGTCTCTTTATATCCTTCCTCCACCGATCCAAAATGTATTTTGGTGGAACTTCACTCTTGTCTAACTGTGCCAGGATTCGAAGAGCATGTCGACATAATATTCCCCTAAACTCAAATAATTTGCAACTGCATGTAATATCAAGAGAAGATTCTTCACATACGCTAACAAAATAGTTTACGCGTTTAATGAATCCATCACTCACCTTAATCTCATCCCCGACTACGTACGTAAAGTTTGCCCCATCACCACCAAAATACGAGGTAGTCAAATACAAAAACCCTCGAAATTCTTCTTGGACTTCCTTGAACTTGGCAATTGTATATATTTTTTGAAATTGCTTCTCGATAGGATAGTGAGATATGCAAGGAATCTCAGTGTTAAATGAATTAAAGTCAGCAATTGCTTCATTCTCTGCCTTCCTTCTAAGGGCTGAATCGTACTGATCCACAAATTGTTTCAATGTGGTCCGGGAGTGAACGTAGTCATCAAAAAATGCATTCATGCCCTCACTACGTTGTGTGGTTGACATTCCGGCCCAAAATGTATTTTTTACGTACGCCGGCACCCAATAATGCCTATCAGCATAAAGCAATCCCAACCAAGCATTCTCGCGAAAATCATTTGTTTCAAGCAAAGCGCCCCATCGTTCTTCAAACTCATTCTCACTTAATGAGTCATACACACATTTGTGTAGACTATCTTTGATCTCGTCATATCGAGAATGTGACCCAAATTTTTCTGGAAGCTTCTTCATGATATGCCACAAACAGAAGCGATGCCTAGTTGTTGGAAACACCCTGGCAATTACAACTTTCATTGCCTTATCTTGGTCTGTAATTATTGCATTTGGTGGTTGGTCATTCATACACTTCAACCATGACTCAAACAACCACTCAAAAGTATTCGCATCCTCATTGGAAATCAATCCACACCCGAATAGGATTGACTGACCATGATGGTTCACGCCCACAAATGGCGCAAATGGCATTTTATAAGCATTGGTCAAGTATGTGGTATCAAAAGTGATTACATCCCCGAATGATTGATACGCAGCTCTACTTCGGGCGTCTGCCCAAAACACATTCTTTAACCTCATGTCAGGGCCGACATCAATCGCATAAAAAAATTCAGCATTAATTTTCTGCATTTCCTGGAAGTAGTTAGTTAGAGCTTCAACGCCTCCAACTCCGAGACGAAGTTGTCGTGCTTTCTCAATATAGTTTTGACATTCCTTTTGCCCAAATGGCACATTCTCATACCCCCCTGCTTCAACAATTACACTCTGGAAAGTTTTTGACGTACGTATTCCAGCTTCATCATTTATTTCCAGCCTCTTAGCCACACGAGCATCTACCTTCTTGAAGCATCTAAAGTGTCTTGCTTTCCCTGGACTGACATAATGTGTGTGATCCAATATTACACTAGACAAGGTATATCCGCCATCTTCATTCAAAACTGCATTAATTCTTGCTTTACACCCTACCCTCTCTGTTTGTCTTGGCTTGAGTATATTGGAAGCCTGACTCTTTGCTGTGCCTTGCCGCGCACATACCAATGTGAACCATCTAACCCGCCCATCTTCGCTCTGTCTAGAATTCCTTCTACGGACCCCGAACCCTTTCTGTTTAGCATATCTCATATAATAAGACCGGACTTCTTCCTCACTAGAAAAAGTCCTTCCAACTATTGGTTCCTCGACACCATCATCTTCATTAGGTTCTTCGGTACCATCATAATTATCAGGCCCATCATCAACAAAAACTTCATCATACTCATCATCCGTCAAGTGTACATTGGAAGCCATATGAACTCAGCCTTGGAGAACCTACAATTAGTATCGCGAAGGCTATTGAATTAGCATATCATTTTATATGCCCTCATTTTATTGACATGTGAAATTATAAATACCATACAACAAAGAAAAGATCCCTACAAAATAGCATGCCGATGATGCCCATGCTGAAAAATTATTTTAAATATATATGCCCAAAAAATTTCTTCTCTCTAAGCAATATAAATCAAGCTTCTTATTTTTTTTAAAGCAATTTTTTTAAAAGGTATAACTCAAGCAGGATTTTTTTTTCTCCTATAACGTAAATCATCTTTATGAGAAATAAGTTCCATGGTTTTAATGTATTTTAACAGTTAAAACATCTTTCAGCAAATATTTTTAACTAAGCTGAAATATAGCAATATAGTTGTACATAACTTCAATTAAAAGGTGGCACCTTTACTTACGTTAAGTTTTCACTGATACACCAATGTATTCATGGAAATCTCTCGAATTATATTTTGCATTAAAACACATGTTTATTAAGGAGAGTCACACAAGATAAGAATAAATTTCAAATTTAGAAACAAATCTGGAAGTGATTTGTAGCACTCATCAAGCCGAGTATCATGGCCTCTAATTGATGTAGTTGTTTTATTTTTAGTGATTCAAATCTGTAACCGATGTACACAATATCTCCTTAGATGTACAAATCCCTGAGATAGGTTTGTAAAGCTCTGTATAAATGGTTACAAAACAGATCAATATAGGTGTATCATATTTCCATTGTGAGCTTCAGAATACTTATTTTTCTACAATATTTACATAATACAAGAATCTTGCAATGTAAGGTGTATACACACGTTAAACAAAACCGGCTACTTACAGAATATATAGCCCACAAACAGAGTTTATATACAAACAACTTCACAGAGAATAAATCACGCCCATATTTATGTGGATTCCCTTACATGTATTCATTCACATTTACAAGAAATTTTCTGCAAAAACAAGTGTGCCGGAATGCACATATACCCTTTACCTTCAGCTGCCGTGGCCTGAATGGCCGTGTCAGGGGGGGCCGATTTCTGCCGATTCAGAAATAGATGGGAGGGGGTGGAATACGAATCGGAGGAGTCGGTGATCGGAGTTTCTGTCTCGACCCACCTCTCGCCGGCGTTGTATGCTGATCGGCACCGTGACCCACGCAGCAGGTGGATGGGTTTCGGATGTCCCCTGTTTCCGATTCGTAGTTCTCGGTTTGAATAGCTTCTGTGTGGGGCCTTCACTCGCCGGAGATGGGCCGAGTTTGGTGGTGGTCGGCGCTGTGATGTTGGGGGACGGACGGTGAATGGGTTTCAGATTTGCTAAACATCCACCAGAAAGGAAAGACCTTGGAGAAGGCAACCCACGGGAAGGATGAAGGAGAAAGACACTGTGCGTAATTGGCAGGCGGGAAGTGAGTTTTTCTTTTTCCTGTTTCAGAAGCCTAGTCAGCACTACAGTACTTTGCCACGTCGAGCGGTCATCCAAAGCGGGCATATGGAAGCGGCAGACTAGCTTTATTCATCTATATATAGTCCAGACGTTGAGAAACCAAAAAGGTTGATCTCTAAGTTAAAAACTGAAAGATATTGCAACTCAACCAATTAGCTGTGTTACAACTTACGTCATTGCCGCAAGAGTAGTACTGCTACAGCTAGAGAAGATAAGTAACATATATCTATACTAATATATAAAGTGCGAATCATTTAAGAACAGTATTTTCATCTAACATTTTTATTTTTAATTTTGTCCTTAGTTTTATTTGACAATTACGGTTATTTGCATTCTACTTTTATTCTACCGATAGTTCTTTTGGTCCTTTTCCATTCCCACCAACTGATTTAGCTTTTCCTGTTTTATTTCCAGTTTTGCCCCTTAATTTTATTGTCCAGTTTGTTGTCTTTGGTGTCGTTTTGATTCGCCGACTTGATTTTAATGTCTTTTTACAGTTAAAGCTTATCACTTTGTCTGATAAAATGCAATTGGATTGAAATTTAAATGTCAATATTTCTTTTATTCGGTATCTTCAGTTATCTATTCTCCGTATTCTAACCTTTTAAAAAAAATATCTTGGACGAAGTTAATCGTGAATCTCAGCAATTGTAGGTATGTTCTTGTTGTTTCTCTCAGTATTGCAAGGATGAATTGTATTGTATGAATGTTGTTACAATGTGTAATTAGATGATTTGCATATGCATATGTCGTGATTTCTTCTTATTTCTTTGTATGTTCTGAGAACACAAAAAAAAAAAAAAACACAATTAAGAGTGAAAACAGAAAGCACAGTTGTTCCTCACCTTGAGAGCCAATAAATAACAGATCCAACCGAAAAACTGAAAAATAACCATAAGAAAAAAAAGTTCCTCCACCAAAGAACAGATCCAACCGAGAAACCCAATAATATGCCATCATGAACAAAAAAAACACCCAAACAGAGTTCCTTAATACACACGAGATAGTGAAATAAACCCACCCAAACAACAAATGCAACCGAGAAAGTCAAAAAAAAAAACTCACTTTCAACAAAAAAAAGAAGAAAAAAACTCCTTCAAAAATAAAATTTCAAAAATAATCCTACGCCCATCTGGTCTTATCTGGTCTCTTTCACCACCAAGTGCTTCCTCCTCCCCAAGCCTGAGGCATGTAGTCCCTTTCTCTACCCTCGCACGGATGGTCTCTCTCTTTACATCTCTTTCCTCTCATTTGTCCCTCAGATATGACATCGACGCAGCTTTCAGTCATGCACGTGCACACCCACTACATTACTATTTTAGATAAAATATTATATAATATATATTATCATCATCTCACCCACTCCGTTACTATTTTAGATAAAATATTCTATAATATATTTTATCATCTCACCCACTCCGTTATTATTTTAGATAAAATGTTATATAATATATATTATCATCATCTCACCCACTCCTGTCTATAATAAATAAATAAATAAATAGATACTGAATCCAACAACTCCAGCGACTCTCACCCACCAACTCTCACTCCTGTCGAGAAAGAATCCAAAATTAATTGCCGTGCACACCCACTACGTTAATATTTTAGATAAAATATTATATAATATATACTATCATCATCTCACCCACTCCTGTCTATAATAAATAAATAAATAAATAGATACTGAATCTACCAACTCCAACGACTCTCACCCACCAATTCTCACTCCTGCTGGGAAAGAATTCAAAACTGATTGTCGTGCTGTCTAACCACGATGCAACCAACCATACGGTGATGCCGTGTGACCTTGACATGGTGGCGGCAAGGGGGCCATAGGGTCACAACCCAACAAAAGAAACAGGACCTAGGGGTAAACAACAGAGAAAACAAACACATACCCAACAAACAACAGAAACCCCAACTGCGATGCATCCCAACTAGACGCTTACATTGTTTAGCGTCGGCGTCCTCGCTGCATGTGGGGGTCAATAGCCCTAGGTGGCTCAATCACGATGCAACCCATGGTGACTAAACCGACGGTGATTCTGTTGTGGGTGTGGCCATGGTGAGAAAGAACCCACGGTGACTAAAAGAGAAGAAGGGAAGAAGAAAAATTGAGAAGGGTTGTGGCAGGTGCTATGGGGCGACAATGGGAAGAGAGGGATGAGAGTCTGAGTTGAGAAAGCGAAGAAAGTTTGCTTTGCTTCCCATGCTAAAACAATCATCCAACTTTTCATAAAGGAGTACTCATATTTATCATTCTCGAAAGTCCTTTTGCTGAAGTAAATTAAAATATATATTAGGCACGCATAATGGTTGATTAATATAGAATAAAGAAGACGACTTGACGTGTGTCACAAACTATATATAATTGTAGTGTTATTTTGCGTGCATTAACGTCACAACATCAATGAAAAGCAATTCCACAAAGTAGTCATGATCAAACCCACCTAAGTTGTATTGGAAGCCAATCATCTCCATGTACCAATTGTCAAAAAGTTATCAATCCATGACTACTTTTCCAAACGAAACTAAGAAATTGAAAAATGCTTTTTTTTTTTTAATTTTTCATCTCGAATCATATAAACTAATAATTGATCATGTATTGTATTTTAAGGGATATATAAATATTATAAGTTAATTACTTAACGATTGACAAGCTTCTAAAAATATATACACCATATATATAAATTGGTTCTTAATTATAAATAGTGAAATTATTTATATCATCTTTTTTGTTTATCATTAGAATAATTTTCATCAAGCAGCATATTATATATGTAGGCTTTTTTGACACATCTTTGTCAATTGTCCATCACCACAGGCCAGTACCACCAAAGGTTGCTGGCCTGGCCTCCTTCTGGAATAATATTTGAATATTAAAAGCCATTGATTCCAAGGCTCTAAAATTCAAACCACCTAAATCGCCCTTACGTCAAAGTGAAACAACTAAACCATTATACTAATAATGCATTTTCAAATCGTTACGCTTAAATATTAATATAATCCCCAAGCCCCATCCCTTTTTGTTTTCCCACACCCTTTTTCTCCCCCCACAACAGATAGTGGTGGTAGTTTGTAACAATACTCTTTTAATATTTTAAATTATTATTATAATTTCATGTGTAATTCATATACCTAAATAAATTATGTGATAAAACATGATAATGTAAGTCTATAAACACATGATAATGTATTTTTTTCTCATAGACCCCACAGCATTAACGTCACAACACCAATGAAAACCAATTCCACAAGGTAGTCATGATCAAACCCACCTAACTTGTATTGGAAGCGAGTCATGTCCATGTATCAATGGTCAAAAAGTTATCCATCCATGACCACTTTTCCAAACGAAACTAAGAAATTGACAAATGCTTTTTTTTTTTAATTTTTCATCTCGAATTATATCAACTAATAATTGATCATGTATTGTATCTTAAGGGATATATAAATATTATAAGTTAATTACTTAACGATTGGCAGGTTTCTAAAAATATATACAGCATATATATAAATCGGTATGTTTGGAGATGACATATATATATAATGTAAGGTTGAACTTAATAAATAATTGGGCTTATATATATGTTTAATTATATGCCATTAATTATATTAGATTACCAAATTAGTTCTTTTCATTCTTTATTAGTGATTGCAATTTAATTATGATGGATATTTTGGAGTATTTTAGAATTTTTCGAATAGTAAGAAAATAGAATAAATTTAAAATATTTTTAATATAATTTTTATTTATAAATTTATATTAATTTTTATATTTAAATAATGGATAAAAAATTTCAAAATTTTAAATAATGTTTTTTTTTCTCTGTGGGCTGATGATTTTTAATAAGAGAAATACTATTTTGCCGTCTGAAGTCCACCGCTTAAAATTCTTTTAATAATTTTATGAAGGTCTTGTCCTACGGAAATACACAAACATTGATTTTTGTACCAAGTTCAGATGAATTATTTCTGTATGGGGCTCCACCGATGTTAGGTTAGATGTCGACTTGATCGCGACTCTGCTCTAATCATGTACAGTTCTACCAATTATAACGTTATGAGCCAAAAGTGAAAATAAACAATAAAAAATATCGATAAAACTCTCATATTACATGCCCTTCTTGATCTCATGATTCTTTGTTGATCGTAAACACATTTCCAATTACCTGTGTTCTTTTAAAAATATAACAATTAAAGTGCACAGCATCTCTCAGCAGCTTAAGTTAGGTTTCAATGCTGATGTAATTTCAAATAATTTATAAATAGTAATAAAAAAATTTAATAATAATAAAAAAAATAAATAAATAATTTGTTAATGATAGTAAACTAATTTGAGACTACATTTATAAGATTACTTCACTTGTCAATTCCATTTTTACAATGAGAAGTGTATAATCATAAACAAATTTTATAAAAATAAATTTATAGATTAATATCATTTTATACCATAGATTAAATCTAATTTATAATAAAAATAATTATAAAATATATAATATTAAATTACATTAATTTATAAATGTATTTTTATATGCTATTAAATACAATAAGGATTTGGGTTTAAAGTAGGTAATATTGGAAGATCAATTATGTTGCAAAAAATATGGCAATATGCCTTGGGGTTTGATATTTTATTTAATTATTGGTACCAAATTAATATGATGGTGCCGTGGTTCATGGACCCAGAATTTTCGATCCATACACTGAGATCGATTGAGTATTATATATTAAAAAAATTAGTGTTACAATATAGTTATAAAATATATAAGTATTAGTCGTTTTAAAAAGAAAATGAGATTTATTATTAAAGAAATTAATTTTTTATATAAAGCTTGTACTTTTTTTTAAGAAGTAGTAAAGTATTTATACATTCACGACTATAAATATTTTTTTTTTGAATAAATAAAATAGAAACTTTTTATAAATTATCTGTAAACGAAAAATGCTAAACATTTTTTTAAATCAAGTAACAAAGTAATGATTTAGGCGGATTAACAAGAGATTTATATCAACTAACAATCATGATAAGAAAGTTGATGAATTCTTATAATTAACTGTTTGTTAGGAATTAATAGTAAAACATCATTTTGCTTACTAATCACTTCAAAGTTATGGTTATTGAGTTTTTTTATAGCCTTTTATTTGTTTTTATTTTTTTTGTTTTATATATTTTATTAAAAATATGTTTGATAATAAATTCCATTCAATACATTAATTCTTTGCTTGTAAGTTTTTTTTTTTAGTAAATAGTGAAATTATTTATATCATCTTTTTTGTTTATCATGAGAATAATTTTTTTTTTTTTTTTATGTTTGTTTTTTTTGTCAGATTTGTTGCTTTTGCTTTTGTTTGGCTCTTCATCAATCTGGTTGGTATCAATTTGCTGTGTCCAGTTTATTCTTCTGTTTGTGCTCCACTTCCTGATACGTTCTTTTCTATCTCATTTGAAAAAATATTATTCAATTTTTTTATGTTTATATAAGTGCGCTTATAATTAGGATAAATTGATGATATGATATCATTGTTATGTTAATATTTACTTTTTTCATTTTTTATAATAAAAATAGTTTTTAATAATTTCAAATAAGTATAATAAATTTTTTTATTAATTTGATGTACTTTGAATGGTAATGATACAAGAGAAAAATAAACTAAAAAAATGATAAACTTAGTGCAATTTTAAAATTGTGGTGAAAAATATAACTTACAAAATTTTAAGGTTTTTAAGAAGTAGCAAAGTATTTATACATTCACGACTATAAATATTATTTTTTTGTATAAATAAAATAGAAACTTTTTATAAATTATCTGTAAACAAAAAATGATAAACATTTTTTTAAATCAAGTAACAAAGTAATGATCCAGACGGATTAACAAGAGATTTATATCAACTAACAATAATGATAAGAAAGTTGATGAATTCTTATAATTAACTGTTTGTTAGGAATTAATAGTAAAACATCATTTTGCTTATTAATTACTTCAAAGTTATGGTTATTCAGTTTTTATACATAAATATAGTATTTAGTCTTGTTATTTTCAAAATTTGTTTGAAAACTTTTAAAAATTTGATAAACATTAACTTATTAACACAAACATTATAATAAAAAAATAAAACAAAATAGCATTTCCATTTATTTGTGGTTTTTTTATAGCCTTTTATTCGTTTTTATTTTTTTTGTTTTATATATTTTGTTAAAAATATGTTTGATAATAAATTCCATTCAATACATTAATTCTTTGCTTGTAAGTTTTTTTTTTTAGTAAATAGTGAAATTATTTATATCATCTTTTTTGTTTATCATGAGAATAATTTTTCTTTATGTATGTTTTTTTTGTCAGATTTGTTGCTTTTGCTTTTGTTTGGCTCTTCATCAATCTGGTTGGTATCAATTTGTTGTGTCCACTTTATTCCTCTGTTTGTGCTCCACTTCCTGATACGTTCTTTTCTATCTCATTTGAAAAAATATTATTCAATTTTTTTATGTTTATATAAGTGCGCTTATAATTAGGATAAATTGATGATATTATATCATTGTTATGTTAATATTTATTTTTTTCATTTTTTTATGTTCAATTTTTTTTAGTTACGCACCAAAATCGACACAGAATTTACAATTTTTCATAACTTTATGCCGATTGGTAAGACAATATTATTAAATGCAAAAATATAGTTAAACATTATTAACACCATTTTTTTTTATTTTATCTAAATTCTTTTATGAATAAATCCAGAAGAGAGTGAAAACAATCCACGAAGAAAAAATTGTATAGTATCCAATCAAACCAAAAAAATAGAAGAAATCTATCGAAAAAAAAGAGAGAGATATGCTGAGTTGAAAAATTTTCGGTATAATGAAATGCGAAGGCAAAGACAATCTCAGAATGTCCTATCTCTTTACCCGAACCAATATTTTCTCATGTACAATTATATATAGCATTATCAAGAGCCAAAACTGCCAATTCAGTAAAAATTCTTATAAGACCAACTACAATTGATAACTATGAAAAAAATTGTACAAAAAATATTGTGTATAAAGATTTTTTGAAAATAACAAACTCATTATAATGCTATATAAATAGTCATATTTAATATATTCTTTAGTCTGCTCAGTTAATGTTTTTCAAATATTGTTATCATTTATACATTCTATTGTTTTTTTAATTATATTATACTGTTTATAATATATATATAGTAATACTTCTCTATCTTCTAATTTGTAAAAACAGCAAATATGCGAACCGTTTATGCATCAATCAAAGACATTATTCCAGTTACCAAAAACTGGAAAGTAAAAATGCTCGTTGCAGAAAAATCTCCAAAAAGGATTGCACGAAACTCAATAACAAAATATCAGAACATCACATTGATAGATCCTCATGTATGAATCATTTTGTATTTATTATATTTTATACATTTCAATCTATAAACATATTTTCTTATTGTATTTATTATATTGTATTTACTATTGATATATAAATATTTATTTCTTTAAATCCAATTGATTAATTCTTCAATTTTTTTTATAGGGAAATCGTTTACAAGCAGTCATATTTGGTAAAGATATCAATCTGCGCGATAATACATTGCAGGTTTTTCAATCTTATTATATAGGCAATGCATATGTCAAAGCAATAGATCTAAGACACAAAATCGAATCGCATGAATATCAATGGATCATCAATTCGAGGACAATTATTGAAAATGTTGAAGATGACGAACCAGTGCTAAAGGCTCCAGAGTACAATATCATCCATTTTAATGAGCTTGATGCTTATAAGGATACAGATTCTGAAATAGGTAATAACTATATAAATAATTATTAGATATATTTATATACTTTTGTTTCACAATGAACTAATAAAAAATATTTTGGTGAAACAGAGATTCTAGCTATTGCAATCCAAATGATGTCATCCAGAGAAGTCAACGCTGTTAATGGAAAGACAACAGTTCAAGATATACAACTTATTGATGAGAGGTTTAAATACATCTCTAATTACATTTATAGCGTTTTTTATTTAATGCATTATAATATTTTTATTATTACAAACTTAATTCTATTTCTAATTGGTATAGCCTGAAGCCTTTAACTTTAACAATGTGGGTTCAATTTGTTCATGACGAATGTCAACAAATTTCAAACATCATTGCAACAAAACCAATAATTCTTGAAATGCGAATTAAAGTTGGTTCTTATAATGGTACTTTTCATTCAAAATAATACTTTTGTTAATTATTTATCATGTATTTATATATTTGCTAACACATATTTATAATACAGGTCTATCTTTATCATCACAAGTGACAAGCGTGTTTACCATCGATCATCTTTTAGCAGCTTCGGTTTCGTTACGTACATGGTAAATTATCTTTTTTAAAAAATTATTTCAATAATTAATTTTATAAAATCTAAATTATTTATTGTTTCATTCATTATAAAATAATATCGTATAATTTTAACATATATTATTATTTTTTTATTACAACCATCGTTTTAATTATTAATGTAACTTTTTTTTACTACATACATTGCTTTAATTATTAATATAATTTTTTAGGACAACCCAAAATGATGCATTATTAGAAGAAATCATTGCCAAGGGTTTCAATACATCAATAGGATCGAGTTCAAGTAATGCCATGCAGACAATAACAAAAATTTCTGAAATTGCTGAAATTTTAGATTCTACAGAAGTAATGACGGTATAACTTTTTTTTTTAAAACTAAATTATTTCTTTCTATTTAAATTCACTTTATTGCTACATTCATATTAGAAATTTATTTTTTTATTTTTAATGCAGAAATCAACATTTATAGTTAAAGCAAAATTTTTATTACTCGACTTGCATCAGCCGTTCTACTATATCTCCTGTGTCAACTGCAATAAAGCGACTGGATATGATTATAATGAAAAGTTCTCGTAATACAATTGCAAAAATATGAGCATCGGACAGCCACGGTAAAAAATTTATTTCAATACTTTAAATTATCATTTTTTACATAATAAATATAAAATAATAATTATAAAAATTATGCAATAATGATATTCTCATTAATTATAGTTCTCGAGTATATTTGGAAATAGAAGATGACACAGGATGCATAGCAGTTGTTGCCTTTGGATTGGTGGCAGAAGAAATTCTGAATTTTACAGCAGTTCATCTATTAGAGCACACAGGCGAGGTAATAAATCTCTTTATAAATTTATTCAAAAAAAACATATTACATTATGTTCTATATTTTTTCATTATTACAGGAACACCTAACATATTTAGCAAACATTGCAAGTGCAATTTTAGAAAAAGAATGGATTATACACTTGCGCGCAGAGATGAATCAATATGGACAATTACGACAGAACAAGCTCAATGTTCTCTCTGTCGAATCTATAAATTAAGCTACGCTATATATACTCTAAATATCTTTTTGTTAAACTTATCACTTTTATTATTATACCTTTAAATAGAACATTGGCATGTATGTATAGTTCATATATGTATAATTATATACTTAAATGAGACATTATCTTGTATATAAACTTTAAGTTTGCTTGTTTACTTTTGAACTCTGTTATAATTATATACATAAATAGGATACTAACTTGTATGTAAAGAAATTTGTGGAATTGGACATGTAATGACCCATGAAATTGTTGGATTTTATTGTTGGGTTATTAATTTCAATATGGTAGTTACGTCTGGTTTTGGTATTATATTGTTCTAAATATTTAGAAGTTTAGAATTGTTTACTCACAATGTACTTTGTGTGGTTATTTTCTAACCTGTATTTTACTTTTCCAATGGTCTAACTTTGTTTTTGCAAATATTTAAGATTTATTTTGAGATTTCTTTCTGATATGTCACATTTCTTTCTTTCCCATTTTGAGATTTATTTTAACTTTTCAAATGGTGATTTGTTGCGTTGTCTTTTGCCTTGTTTAAATCTTTTTTAGGAGATTGTTCATTGGTTCGCATGTTCACCTGGATTCAAAAATTGTGGATATGACTCTTAAAACGAGAGTCTCTATCTAACATGATCGTCTTAGGCACTTCATGCAATTTGAAAATCTCTGCTATATAAATTCTCGTCAATCTTTTTAGAAAATCTGTATTCTTGATGGGTATGAAGTGACCACTTCTTGTCAGACAATCAACTATTACCCAGATAGTATTATTTCCAGCTGAAGTCTTTGGAAAGCCCACTATAAAATCCATCGAAATCGAAGTAAGTAAGAAATAACAAGTTAAGGAAGAGATGTTGCTTACCACCTAGGAAGATGACTGATTGTTGCGATTATAAAGAAGTAAGTTAGTCCTAGACCAGTAAAACTCCTTGAGGTTTTTATTAACTTAAAAATTACCGAGAGTTTGGATATGTATGATTAAATACATATTTATATGAGTCATTGGATCATATCATATATATGAAAATCTCTGAAAGAAATAAAATGGAGCACATAAAACATCTACCAGAAGATAAAAACACAAATATGAATATTTGTTAAATATTATTTTATTATCTCAAAGCAAAATTACAGAAATTTGAGACTTTTTGCCTCAATCTTTAAACGCTCTTGCTCTTCAAAAATCTGCATATCTTTCCTATCTAAAAGAGTAGCCACTCGAAAAAAAGATTTAAGCAAAAATTTTAAATCTCTATTATCTCGCTTTAGTGCTTCTATCTTTATGTTGGACTCCAGAAGAAGCCGCTGAAGGATAGAAATATTTTCGTGGAGTTTGTCAACCCCACCAGTCCTGGATTGTAGTCGCTGAGAAAATGCTACAATGGTTGATGAGTATCGGGTGCCGCGACTCACAAGCTCGTAGATAATTTCATTATCTGACTTATTAGTCAGATCATTATTAGATTGCATTATAGCACCTACGGAAGAAGCAGAAACAACTGGTGAACGAGGTGCAGAATACCTCATATATTGGTAATGAGAAGATTGCTGAGCCATTGCAAAATGAGAAAGCAAAAAGAGATTGCAGAGTAAGAATGCAAACTGATTTCAGAAAAGTGAAGAAAATGAGATGCGAAAGAAGATGAACTGAATAACTCTTTTATAAAGAAAATTATGATGAATCATCTCTCGTGAAGCATTTCTCTACAAGAGACAAGAGCGATATAGTATCATAGCTGTGGCGCCTGACAACTACAGAAGAGCAATGTAGTGTTATAGCTATACGGCGTCTGACAGCTACAAAAGACCTGTAAAAATCCTACGGATCAAAGTTGTCTGGTCTAAAACAGAGGCCACCGCTTTTGTTAAAAAGAGAGAGAGAGAGAGAGAGAGAGAGAGAGAGAGAGAGAGAGAGAGAGAGAGAGAGAGAGGTTAACAGCTTAATTTTGATGAATTCTCTACTAACTATGGTATTTACAAGAACGCTTAAAGAATACTGCCTATATTTTTCTAAGAAAGAGTTTCGGAAGATTATTTACTTGAAGTTTAGGTTTAGAGAGTATGTCGATACAACTTGACCAACCTTGTGGAAAGAAGTATAATATAATTGATGGTTAAAGTAAGAGAGTTAAAAAAATGACATAATCTCAAAATTAGATATATACGGAATAGACAACAGATTGGTAAGCAACACCTATTCATTAACTTGTTATTTCTTACTTACTTCGATTTCGAGGACGAAATCTTTTTTTTAAGAGGGAAGATTGTAACAGCCCGCTAGAAATTCAATTGTGAAATTTCTATTAGATTTAGAAATCTCGTGAAAACTTAGTTTTCACAAGTTTTCACGAATCCATTAATCATATAGGTTTTAGTCTAACTACATAGTTAGTGTTATTATTTACTATAGTATCATAAGTGTATTTTTGATTATTGGATATAGTTAAAAGTGTCAAAATATATTATAATTTGTGCCATTATATATATTTCCAGTGTTGAGTTTTTTAAAATTTTTTTTACGTGTTAAAAAAAAAAAACTCAAATGGATATCTATAAAAATTTATATACCAATATTGTAGTAATACTTGTCATACTCTACAAAATGATATAGAAGGTTGTCTAACCAGAATGCTTTAAACTTCTATAGCATATCTCCACAGCATTTAACACTTATGGTTTTTTGGTCTAACAAAAATTCTTAGATTTCTTTTTATTAATATTTATTTTATCAACATAATGTCAAAGGTTATATAATTCTTTATTTTCATTATTTTCTTTAATTAACACCCAAATTTATAATCTCCACTAAGCAAACGTCCAAAAGACGTTGTATTTCCTAGTATATATATATATATATATTAACTGATCTTTTTCATAAACTCTTTAATTTAATTCCTTTAAAAAAACTCGTAAGCATAAGCTTAATATCCTATTGCATTATATCCTGAGAATCTCCGGGCTAGGCCGATCACAGTCAAGCCCAGGCCTGATTATATTTCTCACGTCGACAAGCCATGTGCCATTGTGCCTTGTGTTTTGTGAAACGGAAACCTGTCAGCCTAGTTACTAAGCACGTGTAAACGTCATAAGAGTGTTTTCACTTTTCAAATCCAATGGCCATTCTTTTTCTAATTAATTATATTGTCCGGATAGATTCCAAGGCGGCGGCTGCCTGCAGCCTGCAACAACGCATTAAAAAAGAAAGGGCGAAGGGTTTGACCGATCTCACTCGGATGGCATTGCTGAAGTTCATGCAAAGTAAATGGTCATTTTCCCGACCATTGCCTCTATAAAGGGGAATGAGATAAGGCATCTAATCGGGTAAGGCGAAACAGAAAGGAAAACAAGATAAAAAAAGGGAGAGAAATTAAGGTGGTACGGTGGTGATGATGATGAAGAAGATTGTAGTTGCGATGTTGGTTCTCTGTGTTTTCATTTCACATATGGACGTTGTTGAGCCCTCGGCTTTCGACTGCTACGATGCTTGCTCCACCGGCTGCGTTCAAAGCAATAGTAACTGCTTTTGGCTTCTTCTTCTTCTTTTCTCAGTATTTTGTTGGCAATAAAAACTATGGTTTTATTTGGGTGAGACAGGATTTTTTTTTTTTTTTCCTGGGTGCAAGGATTTTAATTTAGAAGATAAGATATAGTGCTATAGACTTATTAGAATAGTTGTTCGGAAACGTATAATTTATGTCGGTACATTGTGTCTTATGCAGCAAGACTAATGGCGCGTTGTGACCGCAAGTGCCAGATTAAATGCAGTCCAGGTAACCTCACAATCTCCTTGGTACCTTTGCCCTTTGCTTAATTTGTTTAATGTATGCGATTCCTAAGATTTATCATAAGGCCGTTGATTTGAAATATACCTCATCGTAGTCCATTACCAAAGCATGCATATATTATCCAAAAAAAGAAAAGGAAACATATTTGGTATTTCTTATGTTAATGTGCAGATTCCAGTACTGAGGCTGCCAATCTTGGATGAAATCTCCGAAGGAAAGGAAGCTCAAGGCTGTGTGGGTGCAGACCGACGATCAATGCAAGTGTTGGTTCTGTGTTTTGTCCACTCGTTTTCTATGTATGAATAAAAGAAGTCCCTTATGATTTATGAGCAAAATAAATACATCATGAACTAGTATATTCCCATATCTCTGAATAGTTTGATTCTATACCAGCAATTTTGATTGAATAAATGGTGAATATTAACACAGTCTCTCAAGTTTATTGGGATTCAGCTTGAAACTTCAAAGGATTGAAGGTTTATTAACCTATAGAATGGGAGCATGGTTTCATCGTTTAATGGAGTAATTTCATGAATCTACCCAATTCCATTTCACTTATAGACTCACTACTGCAGTTAAAATTAGCTATAAAGAAAAAAAGAAATATGGGTTGGCATCTTTTGTTTCACTATGAAAATTTCAGATGATATTTGAAAGGGTACTTGGAATACAGATCTCCAATTGTTTAACCAAAATGGATGGTCCAATTCTGAAGAAAAATAGACCCATGAATGCATCAACATTTTAATCGTATCTTGTAAACCGGAGGATGTTCAAGAATCCATACACATAATTACACTTGCACTTAAGCCATGTGTGACACTAGATGGATACAACTAACCCAGAGAAGCGATATAGAAGAAATTATATCAAAATAAGACGCAGAGCACTACCGTAAGGCCAAAAAAATCTCCGGACCTACAAATATCACGTTCTTTTCATATAGTATAGAAGAAATTCAATACAAGAAACCCACCTGCTTATCGTTTATCGTTGTTGGCCACAGCCAGCCATTCTTCCTCCTCGCGAAAGGGAGGCAATATCTAAACAAGTAAGATATGTGCAAAAATGAACATTTCAATATCCCAGCTGGCCATTCACCAGTCTGAGCGACTCCAAACTGTTTACTTTACCCAAGAATTCGAGACCCTCAAGTTCTGCAATTAATAATGCTACGGAAAACTTGGCTCACTTGGCACTCCAATGGATCCAATCCCTCTTTTAAGAGCTTGGCAAATCAGTGCCAACTCCTGCACCCCTTGCTCAACCTCCATTTTCTGTTCTTTCGTCAATGGAAACTGAACCGTATCTACTAAGTCAGTCATGTGGCGTGCCTATCTCTCGACTTGACAAATCTCATTCAACAACCATTAGAGTTCCGGCGCTCCCGCCTCTTTTATACCTCTAGGATGCGCTCATGAAGCGAGTGCAATGGAGTTCTCCATGAGAATTGCCGGGGGATTGAAAAATGAATATTCAGACCCCTATCCTGACAGGGAATTGCGGCAGCAAGAACCCATAAAGCAAACATGAGCACATAGCCCATGGTGAAAATGGGGACCGCGAGCCCACTTGTAGCTGCAATCTCATTCCCCCGAGGTGGGATCAAGTTGTTGGCAATCGATTGGAGTTGCTTAGCTGCAGACCAAGAATGAGACGCGCTCCATGCAAGAGACCGAGCCCCAGAGGAGGAGGAGTGACGACGATGATGACCCTTGCTTGTATTATGACGCCCAAATGACCGATTTCTGTGTCAAAACACCGAACTAGAGTCATTCTCGTCCAGCATTACGAGTGCTAGATCCATCAAAGCCTTTCTTAAAAGCCTAAACTGGCCTTCACCCAATGCCCTCTGGCGAGATTCCAAAGCGCACACAACTATCTCCAAATGCTTCTGCCACAAACGAACATTCTCAATCCCATTACGAGTTGCGTTACCGATCTCAAGCGACTTCACACTCCTTTCAAAGAATTCAGCAACCAGTCTGTCCAGAGGCGGCTTTGAGACCCATACTCTGTTTTTCACCAACATAATCCTAAATTCCTCCTGGCAGCAGACAAGGACGTCCAAAAGCTTCCGTATCCACGCAATTGAGAGCAACTCATCGGCACTAACTTCTGAAAGGTCATGGAAGCGGTCTCTAACCTGTTTCTATAACAATTCAAGCTCAGATTCCTGGGCACTGAGTTCGTGACTTGATTCCAGGGAGGGAACCTGTTCTCGCCTTATACTCCAAATCGAACGGCCAAATGAGGCCAAGGGCGAAGAAGAACCTGGTTTATCGGTGGAGGAAATTGTCACAATATTCGGGAAAAAGGCGAATCTACAAATCCAAAACCAAAATCCACCAACTTTCAAAACCCATCATTATTATTCAATTGACAATCCGAACGAACGCAGAAGGTTATCGGTAAATCTCAGCATAGTTACGTCAACCAAATCAAGATTTTTAACCAATTTTATCTGAGCCAGATCCCATATACAAGAAATCTCAAAAACCTAGCTTTAGTTACGACCGGATGAATCGGACCGAAACCCATTAACTCCGATCACTGAGATCGAAAAAATCTTGACACTCAGATCAAGAAGTTTGAGATGGCACGAGAAGTCAATACTCAAAACAGATTCGATGATAGAACCAACAAATTAAATCATAATTACGTATTAATATGTAAATTAATTTTTTGTTATTGGTTAAAAAATAAATTTTATTAAAAAGAATATTAATTTAAATTTTAAATATAAAAAAATTAATATTAATATGCAGATAAATGCGCGACTTTACAAAATACAAACGAAATACCTTACAATCAAATTACTCGGGATAAAACATATATGTATAGAGATTCCAACAATGAGTAACAGCGTATAGAGATCTTCGTATGAGGATAAAAGAAAAATTCTTCTTGTCATCCTCACACTTTACACATCACACTTATTTTATTTTATTTTTCATTTTTTCTATGATAAATATATATTGTGTGGATGATAAATAGAATAATTCAATTAGTTTAATAAGAATAAAATGAAATAAAAAATAATATTTTAATCTATAAAGTGTGTGGTGTGAGATGATGTGTAGCATTACTCAGGACAAAAAGGTGTAACCACATCCATTTCACAAATGGTGGATCTTGAAAACCAAGCGAAGGACCTGAGCCACTCGCCTTGGTCGAGCATCGAGACCAAATGAGAGAGAATCAGGCACCGGTTACACGTGATTTATCTTATTATTATATTTTTTTAAAAAATTTCATATAAGATATAATAAATAATTTAATTTTTTAAATCTCAAAATAATAATAGTATTAAAAATAATATTTTAATAATATTTTTTTCAATTTTTAATTTTTATCTCAACCCATTTCATCTCAATTCATTATCCAAACGGCATCTCAATTTAATTGAATAATGAAAATATTTAAAAAAAAAAATCCTCTGCATTTGAATTTTGCGTTCAAGCGCAAATATTCGCAACATTTCATAATATTTCTAATGTGATAAATTATATTTATAGTCTTAAAATACGTAAGCGTTATATATATATATATATGAAAATAAATAAATATAAGATATATATAAATTAATTTTTTAATAATAAATCTTACTCTTTTTGTACAAGACATTTACACAACCCTTAATAGTAAAGAATAATAACCTAAGAAAAAATCTATTAATCATCATTTTTTTCATCATTATCTCATTATCTCATGATGTGGTATTAAATGATTTAAGATAATTTATTACATTTCTCTTATAAAATATCATCTAATACTATATTATGAGATAGTGAGAAGTAAAATAATAAGTATCATTACTCAGCCTAATGGTATTACCTATCGCAGATGACCGTGCGATTGCAAATTTGCATGGGATATATATTCCACGTATGATATTAACATTAATATTAATCACCCGTTTAAACCTGAGGATTCGTTAATTTCTTTATAAAGATGTGTTATGAATAGTCCGACAGTCGAACCCAACAGCATGTTATTTAATCGAGAACACTACCTCCTGAGCTGTCTTTTGAAAGTTTGGTAAGCTTATCATCCTTTCCGTGCTTGAGATGTAATCAAGTAAATGTTTGACAAAATTGAAAGAGTACATGGTTCAGTTTTAGTTTGAAAGCAATCCAAAGAATGAATTTTCACGGTTGCTGAAGACCCAAGAATTTTCAATCATGGTTCAGGGCCTTCGGGCTTGGTCTTTGATCTTTGTAGATAGAAACAGATGAACCACCAGCATTATTTTGCCATCAAATCGACGTATCACAGTACCCGTGCCACTGCCATGTTAAGTTCTAACCACGTCCGTCATTTCTGTTGTAATCTAGGCTACACAACCATGTTCTCGCCGTTTCATGTCTTTATACTTGGGCCCTCTATTTACAATGCAGGGAGGAAACGAAAGCAGATTGATATTTTCTTCCTAGTTTTGAGACGTATCCAAAAAAGTACAAAAGCGAGGCTTCATTCCTCGAGAAGCATCTTTAAGTAGTGCATATAGGCACCAAAAGCAATACGATGAATGTCCAACATTATTTGCAGTTGATATTCGTACCTGAATAGAGCTGACATGATGGAAGGAAGGTACAAAGAGTTTTTCACAATGCTGTAAGGCCCAATTAGCAGGACAGCAACACAATTACGAATCAGTTTTACAACAACAGAGTAACATTGACAACAGCAATTTCCTATCCTAGTGACAGTAGAAGGAGCGGCAGAAGAACGAGAAACGGGCAGAGGATATGAGGAGAAAAAGATCGTCATTATAGTGTTATGCTTTTTTTACCACCCTTCAGTCTATGCTTTTTCTATTCACAAGCCAATTTGGTATCAAAGCTGCTCAAGCAAATTGCAAAAGCCTGAAACGCAGATAGAGGATAACGATAATCCATGGTGAACATGTCTTTACCAACTTTACCAAACTGCAGAATTATCTTATCATGCTCTGGTGGGGCTGGTTGAGATGGTGTTGGTGCACCAGCAGCAGGCTGTGTAGCAGCAATCAACTGGAAGTTTTTAACAGATGCAACAGTTACCCGCCCACGGAAATTCAAGCACCAACACTGTAATTGTTCATGCCATCTAGGGGGCTTGTTTTTCAGAACCAATGGTCTAAGTTTGCCATCTTCTTCATCATCATGGGGCCCACCAATTTCAGAAAATCGTGAGCTACTGAAATCAACGGAGTGATCAAGGGACTTTGAGAAGGAAATGCTCCGGAATGAGTCCTCAATAGAGCGGGGAAGCAGATCTGGTTGGCCAGGGACAGTGCCACCGGCATCAAGGGCTGAGGCTGGGATTGAATGCATGATGCAATGCATCCTTCGTGGGCCCCGTGTTCCCAGAACATTTAACTCATATGTTACCTGGGCAATGTTGTAGCTTCCTGTTGGAACCTTTGGGGAGACTTTTTTAGAATAAAATCTACGGCTTGTCCGCCCAGGCGGGGGAATGTGAGCGGAAGTGAATGGCGGTTGTGTATCATATATTATGAATTTTGTGCCAAGAAAGTTGGATCTGGAAAATGAAGCAAAGTTTACCTAATGTCTTTGAGTAAATATTGTAATTCAAAGAAAAAGAAAGAAGTGTTTTATAAGAACCAATTAAAGCCTCTTGTAAATATACAAGGGAATAGTAAAATTGTGCATCAGCAAGCAAAGAATTATTTTTCAGATTAAAAAACAAAGAAAACATAACAGCTATCAGTTAGAAGATATAGACTAAGAATCCTCACATGAGGATATGCACATACAGACACATACGCCAGGAACACAGAGTCATTGCGAAGATTTCTAAATAATAAAACCACCATCATATTCCATTGTATCCCCATATCCTCCATGCTAGATATCAAGATGATCATAAATTAAGAACGATCTCACCTATAAAATGTTTTGACTTTTAATATATTTTTTTTAATTTGAACAAAAAAAATATTCAGAAAACATCAGTTTATGGACTGGATTAGATATCATCCAAACCAAAATTGAAGTTTTGTGTGTGATTACCATTAAGGGTGAAAAAAATGTCACCATTTTATTACACGATCTCTTCATGGTAATCATGATGCGGTGACACGGTGACATTATCATGATGCTGATCTCATTAAAAGTTATTGAGTTGCGTATGAACCAGCCACAGCAACTTGAACTCAAACCTTTTACAAGTTATTGTGTTTTAAAAAATCGTGAAATATCCTACTCATACCCCGACATCGCAACCACTAAGCATTCTCAAAACTACACTACAGCAGAACATGCATCATATTTCTTTTCCCCATGTCTTCATTTACACTTTAATTCCTGTTCATTACTTGAACGCTTGTATCCTAGAGGTCTTTGATAGTTAGTCAACAGTAACCAAGAAATTAGTATACATTTGATAAATAAGAGGTCTTTTCCATAGTATTGATACGTTATTGTTTCTATATGGACATAGGTCTATTATTGAAGGGTCTCCCTACTGACTACATACAAGCATGGTCTGACTCTTAACTCTAGAATAACCTTCCCTTTAACTCTTCAAAGAAGATTTACCATATTATGATGCGGCTAATATTCTTCCAACGGAGGAATGTTTATGGCAAGTCATTAGCAAAATGTTAATTTTTCCTAGTGGAAAAAATAAAGACTTCTTAGTTCAGCTTAGTTCAGAATGCAGCCATCATCCAGTTTGTTTGAAGAGATGACTAATGCCATGCTTAAAGAGGCATCAAATTGAACATCTGTTATTTCCTCTTCAGGAATTGAAAGATGGTCCTAGATCAATAAGGTGTGCATTCGTGAGTATTTTATGAACATAATAATAAATAGTTTTGAACCTTTCCACACCATTTCTTACCTCAGCTTCCCAATATAAGTGCTACTTGATCTTGAAATGTTATCAGCATCCATAGAGATAACATACTCTGTGCATGTGGTTCTTCGAGTCCTCTTTGCTGAAAGAAGGAATTTACCATTTTCAACCAGCAAAGCTGCAAGAACAGAGTAATGGTATTAAATTGCCAGTTTATACAAGGAAAAGAGTGTATACGTGAGAACCATTCAAGCAAGCTAATCCATGAGAACCAATAAATAAAGAGAAATGCTAAAAACTATATCCTCATCCTTCTCTCATCTCACTACGCTGACATGGCATCGCCAATCAGCTATTGCATTTTTTTCTTTTTTTAAAACAAGTGCCGGTCCAAAGGCTAATGAGCATTGCCACATCAGCAAAACAGGATGATCATAGGACACGCTGTCGTCTATAAGGCCATAACAAAACGCATGAATAAATACATAAATAAAATGGAATAAACTTATAAACAACTTATACTTAATGATGACATTAGTTCTATGGACTAACTGAAGAAACATTATAAAAATCTAAAGTCAATCTCAATCTTCTCAACTCATTTGTTCTTGACAAATTTGTTATAATCCACATTTCCAAGTTATGGTCAACACATCTGCACTGAACACAGTAGAACGCAAGTTTAGAAAGCACAATCCTCAATGAGGCATATTTGTTATGTTCCTTCTGTTGCTACTATAAGTAACATTATTCAACCATTGTTTACCTTTCATGACAAGCATGATGTGTCATCATGTACACAGCCCATAAAATTCTTGATAATAATAGGATCGTGACTATGCAATCCAACAGGAAATACACAACCAAATCAATGACCATAATTTAACTGGAAGACTTTAAAAGCATTTGTTCTTTTCGCCTAATATATACATAATCAAATAGGTATGATGAATTAAAAAATCCAATGAGAAATTGCAGGCAACTTAACTATTAGTAAGGGTGCTTACCTGGGCTAAGACACAGAAAAAGGTGATATGTTAAGTTAGATTTATCCCTTTTTATGAAACACTGAACAGCTCCATCACGCGGCCCTGGCTGAAAATTCAAACAAAGAAGAATCAGTCCATGGCACCCTAGATATTCATTTGTTTCAATGAACTCATATTCCAAACATAGATGCCACAAACATAGAATCCCGGTAACATATGTTCCATCTGCCACTAGAGTTAAAAAGAAAAACCACTAATAATGAAGTCACTGTGCAAAATAATATATAATAGAACCAACCTGCTTCAGGGACACTGGGAAGGTAAGTTTCCCACAGAACTCAGGACTCTTGACAATATCTTTGCACATAAACCTCCAAGACCGGCAAACTGCTGCACATGCGACAACATGCTTACGAGATGGCCATGTGCTCTCACTCTCCTCCAACCTCCTAATTACGTCATATAGTAGCTCAGGGGGTAGGCTAGCCCAACGGCTATTCTGAACTATGACGGGGTGATCATGCAAATCATGAAATGAACCATGAGATTTGCCTCTGTGATGGCCGGTTAGCCGGACTTCAAAACCTCGCCTAGATAAGCTCCCAAAACCATCTCTCACATCACGAACTATACTACGGAATGACATTCTACCGGAGGATCACGCTATGAAATAATATCAAATCTCTCAAGAAATGCTGTGATAGATTATATTCCAATTATCATGTCAAAACAGCTGCTTAAAAGAGTGTGTCAGTTCCCGCCAGAAATCCTGTCAAAAAGGATCAGATAGATATAAATTAGGAAAGACACCAAAAGAGAAAAGAAAAAGGGGCGGTAAGAATAAAGGTAGCTTCACATGGTTTAAAAAGTTTTCCAAATAGCCAAGCTTTACTTGGTAGCAACCTTTCGACGTTCTTAAACATCATGTTCCACCAAAAAGCTAACTGAGTTTCATTTAAAAAATAAAAAATAAAAAATAAAAAAAATAAAATAAAAGGACCTAGACTTGCTTTCTAACGATCTATAGAATATAATTGACCCAGTTAAATATATTATGTAAAAGTATGTAAAATCCTTCTTAAGAGAATAAATCTAAGCCGAAACCAAGCAATAAACGATTTTTAAAGGCAAAATCTCTCATTGACGGCACAAGAGAACTCCAAATCAAGAAAAAGAAACAGAAAACATTCCTTTGTTCAATTAATCTCATGTTACAAACCCATACCCAGAATGAAATATCACTGAAACGTGAAAACAATAACATGTTCATCAAGATAACAAACTTTGGAATTTAAATCTCAGATCATACTGTATACCTATATCTAATAACAGCGAGTGGCGTAATGGACACAAAGTTCCTAATTACATGCAAAAAAGAAAGAAGAGAAAAATAAGTAAAAGCAGCTCACAAATCCCAGAAGCAAAGACTTGCCCCATGCTTCTAAATATACGAAAAGGGAAAGCAGAGAGAGAGAGAGCGCTAACCCGCTTGGGAATCACAGACAAGTAGAAAACTAAGACCGATCAAAGCAGAGCTCCCTAACTTAATTACACGCCATCAAAGATCTGCAAGGCACAACACGTTACGCAAAATAAAAATTAAAAAAAAAAAAATCCTATAGTAGATAAAAGAAGACGCCCAAGACCCAAGTTTTCTCTGGCACTTTCCTAAGAAAACCGAGTGGAAAATCTGAAATTAAAGCAGTAGCTGAGATTTGAAAGTGGATGGAACCGAAATGGCAGAGATCTGTACCTAAAAGCTTAAGCATCTCCACGAAGATATAAAAAAACGTAAACTTTTTTCTCTCTGATTTTACATCAGCGATCCACCAGACCACAAGGGAAAATTGCAGGTCAATTAATGTAACACCGCCTCTCTTTCCTCCGACTCAACTTCTTTTAGGTCTTCACCTCTCTCTTTCTTCTCTCTCTCTCTTCCGGACTCCAAGCCCACATTAAATTTAGTTCACGACAAGACCCACAGATTAAAAATAAAAAACTAAATGGTATGAATTTAATAATGTGTTTTGTTTTTCTGGAAATGGGTTTCTCTTCATAAGATTAATATTCATTCATTTTTACATACTCATAGAAATTATATATGTTTAGTTTTGGGGTTAATTTTTTTTTTTTTGGATCCTAGTTTTGGGGTTAATGATTCTTATATTTGGCAGGGAATTTTATAATATAATTAATTTGGGAGAGCATTAACAGCAACAACTCCAGATGACGACCGAACAGCCTTTTTGACCTTTTCATGTGTCTTTACACTGTTATCCTCTCACTGACGGAAGTTGCAGCGCAACTACTGCTCAGACTTCTGTGCTAGCTGTGCTGTGTTTATTCCTCTCTCTCTATCCGCTCTTGACTTTTTCTTCCTTTTTTTTTTCTATCTATAAATATCTCTTAATTTTCTTTTATTATTATTATTAACCTTTAAACTAAATACAAAATTTTTAATTAAAAAATTATATCATTGTCGTGTCATTACTTCACTCGATTGCTACATAATTAATCTTTGTTAAAGATATAAATACAGTGAGATAAATTAGACAATTTTTTTTTAAAAAATGCGGTGCATAAGAGTCAATAGATACATATTACCATATTAGAGATAATATTCACCGATTTGACTTTTAATGTTATTAAAATAATAAAATGCAGCTTTAATCCTTTTTTTTTTAATTATAGAGTTCTTTTGCTCATAATCCATATACCAAATCATGTGCCTATTTTTATTATTTTCTTAATAGGTGTGTTATATATGACTGCTCAGTTAAATTTTTCATCGTGTTATATTTTAAATTTTGATCTCTCGAGTTTAATTTCTAATGCATTTTAAATTCTACCGTATTATTAGTATTTATATTTTTGCTGTAAAATTGAAATTAAAATGGATTGAAATAATGGAAGGGGATGGTCATGGTGTGAGTTGCCCAACAAATATCTTATGAACCCTACTAGCGAGTTGTGTAGTGGGGAAGGTGGAGTTTGGTGTTAGAATTTGGTATGCAACTTAAAAGTTGACAGGAAATGGTATGGTGCTTCCTCCATCTTCATTTACAGTCAAACTCCACTCATTCCCATTCACAGTGCTCCATTCTTCTATTCCCTATAAATTATTTAACCCTATAAGTTATCCTTCTTTATTTCAGCACGTCTTAGTGTTGATTTGTTCAGTTTTTTTTTTTTTTAAATAATAAGTGAAAAATCATATTCTCAAACGGCCGTATAAAATTTACATAGTAACTAAGTAAAGTACTTAAAAAAGGATATAATTAATTTTAAAATTCAAATCTTACAAATCAAATCTGATCATTTAAGTGATGTAGATGATGTGCTCTACACATCAGCTTGACAATAGAATAAATCTTAATAAATAGTATTCGTTTGTTTTATAAAATTCTACCCATTTGTATTACGAAAAAAAAAAAAAAGAAGCATGCACCTATTAAAAAGCTTGAAAAAAAAATACATTCGATTAATAGATAATGCGCCCTTTTTCCTACCATAATTTAAATTATTTAACCCTACTAAATTATCCTTCTTTATTTCAGCATATCTTAGTGTTGATCTATTCAGTTTTTTTATTTTAAAGAATAATAAGTGAAAAATCATATTCTTAAATTGTTATGTAGAACACATATTGTAAAGTGCTTAAAGGGCATAATTAGTTTTAAAGATAAATTTTAAAATTTAAATCTTATAAATCAAAATATATTATTTAAGTGATATACATCAGCTTGATAATAGAATCAAACTTAATAAATAGTATTAATTTATTTTATAAAATTCTACCATTTTGAATTACAAAAAAAAATCACCTATTAAAAAGCTAAAAAATAATACATTTGATTAACTTAAACCACGAATATTATCACCGATATATTAAAATTGATATTCTTGCCTCTTGCTTATAAATTATAATTCATTTTGTAACAATTTTCTTGTTAAAATTGATGATAAATAGGTAACGTAATACAATCTTAACAATTAGATATTAAAAGAGTGGATAATTACAACATAAATAGAAGCTTAGGGTTCAAGTGATTATTGTATTAATTTGGTAATCATATTTAAAGATGAGTAATAATTTAAGTTGATAAGATTTATTTATTTATAAAAGTCCACTCACTCATGTGAACGTTGTACAATCAAAGTCTTTGTTTTTTTGTTTGTTGTTTAATAAATAGAGACGATGAAAGTCAAATATAAACGGCAAGGAACGAGTGGAGGCCGTGTCGTGTAGGGATGACGACAATAATATAAGGTTTCCCCACAATACCGAATTACACGGCTGGCTGTGGTAGGAAACTAGAATAGCCACCGGAAAAAAGGAGGACATTGTGGTTCCCAAAGTCGAAACGGAGGAGGCTTTCGATTTTTTTGGTTACTTTATAGTCGTTGACTTTGACTACGCCCTCAAGACCGGAGACTGGAGATAGGGATTTACATCAGACCCACCTACGCGTAAAGAACGTATCTATATCTTACGTATTTCTTAAGGAAAATGTATCCGTTTGGGACTTTTTTATTTTATTTTAATTATTATTTTCTTAATTTTTAATAATATTGTGAATTTGTTAAGGTAAACAGTATCAACTTTCCTCCAGTGCCGTTTAGAGTTATTTATTTTAAGAGTTTTGTTATATTAAAATAAAGATACGTACTATTTTATGTATTAATATTCATTTTTTTATATTTAAAATTTAAATTAATATTATTTTTAATAAATTTTTTTTTTATCAATTACATAAAAACAATACATATATTAATAGTAGTTGTTATTGTAATTAGATTTTTTCTTATTTTAATCAACGGATAGCTTGATTGGTTAGGCATATCGGAGGGTGGTCGTTTGTTTCTTGACTTTTATAATGAAAGAGGGCGGTCCTGGAGGATGAAGGTGGGGCCCTCTCACGCCGTTGCAGATCTTCGATCTCACAGAGTCCAGAGTGTGGGGATCAGGTGGTGGAAAATTTGTGTCTCAAATGGACCGAAGCATTAAATAGGGCTGTTCCTTTTTAAAATAAGGCATGGATTTATATATCCGACTGAGGAAGGTAGCTGCTTTGTCATTTTCAGTTTAGGTTTCTAGTTTTATTTTCTGGGCCTTCAACCTCGGCCCCGAAGTGTCCCCATTTGATCGATATTCGCCCCATTTATAGGCAAAGGATTAACCTAGGGCCAGATTCCTTGCCCATTCCATGGAAGTTTTAGCTCTAGTTTATGAGCCTTTTCAATTTCAAAGGTTACTCACTCGAAGGAGCCTACATAATTATTTGAGTTAAAAAACAACAAAACAAAAAAGGAGTAATCTCCTCATGCTCAAACCATTCCATATCATAACATTAAATAATTAGAGATTATTTATTATATCTTATTTGTAAACTTATCATCTAATGCTATATTATAAATTATAAAATAATAAATAATTAATAGATTTTTTCTATATAAAAGAGGCATCAGATGATGGATAATAATGGCTATAAACATCTCATGCAACATTAGTATAAATTAGTCCAGGTTCATCAGAGTGGGTGAGGGAAGCTAAATGGAAGATTTCTTTCTTTCTTTCTTTTCTTAGTTTCTCTTTTACAATCTAACTAGCAAATCCATTACATATTTGTCAGGATATCCCACAATGTGGATTAATGGCATTCATCTTCCCATCACATCATCAAACCACTTCAGTCCTCCAGCTGCTCACAGCTCCGCTTTACAAATCAACTCCCAACCGCTTTCTACATGATAACCAACAAAATAACCAAGTTTTTCTTTGTTTTCAGTGAATAACCTGACACTTTTTTTTTTTTCTTTTGGAAGTTCTCTCCTTATCACTGTAAAGTGGTCTCCTTGCTCCGTCCATTCCCTGTCCGAAGCTTCAATAACAGGCCACAGACACCACTCACCTTCTCCCCCTGTTATTACAGACCATAAATTAGAAAAGTATATCTACCAGTGCACAGAATTGACTCTCCGAAGAGTGCGTGGCGGTCTTCGCTTCTCCACAACTGGAATGAGGTTCTGCATGAGCTGCATGTGGATTTTTATAAAGAGAAAAAAAGGTTAGACGAACCAACCAGCACGAGAAGCAGCTTTATTGAATATCCTCGGAGCCATCCCCAAACAAAACCAGATACTGATATCACATGCAAAATCTTGAATGATATCATATATTATTATTACGAGAGTTGCAGCTTTTCCATGCGTAATAGATTTTTTATTCCCTGGACTCAATCCCACCATCGCAGGGTCTTTTTTTTTTTTTTTTCTTATCATTAAAGCCCAAGGGACAATTCCCCCCAGAACAGTTGATCCCGGTTTTCTAATTTTTTTTTTTTTAATTCCTATTTATCTATCACTGGGAGCCATTATAGCCCAAGTAGAGACTGCAAGTCACCTGCTAAAAATAAGTAATATGGATTATATCAAACCAGCACCACACAATTACACTCCATATGGAAAACAACGGACTTGCAAACAACGACCATTTTTTTATGGGAGTTCCATCATTGACTGATTTCAAATCTTATTCACACAAGTTTCTGATTTCTTACCATAAAAATATTGTTTTGGTTTCTAATTTTATTAGTTCATCTATCAATGTCATAGTGCCACCAGCTGTAATACGGCATGGCTTTGTAGCTGTAAAATTGATCAGTTCCTAGAAATGATTAAGATATAACCTTTTGTGATAGGGATGAGAAGGGAGAAAGAAGCTATCGTTATAGATAACTAACATCCTACCACACACTTATAGATAACTGTAATTCAACATCCTATAGTTATTCATGTGTGTTTGTGGGAGAGTGGTTCATTGTAGGATGTAAAAAAGAACCAAAGAACAAGAAAATGAATACCATTAAATAAGAGAGTTAATTAACTTGAGACCATATGTGAGCAGATTAGGTGCCAACCTAGTATAAATAACTCCATAAAAGGCCCACAAAGCACGTTCTTGCTAATTGATTGTGTAATAAATAAATTGCATTATTGTCGGACTATTATAAGATACTTGGTACGCAATTCAGCATGATTACCAACTTTTGAATACTACCACATTTGCAGGTTATGGGTGGAAAAAATAATATCTAGATATCAGACTTGAGATTTTGTCATACTAGGTTTTGATTGGGATACTTTTGCTACTTGTTTTGAACCCCGTCTGTAGTTTTCAAATCTGATAATCAATCTTTGTTATGTTAAAACGTTAATAAATTTTGCTATCAACACTTCTAGTAATCTTTCTCAATCTTGGTTTTATGTCTATCATACAACCTTTTATGGTACCTATATGTGAAAGCAAATACGAAGTGAAAAATGCATACCTGCTTGAATCTCTCCTTGTTTTGGGAAGCCTGCATTCAAAATTGTGCTGTCAGAAACTTCAGAACAGATGAAAGTCTAGCTAATAGATAGAGATATCGATGTCAATAAGCAGACAGTGTGATTATCATTAACACAAGCATATAATTAAGGTGTTGAAGCATGAAAGAAAAGGCAAAAGGGCAACTGGCACTTGAAGCCTAGTGTCAGACCTCCTCTGAGAAAAGGCAGTGTAGGGGTAGAGAGGTAGAGGTGGGGGGTGAAGAAAGGGACAATGTGAATATAAGCCTCTTTCCAATTAAAATATTAGCCAATAATTTACCACATTAAATCCATGAAAATAGGTTTATATGGCAAGGATTCGTAAGTGTACCTCTTCTCTTAAAAGCCGTGCTTTCTCCTCCTCCAGCTGGGTCACCAGAGATTCTAGCTCAACTGTGTAAGCCTGAAATTGAATAGATACACATTTTAGAATAATCCGCTCAAAGAACAAATAGGAAAGAGATCAAGCAGCGAGTTTTCAAGATCTAAACAGCAGGTAGCATAAAACAAGAGTACTCAAGACTTGCAAGAACCAAGCAAAAGAAAATATTTAAGTTCCAAGAAAAATTACATCTGAGAAGCACAAGACAATAAAAGAAATCAGGTTTAATCTAGGATCAGTAGGCATTCAAAACGCATGAAGATAAAAACAGTTACGCCAACCTTCTTAGCCAGTTAGCCTTGTTCGACAAATTAGCTTGTGAGTTTTTTATCTTTTAGAAAATAGAGGAAACAAGTTAAGGGGCCGTTTGAATTGAGAAATCATCTCATCTCATCTCATTATTACAATTTTTCCAAATTAACACACAAAATATAATAAACAATTCAACTTTTTTAAATCTTAAAACAATAATAATATTAAAAAATAATATTCTAACAATATTTTATTTAACTTTCAACTTTCATATAAAACAATCTCATCTCAACTCACTATCAAAATAACCCCTTAATTAGATAAAATCTCTTCTTTACTCGACTTCCTTAGAAAATCAGCCTCTTGAAAAAAATATATTAAAATACTAATCGATATTATTTTTTTTCATCGTTTAGGACTTAGAAGAACAGAAAACCCCAAACATTAAAAAGCCAATTCACCACTTTAATCCACAATCCACAGAGGTGGAATTCTCTTTTCCGAACAGCAGTACAACTTATTTATAAGAAAAGATCCCAATTTTCATCCGTATGTTCTTTTGCGCCATTATCTTAACAACCAAACAATGAGAAAATAGAGAAAGAATTAAAAAAATAAAAACGCCATCTTTTTTTATAGGTAAGAAAACCACCAAAACTTGGCGTGGTTTGCTTCAAAATCAGATAACATAAAGGGTTTGACACCAATGTCATCAGTGTTTCCTCACCAGCCAAACACAGAAGGATAGAACGATGGCAATAGCAACCAAACCTCTATATAACATAGAAGAAAATGATTATTAAATAAAGACTAGAATAAATTAACAGCAATATAAATCCATTAGGCATCCGAGAATTTTCGAGAGAGAGAGAGAGAGAGAGAGAGAGAGAGAGAGACCATTAATAGTAAAGGCCCAGTTTTCTCCTCCCCTATCTTCACTAGTTTTAGTAACTAAAAGCCATACATCAAATAAAATAAAGTATAAATACCGACCTGCTTGCGTTCCCTGGACCTGGCAGCTGACTCTCGGTTTTTGATCATACGTCTCTGCCTCTGCTGCGTGGCCTTATCGACCACCGGCTCCTCAACTGCCCTTCTCTTTCCCCTCCCCCCTCCTACTGCTCCTCCAACAACAACTCTACCGTCAAACGGCACCAGTGCATGTCCCACCTCCACCCCCTGCAGAGCGAACTGACCACCGTTCATGGCCACTGCGGCGGAAGAGTCGACACCATAACCCCCAGGGCCCGGAACCACCGCTCCGCTTCTGACGTCCTCCTCCCTTACCGCCCCGGTTTTGGTCAAGAAGTCCTCCAGAGTCATCTCCTCAAGCTGACCAGAAGCAGCGTCGTTCCCTGCTTCCTCTGCACCCGCTTGCCTCTGATTATCGTTGCCGGCCACGATCTCTTTCCAGACGTCGTCCACCGTCTTGTCTCCGAGCTCCTTGGGCTGGGAGAAGCTCCCCTGGGGAGAGATCGAAGAAGAACCATCGAGTGGGAGCTGGTTTGGGGTCTGGTCGGAGTAAAGGTTCTTCAAGAGGTCGTCCATGCTCATGGAGGCGCCAAAGGCCTTAGAGGAGGATGAAGGGTTTTGTTGATGTTGTTGTTGTTGTTGAAGATCGGCGAGCATGGTAGAGAGGGAACAAATAGAGGACTGGCGTGGCAGATCGGGATTGGTGGTTACCAGCTTCGACGAGGCCATGCCCGGATTTCTAGGGCTTCCCAGATTCCCTTTATCCTTTTTTTTCCCAATCTGAGAGAGATTTCTTCGGACACTCCTTTCTTCTGCAACACCTCTCTCTCTCCTCACTCTCGCTGTCTTCTCTGTGTGTGTACGTGTGTGTGTGTGTGAATTCAGGGAGGCGGTGCGGATTGTTGCGCTTTTCTTGGGGTTTATTCTAGGATGAGCTATTCTAATTATGCATAATAATTACTATTATTTTTTATTTCTTTCAGAGAAAGAGAGAGAGAAGAGAGAGACGGCGTGGATCTCGCGAAACAGTTGAAACTCAGTAATTTGAAAAAAAACAAAAAAGTACTAGAGAAATACAAAGGAACTGCATCCGGAGAACGGAGATGGACATATCGTGATATTTAGGGGCATTATCGTAAAAAAAGGAAGTGCAGGCAGCAAGTGCGGTGTTTTGTTTGGCATTTTGATTTGGTCGCACTCTTTTGTTATTGTTGAGAGATAAACATTTTGATAAGCTCATGATTGAGAGATATTGGAGGTATGGCTTTCAGAAGCAGTCGGTCCCCAACGATGACACTTTGATGGGAAGGTAATTTACACTTACTATTAATTTATTATTAATTTATTATTTATAGTATATTTATTTTTTTATTATTTTATTTTAAATATTTTTTTTAACATCTTTAATTTTTAAGAAAAAATTTTAAAAATATAGAATTTTAGTGATAGTCATTTGTTTAATCATTAAGTAAAAAAATTTAAAAAAAATTAAAAATTAAAACAAGTGGTAAAAGAATGATAAAAGAGTGATAAGACTATTATTATTCTTATGGAAATGGGTCACTCTATTGAAATATCAATATTACATGCGCTACTTTTTTATTATACACTTTAACTATACCATATTGTGTGATATAAATTAATATTATACCTATATTTAAAAAAAAATATTTTAATTATAAAGAAATTACATAAAAATAATTTAACAAATTGACATAATTTCATATAATTCATAAGATTATAAATTTATTTTTATTATATTATAAATCTAATAAATAATATAAAATCATGTAAATTTATAAAATTATTTTTATATAATTTATTTATACGTGTAAAATACCTATTATATATATATATTGGTAAATAACTAAGCTAATAGGGTTCGGTAGAGGTCCCTTCCCTATGCTATGGACTCGACCAGATTTATTTGGCGGAATTTAAGTTTGATTTGATTCATTAGAAATTATCAAAGAATATTCGATTATCAAACGATATAATTTGTATAAATTTAAATAATTTGTTCATCATTATTTTTTGTAATACTATTTTTTTTTTTTAACTATTTGGTGAGAATATCTTAAATTTTTGTACCTAATACTATACGCGTTATTTGAATTTGTATGGATATTACTATTGATATATATATACACAATATGTGTGAATATAAATTGAATGTATTATTCAAAAGATTAATGTATTTTTATATAAAAATTTATAAATAAAGTTATAAAATATATTGTAAATAATCAAGTCGGCAGGGTGCAATTCTGAATAGCAGTAGCGGCGGGAGATTTTTGGCGGTTGCACAACACGCGCACCAGTAGCGGCAGGTTTAAGATGTCAGTCAGACCACCTACCGGAAATAGCAACTAAAAATCCCCCCAAAAAGGTTTGGTTGCCGCTTGAAAATGGATCTTGCCGTTTATGGGTTTCCAAGATTATACTGTTTCGGCTTTTTGATTGAAAATGGTGCGAGATTTTTATTTCCTCCTCCCCCACCCCCCGTTTTACTACTTCCAATGGATTCCTTTTGACCGTCTCAAGCAAAGATATTTATTCATTCACGAGCGACACGGCAAGAGTTTTCCTGGAAAAAGCAGTAATCTCGTGCACAGTGATATAGCACAACAAATTGTGCAGTGTATTGTCTGTCGGAAGGGTAAGGAAAGGAGGGGTTTTTTTGACATTTTAAAGTTGATGCGGCAGAGCACAACTTTACGTGTACGACTTGTCTTCTTTCTCTATTACTCCATGCATGCATCATTGCATCTTCCTTTTTCTTTTTCTTTTTTAAATTGCCTTTTCCATTGCTTCAACTTCTGGTATTTCTGTTGGCCTCTTCTGCAGATCTTTAATACTGTATTGCTTTCATCCGTTTGTTTGATTAAAATAAAAACGAAATAAATTAAAATTACAAAACATTTTTGAGTTTTGAGTTAATTAAATATTTAAAAATATTATGATGACGGCTCGTCTTTTAAACAGTAAATATAGTTCAAATTAGATATTTTATAGTAGAAAGTGACTCTTATGATAACGCTCAAAATGAATTGTTACACTTATCATCCCCACCTCGTATTTTTATTTAGAATAAAAATAATAATAAATAAATAGAGTTGTTGGCAATATTGATTATCTAAACATCATCCCCAACCTAACGCCATTAGTTCATTTCTATTAATTTAATTTTCTTATTAATTTGTTATTATTTTACTTGCCATCACTCATTGCGTGCTCACCTTTAACCCATTAAAAAGCATGCATCTTTGGTGTACGTACGTTATTAATTTCTTACATATCAATCTTCCAAACTAGTCAAACCAGCAATATTGAAAAAGAGTGGAGGGCGGCGTACTCATCCTCTTCCTGACTAATTATCATAGTCAGGCAGCTTCGAGTATTTTTATTTTTTGGCGAAATTGATAGCACGGGGCATTAAGGTGATCATGACTGCATCTTCAGGTTTAGTTGATCTATCCCAACCCCTCGCCTATACTTAAATTCATGTCATTAATGACTTTGCTTTGAGAGAAGACGAGTGATACAGTTATAAAGACATTACTAAATAAAAATAATTTTATAAGATTTTATATAATTATTTATATTTATTTTATAATAAAAATAATTTTATAATTTAATAAATTATATCAAATTATTGAAATTATTTTTATATAATTATTTTAAAAAAATAATTTATTATTAAAATTTGGCATCTTTCACATACTTCTCATGACATATATTTTGAATGGAAAGAAAATGAGGCATGATCATAAGAAGGGTTATTTCTTCGATCAACAATTGGTTCCTATTTGGAGTTTGGTGAGCAATAGGTTTGAGCTGTGAGATAAAAATTAAAAGTTAAATAAAATATTATTTTTTAATATTATTATTATTTTAAGATTTAAAAAATTAAATTAAAATTTAAAAAAAAATTAAATTATTTATTATATTTTATATAATAATTTTTAAAAATTATAATGATGAGATTAAATTAGATAATAATTTTGTATCTCATCTTAATTATCAAACTTTGTGAGGTTCCATCAATTGTATTATTATTATTTTTACGAGCTGATTAATAAAATGCAAACTTCGGTACGTGGGAAAAAAGAGCCAAATTGGAATATAATGCCTAAAGTTTGAGAACAGTATCAGGATATAATATAGTTCCGTGGTGGATTTTGATGCGCGAAAAATATATTCACAAAAACTCCCCTCCCTTACTCTTCATAACGTGGATCTTCATAGTTTTCGTTTCGCACACTAGGTTCGCTTTTTTCTTCTTCTTCTTCTTCTTCTTCTTCTTTAATTAACTCATCTTTAACCACTGAGTTAATTGTGTCCATATTTTAAAATTCCGTTTTGTTTGGGTTAAAATTTTTCATTTCAATATAGTATCTAGTATACTATATCTCCTGGTATGGTTTTGTTCTAAATTTTGATCCATTTGGTCAATTTCGGCCATTCAGATCAAATTTCAATCATTTCAGTATTAAGAGACTTATTCCATTTTGGACTTTTTTTATAATTTTCTTATGAGTTTTGCTACATATAAGTAAAGTTGCGTACTAATCTGCTATCAACCTTACTCAAGAAAATACACACTCAAATAAATCCAAGCTAGATAATCTATCTCAGCAGCTCTAGAAGCTTCAATATTCCTCTTCTGTTATAACAAACTTCATTTAAGTTTACCATTTTGTCCTCTGCGCACTCACTGATTTGGTGCCTATATAAGAAGTGCAAGACTCATTGTATTTTATGACAATTACAATATATTTCATTGCAATATTCAAAAGATGTTGTTCTTTGTGTTTATTCTGTTATTATGGTATCAGAGCAACTAAGACTAGCAGTCTCTCTGATCTGTTTCTACCATGGCCACAACTCCTTCTTCCACCCCCATTTCTTCTTCTTTTTCACATTTGGTTACTCTTAAACTTAACTCTGAAAATTTTTTACTCTGGAAGGTACAGATATCAACTTATCTCCGACGCCAAGACCTCTACTCATATGTCGATGGCACTCAGTCTTCACCTCCCTATATGATTTCCTCTTAAGAAAATTCCACTCAGAAGATCAATCCTGCCTATCTCTCATGGCAGCGAATTGATCAATTTATTTTAAGCATTTTATTCTCATCTTTAACAAATTCCATCATTGGTCATGTTATTACTTCAAAAACATCACAAGACCTCTGAGTCGCACTTGAAAAAATGTTTAGTTCTCACTCTCAGGCAAAGGATTTTCAAATCCGTTTTCAGCTTACCAACTTGAGTCGTGGTGAGCAATCTATTTCTGATTACTTTAGCAAAGTAAAAATGTTGGTTGACACCCTTGCTGCCACAGGAACTCCTCTCCCTGATAAAGAAATTGTCGCATATCTCTTAAACGGTCTTGGGTCTAGCTATGAAAGTTTTATCACTTCCATCACAACCAGATCAGACTCCATAACCGTGAATGAACTCTATCACTTACTGCTTGCTCATGAAAATTATTTAAGTCACCCTTCTCGAAGCATAAGCCTTCAAACACATTTTGAACCATCGGCAAATTTTAGCTCGCGTGATCAACGAGGAAGAGGTACCTATTGTGGTAGCCGTAATGGTCGTGGACGAGGCAAGTTCTCTTCAAATAGAGGAAGGTCTTCACCCATTTCCAGTGACCAAAATCCCCAACCCAATCGATCAACCTGTCAGGTGTGCAACAAAGTGGGCCATGTTGCCCTTCAATGCCATTTTTGCTTTGATCATGCATATCAATATGATCCTCCTAGATCATTTACTGCAAATTACACATCACCTTCAGCTGTACCCGATCCCACATGGTACCCTGACAGCGCTGCCACTCATCATATTTGTGACGCCCCCAAATTCCGTTTGGGATCGGACGGACATTTGAAGCGTCGAGACATGTAACACAAGGTTACCTGCCCCCGTTCATGACATATAAGATGTAATATTCCTAACATGCATATAACAATATGCAATATTCGCAGCGGATAAATTTTTTCTTTAGCAATACTATGCACCAAATTGAAAATATCCCAAATGCTTAAAACATACTTCATACATAAAAATCCATTGAACAATTAAGATCACAACACTAGTCCAAAATGGTTATGATCCAAAAAGTAGTAGAGATGCAACTCAATCGTACAAGTAGTAATTTACGTTAATTACTATATCAACATTTATGTCGCACCGTCACTTAGTCAACTGTGTCTAGTTGATCAGCTCCTGATTCTCCTTCAGGTCCTGTAACAAGATCTACCATTCGGGGGGAATGGTAGTTGGAACTACCAAAGTGAGATTTGATTACAAATCTCAGTAAGTTAACAAAAAACTTCCACACAAGCTAATGATGCATGGATAACAGTAAAAACATAAATGCATAATCAAATTCATAAGTAATTAAAGCATAACTTGGAGTACAACATAGCATAATTGACATAACTTAAATTGAAACATGAACTGAACTTGACTTGACATGAATTTGATCTGAAACTTGACTTAGCATGAACTTGCTTTGAAACTTGAATTAACATGAAAAATACATACTCCACAGTTGTTGTGGCCCCATGTATTCTACGTGTAAATACATACTCCACAGTTGTTGTGGCCCCATGTATTCTACACAAACTTGACTTAACATGAAAAATACATACTCCACAGTTGTTGTGGCCCCATGTATTCTACGTGTAAATATATACTCCACAATTGTTGTGGTCCCATGTATTCTACGAAAACTTATTCTTTAACTGCTTAAATACATACTCCACAGTTGTTGTGGCCCCATGTATTCTACGTGTCACAATTGCTGTGTCTCACGTAGTGTATGCGCCACAATTGCTGTGACCCCATACATAATTAATCAAGATGAAACGTGACTGGAATACGAACTGACTGAAACCCTGACGTAACATAACGTGACTTGAACATAACTTGAAATACATGACCAACTTGAGATAGAAACATTTCGTAACATGACATAACATATAATAGACAACATATTTAACATGACATACTTGCAACAGTGAATATTACATGACTTGACATACATATAATAGATGGCATACTTAGCATGACGTACTTGTAAGGTACAGTAATACATGACAGAATATATTATGTAACAGATAAAAATTGATGACAGAATAAATTCTGTATAATAGACAATTACGTGATAACTTGGCATGGCATGACATATATGATAACATACATACATACACTGTAGTTCCTTTACTTAGCACACATACATAGTAGACTGCTAGTAAGTTAAAAGCTAACTTACCTCGATCTCCGCGTTTCTTATAAAACTTCAAGTGCGATCACGAGGAACTGTAATTAGTGATTCTAAAAGTTAGAACTAAATCACTAATAATTTAAAATATGGAAAATACTAACTTAAAGAGTAAAATTTTCATTTTACTCTCTACATGTGGGAAAATGACCGTTTTACCCATAACTTAAGGATTTTGCATACTAATTCCAAAAGTTTCCAAAATTTACATTTCTCATGTAAATTTTGTCCTAAACTTAAATATCAACTCAGAAAAATTTAAAACAAAACATAACTATGAAAAAGACACTATGGCCGAAACATCTATAGGCTATTTCCCTTGATTTTTGTTGCAATTCCTTCCAACTTCAAAACTCATACTTAAACCAAAATTTTTGCAACAAACATCTTCCAATCCTAAGTTCAAACCATACTTAAAACATCCATTTAAAAAAAACTAATAATTAACACCAAACTTTTTGTAAAAAGATCCAAGCACTTGAATCACAAGTTTTGACTTTAAATCAAAACATCTGCAAGAATTTCAAAAATCAAATCTTACTTCTAACATATTCATAATATCATCCTAACATCAACCATGCTTTAAATCATCAAACTAAAGTCACCAAAATCACAAAATAACATTTGGAGTTTTTGGCTTTACACTTAGTCCAAAAACAGAAACTTTTTCCTCAACTAGTTTTGATAAATCTCTTGATCTATGACTTATAAATGTATGATCTTCAAACCAAACCATCACATGGTTTAAAAAGATGTCCTAAAATATATATAAGCTTCTAATTCAAGATCACATGGTTAGAAATTAATCAAAACATAAATTTAGCCAAGAATATCCACACTTTGGCTTATCTGAATATCTCTTTGCATAAAATTTCATATCTTTGAAACTAATATCAAATATCTTCAAAATAATAATATAACATGTATATAAGATGCTTAGGATCCTCCAATAAAATTATCAAAGTCATTGGAATAGGTTTAGACCACCAAAGAGTTAAACTTTCTCAAAACAGAAACTGTTTTTCCTCTTCCAGTTTCTAAGTTTCTAAATCTAAGAAAATCTTTCATCAAAACCTTTAATCATGCAAAAATCCTCAACCAATAATCATATACACATGTTAACAATACTCCATAAAAATTTTGAACCAATATCTATCCATTAGCTTGGTCAAAAACTCCAAACTATAACATATTCTCCAGTTTATCTCCCAGAATGACCTTTTTATAGTTTATACAATATTTGACTGACCAAATGATCTTCAAATGGGACAAATAAGATATCCACGTAAACTAGACTAAAAAAGGAACAACTTATATGAATGAGATTTTATGATAAAATACTTACAAAAGCTTCGAAATGGGTGTGCAAAAGACCTCCTAAAAGCTGTCCGAGAGAGAGTGTTTGATATTATTTCAATGGAAAGTGTAAATGAAGATAATTTCGTGGGGAGAGGTGGCTGGAGATACTTATGAATGAGATATGGAAGAGATGTGGCTGGAGTTGAGTGTAGTTTTCTCCTACCCAAAATATCTATAAAAGATTATCTCATAATATTCTATCCAATAGTATCTACAAAAAATCAACTTGAGATATTTTTATCTAATAATATCTATAAAATCAACTCAAAATATTTTTACCCAATAATATTCATGAAAATTACCTCAAGATATTTCTTTTTATCCAATAATATCTACAGTTTTGAACAGACGTTTTGTCCGAAAATATGAAAAAATGTTATTGCGCCATAAGACTTTAAATAACCCTCCGAGTCTAATGGCACAAACCATAATACATTTTGACACTTCTAACTATCTCCAATAATCAAAAACACACTTCTGATACCATAGTAAATAATAACACTAACTATGTAGTTAGACAAAAACCTATACGATTAATGGATTCGTGAAAACTTATGGGGTTTTCACGAGGTTCCTAAGTTCAAAAGAAATTCTACAATTGAATTTCTAATGGGCTGTTACAATATTACCCATGACTTATCTCAACTGAACCTTTCATCCAAACCATACAGTGGTACTGAGCAGATGCTAGTTGGCAATGGAATTGGCCTATCAATTCAGAACATTGGTGATTCCTCACTCTCTCTCAACTCTAATTCTTTTAAGCTTCGTAATCTTCTTCATGTGCCCGCAATAACAAAGAATTTGGTCTCTATTTTGCAATTCTGCATTGACAACTCGTGCTTTTTTGAATTTCATGCTACCCACTTTTTGGTAAAGGACAATCGGACCAGCAAGCTCCTCATCAGCTGTCCAATGCGTAACAGCCTCTATCTTTTTCAATCATCCCTTGCCTCTGCATCTCCATCAACTCACATTGGTGAAAAAGCCTCTATTGATTGCTGGCATCAAAGGCTTGGTCTTCCGTCTCTTGAAACCGTTGCTCGCATCTTGCGCACCACCTGCTTGCCTTATTTTCCAAATCCTTCTTTTACATGTTCTCAATGTCCCTTGGCCAAGGCCCATCAATTGCCTTTTAAATTGGGTACTACTCATTCAGTTAAGCCCTTAGACTTGTTATGGGCTGATGTATGGGGCCCGGTCCCTTTTGTTTCAAGAAATGGTTTCAAGTATTATCTATCAATAGTGAATCATTTTACTAGATTTACTTGGCTTTTTCCTCTTAAAAATAAGTCTGATGTTCTTAATATTTTTTAATCTTTTATTTTTTTTTTGCTGAACGATTCTTTAATTCCAAAATCATTTCTATCCAAACGGATGCAGGGGGCGAATTTCGTCCTCTCACAAATCTTTGCAAAAATCTTGGTATCACTAATCGTTTTTCTTGTCCTCACACACACCAACAAAACGGGCTTGTTGAACAAAAACATCCCCATATAGTCGAAACTGGTCTTGCGCTTTTAGCTCAAGCCTCTCTCCCTTTATCTTATTGGGATGATGCTTTCGAAACAACTACTTAACTTATCAATTTACTTCCCACACCAATTTTGCAACATCGTTCACCATATTTTATGTTGTATCACAAACCCACTGATTATTCTTTTTTAAAAGTTTTTGGTTGTGAATATTGGCCAAATTTACGTCCTTACAATCGTCATAAACTCAATTTCCACTCTACCTCCTGTCTCTTTCTTGGATATAGTCCATCACACAAAGGTTATAAATGCCTTGATCAAAACTCCAATCGGCTTTATATTTCCCGAGATGTTATTTTTAATGAAAAAAAATTTCCATCTCAAAAGCCCACACAGCCTTCATCTGATATCCAGCCCAATTCTCAAACTCTTTTACTTTCCTGTGTCTCCATTCTGGGTCTCGCGCCCACTTCTCCCTTACCTCAACCTTCTAACTCTTCCTCCAGATCCACACCACAGCCTTGCCCCATCACCACTCCTTCTCAACCTAACCTTGTTACCACCAATAGTCATCCTGCGCCCACTACTCAGCCTTCTAACTCTATCTCTCAGCCCACACCACAGCCCGAGTCCACCAATCATAATCCTGAGCCCATTTCTGCATCTTCTTCCCAGCACCCTACGACTTCTTCCCCCAATTTCTCTGAACCAAACCCTAGATCTATCTCCTGTTCTAGTCCTCTCATTGAATCTCAACCCTTATCTCCTCCAAATCCTCATCTCTTAATTCCTCCCCGATCTCCCATCATTACCTGCTCTCAAACAAACTCTTCTCGTCCTCGTATCACCATTGACGGCATGATTCCTTACCCAACTCACCATTGCTACATGTCCACTGCTATGGTTCCCGATGACCCCACTTCCTTCACTATTGCCTCAAAATTTTCCGAGTGGAAATTAGCTATGACCAAAGAGTTTGAAGCCCTTGTCAAAACCAATACGTGGACTCTTGTGCCTCCTTCCTCTATTACTAATGTCGTTGGCTGCAAGTGGGTATTTCGGACCAAGCTAAAACCCGATGGCTCCATTGAGAGAAGGAAAGCAAGGCTTGTTGCAAAAGGCTTCCATCAACAACACGGTCTTGACTATACCGAGACCTTCAGCCCTGTGGTAAAACCCTCAACCATTCGTTTAGTTTTATCTCTTGCTGTTTCTAGAGGCTGGAATCTTAGGCAAATTGATATACAAAATGCGTTTCTTCATGGCACTCTCACTGAGACTGTGTTCATGCAACAGCCGCAAGGCTTCATTGACCCTACTCAGCCTGACTTTGTGTGCAAATTAAATAAGGACATTTATGGTCTTAAGCAAGCTCCAAGAGTTTGGTTCTCGGAGCTCAGTTCTTGGCTCTGTGATTATGGTTTTGTGGCTTCTAAGGGTGACCCTTCATTGTTTATTTTGCATCAAAGTAATCTCTTCATTTTCATTATGGTCTATGTTGATGATATGATCATTACATCATCTTCTAACTCTGTTGTTGATCAATTGCTTAATTCTTTGGGTCGTGCTTTTCCTATTATTGATTTGGGACCTTTATCTTATTTCCTTGGTTTAGAGCTTAACCACCTAAGTAATGGTTTACTTATCTCTCAAAGGAAATATATCTCTGATTTGTTAAAGAAAACCAATCTGCTTAGTGCTAATCCAATTTCCTCTCCCATGTCTGCTTCAACCAAACTCTCAAAATTTGATTCACCCTCCTTTGAGAATATTACTCTGTTTTGAAGCATTGTTGGCAGCATTCAATTCCTTTCTCTAACTCAGCCTGATGTTGTCTTCGTTGTCAACAAAGTTTGTCAATTCATGCATGTGCCCAAAAATAGGCCTGAAAATCGACATCCTCGGTTCGGTAAAGGGCCGAACCGACGCCGACCGACCGACAGTTATTCCTAATTTTGCCGATCGAAAACCGGCCATTCAAGGAGCTGGAACTGGCAGGAACATATTCCGGTCGGTTTGGGTCGGTTTGGGCCACTGTTTTGGGCCTCTTTTGGGCCCCTTTTCAGAAGGCTTTTTTTGCTCATTTTGGGCTTTTTCTACTCAATGTAGTGAATTTATTAGTCAATATTCACAATATTTTAAATTTTTCTTCTTGTATTTTTAAAATTCATTACTAGTTTAAAACAATAAAACTAATATTGTTTTAGAAACTAATAATAGTAACTAGTAAGTTATAATTACTAAATAATAATTTAAAATCTAATAAGTTAGTTAATAACTAACTACTAAGTAATCAATAAAAGTATCCACTAAATGAGTAGATGTTTAATACAAATACAAACCAACACAAATTGTTTTAAGCAATAAACAAGCAACTAACACAAATTAAACATTAAAATCTTAGATCTTTAATTCTTCATTCCATATTCGAAAAGTCTTCAATCTTCAATAATTGTGACGCTTGATTGTGCTCCCATTTCTATATAAATATGAAAAAACAAATTAAGATTAAACATCAAATATTAATAAATTTGGATAATCAATAAATAAATGAAATTAACTTATAAAAATAAATTAATATTGAATGAATACATTACCAGATTCTACTACAAAGTTCTCCACATTATCCATGGCCTCTCGAAGATCAATTAGCGCCGACGGATGTTGTAACCAATTCTGAGTACAAATAAGTGCATCAACTGTTTTCGGAGCCAATGAACTCCGAAACTGATCAAGTACACGCCCTCCTGTACTAAATGCTGACTCTGAAGCAACAGTGGAAATAGGCATGGCTAACAAATCTCGTGCAATCCTTGCAAGTATAGGATAATTAACCTCATTCTGTCTCCACCAGATCAACAAATCAAAAGATGAACTGAGTGCCTCACAACCATCTGATAAATATCGGTCCACCTCTGTTTTAGCAGCAGCTAATTCAATCTCGTTATCTGGCTCATACCAATCCATATATAATTGTGACTCTTCTTCACTTTCTATTGAGGGTATAGATGTAGAAACGGGCACATGTTCTCGGCTACTTGAAGTAGAACCAAATGTAGCATTGTACTCATCGTATAAGTCGAATAGTAACTGTCTCACACTAGACACCAAATGTAATCCTCGAGTCTCATCATAAATTTTTCTCAAGTCGCGGGTGAGAAGGCCTAACTTATTTCGAGGATCAAGCACAACGGCAACCAACAACAACAAGTTCAGCTTATCCAATGAACCCCAATACTTATCATATTTCGTTCTCATGCTTATGACCATGTTCATCAAACAACTATTAGAACTCTGACTTAGCCTAACCAATTCTTTTTGGAGCATGCAAATCTCCACAAAACTTGTATTTGCCGTGACATGAAGAGACCCAGAAAAGCGACAAGTGGCATCATAGAACATCTTCAAAAATTTCACAAAAACCCGCACTGTCTCCCACTCATCAGCTCTAGGATGCCCTATGTGTCCCTCATTAAAGTAAGATAGAAAATTGTAATCCTCACTCTCCATTTGCCTAAAAGCCTTTTCAAAATTTTCAGCCGCATCCAACATCATGTAAGTTGAATTCCATCGGGTTTGCATATCAAGACACGACAATTTTTTGCAATCAATTTTTTCTTTTTCTGCACACTTCTTAAACTTGTCTAATCTAGCAAGGGAGGATCGCACATATCCAACTGCATTTCTAACCATTGTGGTGGCGTCATTACACTCATTCAAACCCTCATTCACGACAAGATTTAAAATATGAGCACAACATCTCAAGTGCATATACTTCCCACCCAACACATTCCCCATCAAAAAATGCTTCAAGTAAGAAATTGTAGTATCATTTGAGCTAACATTATCAACAGTGACAGTAAATATCTTATCAATACCCCAATCAATGAGGCATGATTCAATATATTTTCCAATTGTATCCCCTCGATGATTAGAGATTAAACAAAAATGTTGCACTATCTACTTCTGAGGCAGAATATGTTACTGCGGGTAGTTGTTGTGCTCAAGTTCTCTACATGAAACAACAACTTGAAGATTTTAAACTCAAGTATAATCACATTCCAATCAAATGTGATAATACAAGTGTTATAAATCTTTCAAAGAACCCAATACAATATTCTAGAACTAAGCATATTGAAATAAGGTATCATTTTCTTCGAGATCATGTGCAGAAAGACGATATAATATTAGAGTTCACAAACACACACGATTAGTTAGCAGATATTTTCACAAAACCTTTACCAGAAGATAGATTATGTATGATCAGAAGAGAAATAGGTATGATGCATGCTATGAATATCTCTTAAAAGATAGACCAGAGTCAATAAAAATAGAGATAGATTTTTTAAATACTTTTACATAAACTTAAGATTCTTAGCCTTATGTTTGAGACGCTCATTTTCTTCATACAATATCATGTCATTCTTATCCATCGGAACCGGCAAGCGGAATGAAGAATCTAATAAAGATTTCAACTGTTTATTCTTCTGCCGAATGATTCATTCCCTTGTGTGAGACTCTTGAACAATTCGTTGAAGTACAACAATTTGTTTTTTGAGCTTTTCAACTTCATGATTTTTGGCTTGTAGCCGCTGAGAAAAAGCAACAATAGAGGAAGAATAGCGAGTCCCAAGACTCACCAAGTTACAAATAGCATCAGAATCTGACTTATTAGTCAGATTATTATTTTCTTGCTGTAACATGGCACCAATGGCAGCTGCAGAAAGGACAGGAGGTTAAGATGCAGAATGCCTCATGGATGGATCTAGAGAAATGTTAGAAGAATGAGCCATTGAGAAAAGAATAGAAGGCTTAAAACGAGAATGTTGAAGGAATGCAGATGAGTTATAGAGATGAGAAGAAAACTTGATGCGGATTGGATGAACTTCAAGACTGATTTTATAGAGATAGCATAAAGAACAAGACAAGCTATCATCCAAGACAAAGAGCAATGTATTTTTTCCCGATCAGTGAAAATGACATTTTTTTAGAAACTCGGAGCCTTCAATCTCGTTTGTCAACAACATTAGGCGATTTTTTCAAATCTCCAGCCGCACTTGTCGGGTCACGGACCGATGAAATTTATTTATTTTTTTTAACTATCTATAGTGTCTACTAACGCACCGTTTTCTTCAGGTCCATTTACTTGTTGCGGATCCTTTTTAATAATGCCAAAAGGGAGAGAAGTTTTAGACTAAAACATTAACATTGTTTAAATTGCTAAACTTGTTATATATGCTTGGAATTATATTTATACTTTTGCTTGAAAAACTAACGCATATTTTCAGGAGGAGCTTAAGTATTAATACAGGTTTCAAGTTCTATCAAGTATTTGTCATCATCAAAAAGGGGGAGATTGTTGAACCCAAGGTTTCAAGTTTCATGTGATTATAAATCTACACATGGATTTTGATGATAACAAATGAATTCAAAGAATAAATGAGTTTCAAACTCAAGTTGTTCACACAATGGAATCAAGCACATTAAAGAACCAAGCATGAGCAAGAAGGAAATAAGTTCACATTAAAGTCATAGAGTAATGTTGTAAATCTCTTAAAATTCGAAATTACGATTAATGTTCAAAATTAATATTTTATCATAAAGCATTAAAATACATTTTCCACATGTGCATGAATATTTTTGAAAATTAAATTTGAAAATTTTGAAAGATGATTGATTGTCATCTTTTACATGTGCATGCCTTGATTAAAGGGTTGAATTTTGAAAATATTAAAGATGATTGATTGTCATCTTTCACATATGCATCTTTTATTTGAATATTTTCAAAAGTGATTGATGCTTTTTTAGACTTATATAAAAGGTAGATGATTTTGCTTGAAAAATTTGAAAAGTAAAGTGTGCTCATTTTGTCATATACAAAAAGTAAAATATTAGGTTTGAATTTTTTGAAAATAAAAGTGTGCTCCTTTTGTCATATGTAAAAAGTAAAAGATTAGTTTTGAATTTTTTGAAAAGGAAAGTTTGCTCATTTTGTTATATGCCAAAAGTAAAAGATTAGGTTTGACTTTTTTGAAAAAGTGAATGATGTTGTCTTTGACAATTGAAAAAGAAGAACCTTTTATTTGAATTTTTTGAAAAAGTGAATGATGTTGTCTTTGACATGTGAATCTTTTTAAATTTGAATATGAAGTCTCATATACCTATAAATAGATCATTTGAGAGCTTCACATTTACAACACCAAGAGCATACAATATTCATTCAAAGCTTTCATTCTCTCTTCTCTAAGCATTGAGCCTTAATCCTTATTCATTTTGAGAGATATAGTTTGCGCTGTATTGTTCTTATTTCACTCATTGAGGAGTGTTTTCTGATAACCTACCTACTATCAGCTTTTGTATCAGAAAAATGGTGTGTATAACCCTTGCGCGTGTAGAAAGTATTCTATACGGGAAATGGTTGAATCGCCACTTGTAAGGTGATTACAAGTGTAGAGGGTGTTCTACGCGGATCCTTTGTAGCGGTGTTGTTCAAAGGTGTAATAGGTTTCTACCTCCACCTGAAGGAGGTTGAATAGTGAATTTGGGAATCCTCAAAGGGTAGCTTGAGGCGAGGATGTAGGCAGTGGGGCTGAACCTCGTTAACATCCTGAGTTTGCTTCTCTCTTACCCTTACTCTTTATATTTATTGTTATTTCATATTTTGTTTATATTTTATATTATATATTTGATTTATAATTGTTATTTTTTTTATTACAACTCAATTCACCCCCATCTTGTGTTAGTCATCTGGGTAACAATTGGTATCAGAGCTAAGAGCTCTATTATAAGATTAACTATCTTTTGAGTTAAGATCTTATGACTAACATTTTAGTTTCATTTGGTGAAGGTCAATCTAGCAGTCGGCCTCCACTCTTTTGTGGAGATAATTACTCATTCTGGAAAGTTAGAATGAGAATATTGCTTCAGGCTCAAGGTCGAGAGATCTGGAAATGCATTGTAAATGGACCTTATATTCTAACAAAAATGGTTGATGGAGTAAAGGTCAAAAAGGAATTATATTTATACTTTTACTTGAAAAACTAACGCATATTTTCAGGGAGAGCTTAAGTATTAATACAGGTTTCAAGTTCTATCAAGTATTTGTCATCATCAAAAAGGAGGAGATTGTTGAACCCAAGGTTTCAAGTTTCATATGATTATAAATCTACACATGGATTTTGATGATAACAAATGAATTCAAAGAAGCGAGGCGCTGTGGAGTGGTCCGTCTGTCAAAGCCTGAAAAGCAGCCTACCATTCACAAAGCGACACGTAAGCTAAAACATCATAAATATTTTACACCTCACCACACATGATCACTAGAAGTACTACCCAGAAATTAGCATCTCCATTCTCTCTCAGGTTCATTCCGTCTTCGCTCCAAGCTCAGCGTTGCTTTGCACAGCCATCAATCCTTGCCGCCCAACAAAGCTTAGTTCCACTGCCACCATCTCAGTCCGACGCCGACATCTCCATTTTTTCAGACCACCTGACCCACACGGATAAAGAAACTTCATATAACGAAACCCCTAATGAACTACTAAATTTCTTCCAACAAACCATTCTCAAACACCCATTTATTTTCCACTGCCCTTATCCTACTGATTAGAGGCTAGAATGAGGATCAAGAGTTGTTTTTTTTTTTTTCTTTTGATCTGGTAAGAAACTCCACTGTCGTTCTAATTAGGGCTTCATGTCCATCCCTCAAATTGATACATCGAAGTCATAGACATGAGATTAAGAAGAGAAATCCTTGGTAATGAGAAGATAACAAAATCACCGAGAGACAATCATGACAATAACAAAACTTTGAAATAAATTTCAAAACTCAAAACTGAGAAAGATTACCGAGAGAGTGCCGATAGAGAAATTTAAAAAAGCAAAAATTGAAAAAGATTATTGAGAGAGATTACCGTTTGGGTCTTCTTCATCGTCTGAATTGAGCTCTGCTACCGTTTGGGTCGAGCGCCATGCGGGATGAGGGGGTCGAGAGCTTCAGGGATTGAGTGGAAAAAGCGAGGAAGAAAGGGAATACGAAGGAGTGAAAGAGGGGAGAGTCATTTGATCGGGTGTACGCAGATGCAGATTTTTTCCAATGAACCTCTTACGTGGCGCATGGTTATTGGAGGGCTGTTATTTTGGTTTTAACAGTCGGACCGGTCCCCAGGATTTCTCTTCAAAGAATAAAGGAGTTTCAAGCTCAAGTTGTTCACACAATGGAATCAAGCACATTAAAGAACCAAGCATGAGCAAGAAGGAAATAAGTTCACATTAAAGTCATAGAGTAATGTTGTAAATCTCTTAAAATTCGAAATTACGATTAATGCTCAAAATTAATATTTTATCATAAAGTATTAAAATACATTTTCCACATGTGCATGAATATTTTTGAAAATTAAATTTGAAAATTTTAAAAGATGATTGATTGTCATCTTTTACATGTGCATGCCTTGATTAAAGGGTTGAATTTTGAAAATATTAAAGATGATTGATTGTCATCTTTCACATGTGCATGTTTTATTTGAATATTTTCAAAAGTGATTGATGTTTTTTTAGACTTATATAAAAGGTAGATGATTTTGCTTGAAAAATTTGAAAAATAAAGTGTGCTCATTTTGTCATATACAAAAAGTAAAATATTAGGTTTGAATTTTTTGCAAAGGAAAGTGTGCTCCTTTTGTCATATGTAAAAAGTAAAAGATTAGGTTTGAATTTTTTGAAAAGGAAAGTGTGCTCATTTTGTCATATGCCAAAAGTAAAAGATTAGGTTTGATTTTTTTGAAAAAGTGAATGACGTTGTCTTTGACAATTGAAAAAGAAGAACCTTTTATTTGAATTTTTTGAAAAAGTGAATGATGTTGTCTTTGACATGTGAATCTTTTTAAATTTGAATATGAAGTCTCATATACCTATAAATAGATCATTTGAGAGTTTCATATTTACAACACCAAGAGCATACAACATTCAATCTCTCTTCTCTAAGCATTGAACCTTAATCCTTATTCATTTTAAGAGATATAGTTTGCGCTGTATTGTTCTTATTTCACTCATTGAGAAGTGTTTTCTGATAACCTACCTACTATCAGCTTTTGTATTAGAAAAAGGGTGTGTATAACACTTGTGCGTGTAGAAAGTATTCTATACGGGGAATAGTTGAATCACCACTTGTAAGATGATTGCAAGTGTAGAGGGTGTTCTACATGGATCCTTTGTAGCGGTGTTGTTCAAAGGTGTAATAGGTCTCTATCTCCACCTGAAGGAGGTTGAATAGTGAATTTGGGAATCCTAAAGGGGTAGCTTGAGGCGAGGATGTAGGCAGTGGGGCCGAACCTCGTTAACATACTGAGTTTGCTTCTCTCTTACCCTTACTCTTTATATTTATTGTTATTTAATATTTTGTTTATATTTTATATTATATATTTGATTTGTAATTGTTATTTTTTTTAATACAACTCAATTCACCCCCCCTCTTGTGTTAGTCATTTGGACAACAATTGGTATCAGAGCTAAGAGCTCTATTATAAGATTAACTATCTTTTGAGTTAAGATCTTATGGCTAACATTTCAGTTTCATTTGGTGAAGGTCAATCTAGCAGTCGGCCTCCACTCTTTTGTGGAGATAATTACTCATTCTGAAAAGTTAGAATGAGAATATTTCTTTAGGCTGAAGGTCGAGAAATCTAGAAATGCATTGTAAATGGACCTTATATTCCAACAAAATTAGTTGATGGAGTAAAGGTCAAAAAGGAATTATATTTATACTTTTGCTTGAAAAGCTAACGCATATTTTCAGGAGGAGCTTAAGTATTAATACAGGTTTCAAGTTCTATCAAGTATTTGTCATCATAAAAAATTGGGAGATTGTTAAACCCAAGGTTTCAAGTTTCATGTGATTATAAATCTACACATGGATTTTGATGATAACAAATGAATTCAAAGAATAAAGGAGTTTCAAGCTCAAGTTGTTCACACAATGGAATCAAGCACATTAAATAACCAAGCATGAGCAAGAAGGAAATAAGTTCACATTAAAGTCATAGAGTAATATTGTAAATCTCTTAAAATTCGAAATTAGGATTAATGCTTAAAATTAATATTTTATCATAAAACATTAAAATACATTTTCCACATGTGCATGAATATTTTTGAAAATTAAATTTGAGCATTAATCCTAATTTCGAATTTTAAGAGATTTACAACATTACTCTATGACTTTAATGTGAACTTATTTCCTTCTTGCTCATGCTTAGTTGTTTAATGTGCTTGATTCCATTGTGTGAACAACTTGAGCTTGAAACTCTTTTATTCTTTAAATTCATTTGTTATCATCAAAATCCATGTGTAGATTTATAATCACATGAAACTTGAAACCTTGGGTTCAACAAAAAATTTATGATTTTTTTCTTCAACTTCCAATCATTATCAATGAAATGGACAGTTAGGCACATATAATTTAAATTTTGAATCGATGTTCATGTATCAGTAGTCAATGAAACTCTCATCTCTCTGTCTTTAAACAACTTTCTAAGCTTGGCCTTTTCAGATGTAAACAATTTCATACAGTCTCTTGCAACTGTAACACGGCATGGCACTTTAAATTTTGGTTTAAGTAGCCAAACCAACTTCTTAAATCCTTGTCCTTCAGCAATTCTAAATGACAATTCATCAATAATTACCATTTCTGCAATGACCAACCTCACTGCATCTTCACTATATTTGTGGGTTACAAGATTTCTTACCACGCTACTATCACTCTCTCCAACTTCCTCACCCGCCAATGTTTGTTGATATCTATCTAGAGGCCCGCGTTTATGAGAATTTCTTGGACATGCAGATAAGTGGTTTTGCATAGTTGAAGTGTGACGCCCCCAAATTCCGTTTGGGATCGGAAGAACATTTGAAGCGTCGAGACATGCAACACAAGGTTACCTGCCCCGTTCATGACATATAAGATGCAATGTTCCTAACATGCATCTAACATTATGCAATATTGGCAGCGGATAATTTTTTTCTTTAGCAATACTATGCACCAAATTGAAAATATCTCAAATGCTTAAAACATACTTCATACATAAAGACCCATTGAGTAGATCACAACACTAGTTCAAAATGGTTATGATCCAAAAAGTACTAAAGATGTAACTCCATTGTACAAGTAGTAATTTACGTTAACTACTATATTAACATTGACGTCGCACCGTCGCTTAGTCAACTGTGTCTAGTTGATCAGCTCCTGATTCTCCTTCAGGTCCTGTAACAAGATCTACCATTTGGGGGGAATGGTAGTTGGGACTACCAAAGTGAGATTTGATTACAAATCTCAGTAAGTTAACAAAAAACCTCCACACAAGCTAATGATGCATGGATGACAGTAAAAGCATAAATGCATAATCAAATTCAAAAGTAATTAAAACATAACTTGGCGTACAACATAACATAATTGACATAACTTAAATTGAAACATGAACTGAACTTGACTTGACATGAACTTGATCTGAAACTTGACTTAATATGAAAAATACATACTCCACAGTTGTTGTGGCCCCATGTATTCTACACAAACTTGACTTAACATGAAAAATACATACTCCACAGTTGTTGTGGCCCCATGTATTTTACACAAACTTGACTTAACATGAAAAATACATACTCCACAGTTGTTGTGGCCACATGTATTCTACAAAAACTTGACTTAACATGAAAAATACATACTCCACAGTTGTTGTGGCCCCATGTATTCTACGTGTAAATACATACTCCACAGTTATTGTGGCCCCATGTATTCTACGTGTCACAATTGCTGTGTCTCACGTAGTGGATGAGTCACAATTGTTGTGACCCCATACATAAGTAATCAAGATGAAACGTGACTGGAATACGAAATGACTGAAGCCCTGACGTAACATAACATGACTTGAATATAACTTGAAATACATGACCAACTTGAGATAGAAATATTTTGTAACATTGCATAACATATAATAGACAACATATTTAACATGACATACTTGCAACAGTGAATATTACATGACTTGACATACATGTAATAGATGACATACTTAGCATGACGTACTTGTAAGGTACAGTAATACATGACAGAATATATTATGTAACAGATAAAAATTGACGACAGAATAAATTCTGTATAATAGACAATTACGTGATAACTTGGCATGGCATGACATATATGATAACACACATACATACACTGTAGTTCCTTTACTTAGCACACATACACAGTAGACTGCTAGTAAGTTAAAAGCTAACTTACCTCGATCTCCGCGTTTCTTATAAAACTTCAAGTGCGACCACGAGGAACTGTAATTAGTGATTCTAAAAGTTAGAACTAAATCACTAATAATTTAAAATATGGAAAATACTAACTTAAAGAGTAAAATTTTCATTTTACTCTCTACATTTGGAAAAATGATCGTTTTATCCATAACTTAAGGATTTTGCATACTAACTCCAAAAGTTTCCAAAATTTACATTCCTCATGTAAATTTTGTCCTAAACTTAAATATCAACTCAGAAAAATTTAAAACAAAACACAACTATGAAGAACACACTATGGCCGAAACATCCATAGGCCATTTCCCTTGATTTTTGTTGCAATTCCTTCCAACTTCAAAACTCATGCTTAAACCAAAATTTTGCAACAAACATTTTCCAATCCTAAGTTCAAAACCATACTTAAAACATCCATTTAAAAAAAGCTAATAATTAACACCAAACTTTTTGTAAAAAAATCCAAGCACTTGAATCATAAGTTTTGACCTTAAATCAAAACATCTCCAAGAATTTCAAAAATCAAATCTTACTTCTAACATATTCATAATATCATCCTAACATCAACCATGCTTTAAATCATCAAACTAAAGTCACCAAAATCACAAAATAACATTTGGAGTTTTTGGTTTTACACTTAGTCCAAAAACAGAAACTTTTTCCTCAACTAGTTTTGATAAATCTCTTGATCTATGACTTATAAATATATGATCTTCAAACCAAACCATCACATGGTTTAAAAAGATGTCTTAAAACATATATAAGCTTCTAATTCAAGATCACATGGTTATAAATTAACCAAAACATAAATTTAGCCAAGAATATCCACACTTTGGCTTATTTGAATATCTCTTTGCATAAAATTTCATATCTTTGAAACTAACATCAAATATCTTCAAAATATTAATATAACATGTTTATAAGATACTTAAGATGCTCCAATAAAATTATTAAAGTCATTAGAATAGGTTTAGACCACCAAAGAGTTAAACTTTCTCAAAACAGAAACTGTTTTTCTTCTTCCAGTTTCTAAGTTTCTAAATCTAAGAAAATCTTTCATCAAAACCTTTAATCATGCAAAACTCCTCAACCACTAGTCACATATACATGTTAACAATACTCCATAAAAATTTCGGACCAATATCTATCCATTAGCTTGGTCAAAAACTCCAAACTATAACATATTCTCCAGTTTATCTCCCAGAATGACCTTTCTATAGTTTACACAATATTTGACTGACCAAATGATCTTCAAATGGGGAAAATAAGATATCCATGTAAACTAGACTAAAAAAGGAACAACTTATATGAAGGAGACTTCATGATAAAACACTTACAAAAGCTTCGAAATGAGTGTGCAAAAGACCTCCTAAAAGCTGTCCGAGAGAGAGTGTTTGATATTCTTTCAATGGAAAGTGTAAATGAAGATAATTTCGTGGGGAGAGGTGGCTGGAGATACTTTTGGATGAGATATGGAAGAGATGAGGCTGGAGTTGAGAGTTGAGTGTAGTTTTCTCCTACCCAAAATATCTATAAAAGATTATCTCATAATATTCTATTCAATAGTATCTACAAAAAATCAACTTAAGATATTTTTATCTAATAATATCTATAAAAATCAACTCAAAATATTTTTACAAATAATATTCATGAAAATTACCTCAAGATATTTCTTTTTATCCAATAATATCTACAGTTTTGAACAGACGTTTTGTCCGAAAATATGAAAAAATGTTATTGCGCCATAAGACTTTAAATAACCCTCCGAGTCTAATGGCACAAACCATAATACATTTTGACACTTCTAACTATCTCCAATAATCAAAAACACACTTCTAATACCATAGTAAATAATAACACTAATTATGTAGTTAGACAAAAACCTATACGATTAGGAAAATGCTTTCTGCAGTCGAGAGGGGGAGTCGGCTCGCAGTCGGCTCCAACGTGGCATGCAGCATTTAATTAAACGGTGCGTTTAGTCGTTGGCATTTTCCTTTAATTAAACGGTGCGTTTCGATGATCCTCCCATTTCTAGGTTAGGTGCGTTTCATTTTCTCTCCTCCCTCATTTTTCACGCGGATCACCATCCCCCCATCTCCCCTTCTCCCCCTTCTCCCTCATTTTCACCCGGCACCATCCCTCTCCTTCTCCCCTTCTCCCCCTTCTCCCTCATTTTCACCCGGCACCATCCCTCTCCTTCTCCCCTTCTCTTCGACTGCAAAATCCCCCCATTTCTCCCCACATCTTACGGAGCTTCGATTGTTAGGTGCTTCATTTGGTTGTGATTTATGAGAGATAAAATTTTTGAGTCTATTTCCAGATCTCTTTTACGCTGTACGCTGCGCACCTAACAATCTCCTTCCATCGTGTTTCTTGATTTTCCATTTTCATCTGTTGGGGTCCTTCGTGTTCTTCAAGATTGCATCTGTATTGTGTGTTCCTTTGTTTTTCATCTTCAAGATCGCGGCCTTCGTGTTCCCGTTCATTTCCCCTTTTTTTCGAAACAATAGAAAACCCTAACCCAAAAAATTTTCCCCTTTTCCGAAAACCCTAACCCAAAAAATTTCTCCTTTTCCGAAAACCCTAACCCTAAAATTTACTCAGCATCTCCCATTTGAAAACCCTAGTGCTAAAATTTCCCCTTTCTCCGAAAACCCTAACCCTAAAATTTTTCATTTTCTGAGAACCCTAACCCTAACCCGTACCGAAATTTCCTATATCTCTTCATTTTAAAAACTCGTCCCTAAAATTTGCCCTTTTTCCGAAAACCATAACCCTTAAAGCATGGTAAGCTGCCAAACCCGTTTATTTGAACCATAATTATTTTTACAATAATTAGATGTGTTCTCTAATATTTTACATCTAATGTATTTGTCATTGCATTTGTAGGTTTGATTGAGTGTGCAAGAACCCTGACGTAAATCGGTTCTGTCTGGTTTGGATTGCTACGTTATTGTGTTTTAATTTAAGTAAATCAGTTATATTTTTTTATTTTGGATTGCTATGTTATTGTATTTCAATTTAAGTAAATCAGTTATGTTATTTTGTTTGGATTGCTATGTTATTGTGTTTCAATTTAAGTAAATCAGTTATATTATTTTGTTTGGATTGCTATGTTATTGTCTTTCAATTTAAGTAAATCAGTTCTGTTATTTTGTTTGGATTGCTATGTTATTATGTTTCAATTTAAGTAATGTATTTTACGGAGAGGAAATCAGTTCTGTTTTTTGGTTTGGATTGGTACATGATTGTGTTTTAATTTAAGTAAATCAGTTGTATTTAATTAAATGAGTTCTTTTTTTTTTTTTTTTTACATTTCTATATTATTGTGTATTAATTTAATGATGCATCTAATGATAGCTTGGTCAAAATGGTTGATGGTGGCTATTGTTAGTCCATGATATTTATACTAAAGAAAAGTGGTTCTGTTTTGTGGTTTGGTATGATGTACATTATTGTTACTCCATGCTTAGTGTATTAATTGAAGTAAATGGATATTGTTTTATGGTTTGGAAGAGGTACATTATTGTGTAGAATTTAATGAAGCATATAATTTTCTCTTTGCCTTATTGGTTGGTATTAGTTATTGTTACTCCATGCTCAGTGTATTGAGGTAAATCAAATCTGTTTTTGGTTTGGAAGACCAAGAGAATTTAATGAAGCATATAATTTTCTCTTTGCCTTATTGGTTGGTATTAGTTATTGTTACTCCATGCTCAGTGTATTGAGGTAAATCAAATCTGTTTTTGGTTTGGAAGACCAAGAGAATTTAATGAAGCATATAATTTTCTCTTTGCCTTATTGGTTGGTATTAGTTGTTGTTACTCCATGCTCAGTGTATTGAGGTAAATCAAATCTGTTTTTGGTTTGGAAGACCAAGAGAATTTAATGAAGCATATAATTTTCTCTTTGCCTTATTGGTTGGTATTAGTTATTGTTACTCCATGCTCAGTGTATTGAGGTAAATCAAATCTGTTTTTGGTTTGGAAGACCAAGAGAATTTAATGAAGCATATAATTTTCTCTTTGCCTTATTGGTTGATATTAGTTATTGTTACTCCATGCTCAGTGTATTGAGGTAAATCAATTCTGTTTTTGGTTTGGAAGACCAAGAGAATTTAATGAAGCATCTAATTTTCGTTTTGCCTTATTGGTTGGTATTAGTTATTCTTACTCCATGCTCAGTGTATTGAGGTAATCAATTCTGTTTTTGGTTTGGAAGATGTGTAGAATTTAAAGAAGCATCTAATTTTCTCTTTGCCTTATTGGAAATCTGTTAGTTATTGGAGCTCCATGCTATTAGAATTGAAGTAAATCAATTCTGTTTTTGGTTGGGAAGAGGTACATTATTGTGTAGAATTTAATGCACCTTCTAATTTTCCCTTTGCCGAGTTTGATTGATGTTAGCTATTGTAAATGGTTTTTATTTTTTTTCTGCTGCTTAGATTATTGTATTCTGAATCTGGTTGTGGTTAGATGTCATCATCATCAATGAGTTCTGCATCTGTCTCAAATCCCTCTCAGAGTACACCATTGTGCTTCTGTGAGGTTGAAGCCACACTGAAATACTCAAATACGAGAAGAAATCCAGGCCGAGCCTTCTTAGGATGTCGAAAGTACAACACTGAGGTAATTACAGAAGTAAATCTTAAACTTTTGCATTGTGGACTTTAGTCCTACTAAATATTCTTGCATGTCTAAACTTTTCTTGTATTGCATTTAGGGACTACCGTACTGCAAATTTTTCAAGTGGGCAAATAGTCAAGACATAGAACAAGACCTTTTCAAACTGAAAGAAGAATTGCTACGGAAGGAGGCAGACCTGGTCAAGATGCTCAAGGAAATTGAAAAAAGGGAGATTGAACTCCAAAAGAAAGCGGATGAGATTGAGAAGAAGGAGATTTTGCTAGCTAGCATAAATGAGGAGATTATGAAAAAAGAGTGGATGCTCCTTCAGCAAGAAGCTGAAATCAAGCGCTCCCGCACACTATTCCGGCTGTTTTTAGCTTTAGTAGTTATTTTCATTTTTTACATAATAGTATCTAAGTGATGTTGGATTGTATTCAGAGTGTTGGAAATTTGTAACTTAATAGTGTTAACTAAGTCAGATTTGCCGAGTTTGTGATGGTTGAAATACTGTGGAAACACTTTTGTCAATTTCCAGTGGATATTGGTGTAATTGTATCACAGGAGGTTGATGTTAGTAGTGATCCAGGTATTTGCCCTTGAACTCTTGTTGGAATTGTAACAGTGTTGAACACTTGTAGATGTCTGATTGTTAATACAATAGTTGATGTACATTATTGTTACTCCATTCTGAATTCCTTGGATTATCAATGCTGAATCTGGTTACAAAACAGATTTCAATTTTGGTACATGATGCACAAAACAGATTGTGCATTTTGAAACATGCTGAACTAAACAGATTGTGTTTATAATACATGATGCACAAAACAGATTGGAAATATTCTGAAACATGACCAGATAATTCAGATTGTCAAATTCTGAACAAAACAGATTGTATACAGGATTTGTAAAACAGATTTGTGCATTTTGAAACATGATGCACAAAATCAGAATGTCAAATTCTCTGTTAGATGATGCACAAAACAGATTGTGCATCCTAAAACTTAATGGCACAAAATACAAAGCAAACTAGCAGGAGCCCTCTGCTCCAAGCCACTCACTTTCATCAACTTGTTTCAATGAAAAAACCACAGATTAATGGAAATAGAAATAAACTTCCATTAACATCCATAAAAACTTTCTGAATCCCACCAGTTAGTAAAAATCAGCAACTCACATCCGCACAAAATAATACTCCTGCATCCCTGTAAATTAAAAATATTCAAAGAGAAGTCAGATTTACAAACCCATCATATCTCCCAACCATACAATTCAGTCACATTCATCAATATATGTGCTACAATATATGAACTCCAACACAAATAATTACTTCCATTATCTGAGCTTACCATATCTCATTGCATTAATTTCCACTCATGTTGAACCCATGTTGCACACTTTGTGATCCATCAAACCCGAGTTGCATCTGTAAGTAATAAATAGCACAGTCATATTTTGACTTTTACGTAACTATTAGACTAAATGCAAGTAGGTTAGAAATATTACACTTTCTTGACTCCCGACCATATTTTGGGTTCCACTCATGTGTAGAGCTGAGCTCATTGCGACAGTCTAGTAATAAATACGTAACAAAAATGGCTGAAATTTCAGTAATTTCCCAAGAATAAGAAATGTATTGCAAGATGTACATACTTTAACAAACAAACTTCCAATTTCTGAATTAATCAAAACATGTGTATACCTAGATATCTATCTCAGATGGTCCAAATAAATTCCTATGCGTGTCCTGGGCTGGCCTATATCCTCCATCTCGCTGGTTATCAAGTATTTCGAATAAAGTTACAAAATCTATCTATATTTTCAACAAGAAATACTTTCAAATTAACAAAAATGGCAAATATTATTGTTATTAATGTCGTCCTCACCTCTTTACGTTTTCCCTCTACAGTTGTTTTATTCGTCCTCGCTTTTACTTTTCGTAAAGCATGCTCCATCCTAGATGCTCTTCTCAGACTTGGGGGTCTGCCTTTTCCTCGCACAACTCTTGGACTGAGTACTTGCTGAGAACTACCAACTGTGGCATTTGGTGTGCAACCAAAATCAGAACCCGTTTGAGTCATTGGAGGGGCTGGATGCTCGTGATGATATAACTCAATCATGGAATATAACTTTTTAGTAGCATCCTCAGTATGATCTTTCGAACCTGCTGCAAGGGTAATCATCTGATAACAGATATTCAATAGACTAGAATATCTGTTAGTATCTTCCCGTTGACTACCAGTGTCATAACTACTGTGGATTAACGTGTATCTCCGTTTGATGTCCTTCCTCCATCGATCTAAAATGTATTTATTTGGCAATGATTTTATCCCATTAGACTTGAATATGGCCAAGATATGTCTGCATAGTATCCCCCTCATCTGAAATAACCCACACGAACACTTAGCATCGCATTCTTTCACATTAAAGTCCACATAGTATGTAACATGTTTAGTGAACTCCTCAACACGAATTTCATCTTCTACCAAATATGTCTTTGTCACACCATCGTGTCTAAGTAATGATGGATCCATATCGAGCACACCCATAACTTGCTGCTGCACTTCCCTGAATTTTGCATTTGTGTACAACTCTTGGAATCTCTTCTCGATTGGAGATCTAGATATGCAAGGAATGGAAACACCAAATGAGTGGAAGTCCGAGCTGATTTCATTCTCAATCTTCTTTTTCAAGGCATTGTCAAATTGGTCCACAAACTCCTTTAAATTAGTTTTTGCATGAACATATCCGTCAAAAAATGCATTCATGCTCTCGCTTCGTTGTGTAGTACTCATGCCAGCCCAGAAATAGTCTTTTAGGAATACCGGTACCCACTGCTTCGCGGTCAGCATACAAACTACTCAACCAGACATTTTCTTCCAATGAGTATGTGCATATCAAATCCTCCCACGATTTCTCAAACTCCTCAATGTTTTGACTATCATACACACATTTCATTAGTTGAGTTTTCAAGCCACTTTTGTAGGCACGATGGGATCCAAGCTTCTCCGGGACTTTTTTCAGAATATGCCACAGGCAAAATCTATGCCGGCTATTAGGGAATACAATAGATATAGCATTTCTCATTGCTTTATCTTGGTCAGTGATAATAGCCGGCGGGGCTATACCATTCATACACTGCAGCCATGTTTGAAATAACCATGTAAAAGTCTCGGTGTCCTCACTCGAAATTAACCCTGCTCCCAAGAGAATCGACTGGCCATGATGGTTTACACCCACAAAGGGTGCGAAGGGCATCCCATATCTGTTTGTCAGGTACGTGGTGTCAAATGTTACCACATCACCAAAAGCTTCATAAGCTGCTCTACTCCGTGGATCTGCCCAAAATACATTCTTTAGTCTCCCATCATCATCTAAATCCATCAAGGTAAAGAATCCTGGATTCTTGTATTGCATTCTAGAGAAGTAGTCTCGAAGCGCTCCAGCACCACCTGCTCCAAGTCTGAGATGTCTTGCCTTATCGATGTAGTTGCGACAGTCTTTTTCTAAAAATGGGAGGTTCTCAAATCCTCCCGCACCAACCACAAGAGATCCGAAACTCTTGTTCATTCGGATGCCAGCCAAGTCGTTAGTATCTAGTACTCTTTTTACAGCCTCACTAACTTGGCGATTACATCGGAAGAAGCGGGATTTATGTGGACTTAGTCCATGGTTATGGGTATTATGGACTGTGGTCACCCGTAATTTTCCTTCAACTTTTAAGGCATTAATCCTTGCCTTACAATCAGTCTTTCCTGTCGGGCATGGTTTCGCGACATTCATCGTCCTATTCCGGGCCTTTCCCCCACGGGCACAACCAAGGGTCACATATCTCACAACTCCATCGGCATCCCTCTCACTTCTTTGTGTCATGGATCCAAACCCACATTTCTTAGCATATAGCTTATAATAGCTCATTAATTCTTCAAAAGAATTAAACTCCATCCCCACTTTTGGCTCCCCAATCATATCACCACCATACATTTCGTCACACTCAGGTGTCTCAGCAGTGCCATCACCAGTTTCTGGTGAATTCATCGTCCTATCTTCTTCACATTGTTCATCAACTCTAGAGGTGGAACATGGCGGGGCTCCTGTTTCCCTAAAACTGGCTGTATCCTCTTGACCAACTCTTTCTTCGGTTCTGGGGCTTGTATCCATGAGCTCCACTGGAGTTCCCATCCCATGTTCAAATGGGTAACTATCATTCTGCCAAAAAATAGAGCAATTAAACTTCCATAAACATAAGAAAAACAAATGAAAAAAAGGGGACAATATCTAGGTTGGCATCACCATCTGCATGTTGGTTGGATAATGATATATATCCGGATATGGCATAAAAGCCGGTGACCAAGCAGGCATTGCTCCATAGTAACTGTGGATGTAATTTGGGGGATTTGGAGTAGTTGTTGGGATGTCCTAGCATAAAAATTAGAATGATGTGTTAGCCGTATTGGAGCGTTTATGAATCTACAAAAATGTAAAAAATGTCATAACTTACCGAGCTTGGGGGATTGGAGCTAGATGATGTTGAAGGAGATGGGTTTTCTTCCCCTTTTCCCATGCTGACAAACTGAAATACACATAAAACAGTTGTACATCCAATTTTATCGGACCAAAATCATCACAGTTGTACATCCATTAAACCCTTGGGCTACCTAAACTTCTTAAGCATTTTAGTCAACAATAAAATATGACTAGAATAATGTATTATGGCGAAAATGTTCCCATTGACAGCATAAAACTTCCAAATGGAGAGAGGGAGTGGAAAACAAAAAAATTATCCTACTCCATACCAGTCGGCCATAACCTAATTTCCTTCTCAACCATAACAATTCAACCCCGTACCAAACTAGCAGACCCTCCGCTGGAACCACCACTCCCCATCACGTCCTTACCAGCACGAAAAAGAAAAAATCAACCACCAGGAAAAGATGAATAATATTCGCTCAAACTGTTTTTCTTATTTTATTAATATTGAGCACTGTAAAATGGTTCACCCGATAAAATTTTCTAAATTATTGTCACAGGATCTTTGCTTTTTTAAAAGAACAAAACGACCAAACAAACACCTCATATGATCTCTAGTTCAATCTTACAAAACACTGAAGAAGCAGAAATAAATACACACCAAAATGGAGAAATAAATACACACCAAAACACTGACCAAACAAAACAAAAATAAATAACTAGTTCAATCTTACAAGAAGAAGCAGAAATAAATACACACCAAAATGGAGAAATAAATACACACCAAAACACTGACCAAACAAAACAAAAATAAATAACTAGTTCAATCTTACAAGAAGAAGCAGAAATAAATACACACCAAAATAGAGAAATAAATACACACCAAAACACTGACCAAACAAAACAAAAATAAATAACTAGTTCAATCTTACAAGAAGAAGCAGAAATACACTGAAAATACCCACATGAAAATAGAGACACACATGAAAATACACACCAAAATGGAGACCCACGGTCCCGGATTCACAAAATGGAGCTCTGTTTCAGCGCATTGCAGCTTCGGTTACGGTTTCCCGCGGGTTTGTTTGTTTCTCCCTCTTGTACACAAATCTTCTACGCTACTAAAAGGATGGAAGCAGCAGCAGCTCACGATCACCACGATGGACGATGGACGATGGAGAAATATTTCTTCCAACCTACCAACTGCTGATCGAACACGACCCACAACGGAACTGGAAAAATGTTGCTCAGAACTTCTATGCTACGACGATGGAGCCGGAAGCAACCCAGACGACCGACCAACGTAGAAGTATGATCGAACGCGAGGCAGAGGGAACCGGACGACCAAAACTCTGTTTTGAGTTTGGAAAATGCTTTCTTATTTCGAGGGTTCCGTCCAATTTTGTTTTTTTTTACATAATCCGACGTGGCGGTCAACGACTGCGCCCCGACTGTATGTAGCAGTAGTGATACGATTAATGGATTTGTGAAAACTTATGGGGTTTTCACGAGGTTCCTAAGTTAATAGAAATTTCACAATTGAATTTCTAGCGGGCTGTTACATGAAGTCCCATTCCTCTTTGAGTGGCAAGCATAAATCTTGCCACAATAGTTACACTTAGCCTTCGGATCATCTACGGGACAACCCTAAACTTTTATAAAATGATCCCAAACAACTGACGGGTCCTTCCCCTTCCGTTTCCTAGGAAGTGGACAAGTACTACTAGGAGCACTTGAAGGTTTTGGTGTTTGGGTCTCTCCCAAATTAACGGTTTGTTCATCATTATCAAGATCAATTGGAGTTGATGAGGAATCCATCTAACATATGAAACATTAATTTCAAAATTAATTAAGAAACATAGTTGATACAGTAAAATATATGGTGATAAAAATAACAATAACTAATAATAGCATCAACAAGAGAACAAAGTTTTGCCTATATCATTCACGGCACCAACAAAATAATATATAAAAGGGAGAGAAACAAATATTACAGTTCAATACAGGCAAGAAAAAGTGTGGGGTGGGTTAGGCCTCATCAGGAAAGCAAATCAACAATTTGAAATTGAACTTATCATTTATTCATTTTATTGTCTTATCTCTCTTTCTCTCCCTCCTCTTCTCTGAATTAAGCAATCATAAAAATAAATAATAACAAGTACCTCATTAGCAAAACAAACAAGAATTGCAAGAGCACCTCAAACTATAAGCATAATGACAAAGAAACTCAAGAAGTTAAAAACTCATAAAGAATGCTTCCACACTACTATTATACAAGAGCGAAGCAACCTTACATTTGAAATTTTAATTTGATGAGATTCATTTTGTGTAAGATGGGAAAACCAACTCTATAACACTATTTTCACGAACTTATCATTTGCACATGGGAGCTATATAAAGTTATAAACAGATATCATAACACTAAAAATAACACTAAAAAGCATTAATATTCAGGACTATATAACACTTAAACATATATCATATTCGGGACTATATAACACTAAAAATAAACATTAATCTAAATTAAATTAGAGCTAACTCGTTACTCATATATAACCCAAATCCAACTTAGTAAAATTTAAATAGCAATATCCTATCCAAAAAAAAAAAAAAAAAAGCTTGGTAAATAGCAAGATCCTACCCAAATCCAAATCACCGATAGAGGAAGGGGCGTCGCGCCGTCGAGCAGAGGCTGGGAATCCGAGAAGGGGCCAGACGCAGGGAGCTGAGCAGTGAGCGGGAGAGGGCCAGACGCAGGAGAAGCGATCGTTGGCCGTATGGAGGATGGGGGTTTCTATTTTCAGAAACTCGGAAACCCCAGACGGAAATGGAAAGGCCGAAGGGGGAAGGGGTGGTATTTTACCCTAATACCAAACGGCGCCAAACTGCCGTTTACATTTAAACTAAATAAGTTAAGACGTCAGAGAATGACGCCGTTTCAATTATTAAAGTGAAACGGCGTCGTTTTATATGTATAAAAAGGAAAATATATATAACTTAACGGTCGGTCGGTTTAGCGGTTTATTTAGACCGGAACCGCACGCCGAACCGACCGATGTCGGTTCATGAGAAATTGCCTCAATCGCCGACTGGTTCTTGGCCGGTTCCGGCGTCCTTAGGTCGGTTCCGGTCGGTCTGAGGCGGTTTATCGGTTTTTTGTACACCCCTACCCAAAAACACTCACTAGACAGCAGTAAACAGAATTATCAGATATCTCAAATCCACCATTAATCATGGCTTGTTTTTCTCAACAAAAAAAAAAAAAAATTGGTTTTACACTTCATGCATACTCAGATGCAGACTGGGTTGGATGTCCTGATGATCGGAGAACTACAGGAGGTTTCTGTATATTTTTGGGCAATCACTTCATTTCTTGGAGTTCCCATAAGCAATATACTGTTGCTCGCTCAAGCACTGAGGCCGAATACAAATCTTTGGCCAACACAACAGCAGAACTTATTTGGTTACAGACATTGATCAAAGATCTTGGATTCTCACTGTTTCAACCACCTATTCTATGGTGTGATAACCTTAGAGCAACATACTTAAGTTCCAATCTTGTCTATCACTCAAGAACCAAGCATATCGATGTGGACTTCCACTTTGTCAGAGATAGAGTAGCTGTAAAGACTCTTCAAGTTCAATTATGGAGTTGCGAAGATCAACTTGCGGATGTGTTCACTAACCCGTTGGTTTCTGATCGATTTTTTAGTCTACGATTGAGTCTCACTATGATTGATACCCTGGTAGACTCGAGGGGGCGTATCAACCTTACTCAAGAAAATACACACTCAAATAAATCCAAATTGGATAATCCATTTCAGCAGCTCACACAGCAGCTCTAGAAGCTTCAATATTCCTCTTTTGTTATAACAGACTTCATTTAAGTTTACCCTTTTGTCCTCTGCGCACTCACTGATTTGGTGCCTATATAAGAAGTGCAAGACTCATTGTATTTTATGATAATTATAATATATTTCATTGCAATATTAAGAAGATGTTGTTCTTTGTGTTTACTCTGTTATTATCTGCGTACCAATACTGATTCCTTCATATTTAAAATTTAAATTAATACTGTTTTCAATAAAATCTATTTTTTAACCATTCACATTAAATTGATGCACAGATTAGTGCACAATTATGCTTATAACTAAATTTTTCCTTTTCTTATACTTAGATAGTATTTTTTAAATTTTAAATCTAGATTATATTTAATTAATTATAGAATATAAAATATATTTATATAATTTTAATTTTGTTGTAATTTTAAATATGTCCCATCGTTCTCTTCTTTTAAAATATAATTATTTTTAATAAATTCTCTATTCTTTTTTTATTTTTTAACTTTTATTTTTGTGTCTCAACTCAAGTTTGTGATTTTTCAACTTATGTTAACGTCATGTTTTGCATACTTTTGGGTTAGGCACTCAACAACTTGAATCTTCGATCTTAGACATATGAATACGAAGAAAATACCAAGAGACGGGGGCTTTGGTGGATGATAAGTAGTCTCTGATGCTAAAGTCAGTTTTGCCTTAGTATTTTGTGCAAATGAATAGAGAGTTCAGATAGAATTATTCGTACATAGGGATTGCCTTTTGTATTTGGTTTTTGGGAGTAAACTGCTCATACTTTTATGGCAGGGGAATGTATCCCTTCACCAATTCCTTTAGTCAAATTTTATTAATGTGGCATGGCTTATAGAGTGACACAATTAATGCGACGTCGCTTCCCATCTCTTCTATCTTGCAAGTATATGTCGTCGGGCTCCTCCTCCCTTGCCTGTTAATAGATCAAGGGCTCCCTAGCATTTTACGCCTACATGCATGTATAGTGCCACTCAAGACTAGGCTTCATAAGAGAATTCTGAGGTAGTGTGTTTTCTCCTTCCTTGTGTATATCATTTTGGGCTGTAGGTCAACCTTTGCCCCAAAACTGGAGTCCTCTAATGGGCTGATGGATCGCCAGGCTAGCTTGGGCCTCCCATATTTGGGCCTGGGTTCTAGGCCATCAACCCAAGAGAAAAAATCTCCTTATAATTTATTTCAATTCTTTTATATATATATACACACATACATATATGTGTATTTATTCTATTAATTATAAGTTCATATATATAGATATTTACATGTAATATATAATTAATCTCAAAATGATATACTCAAATATATTGATATTGAAATATTTCATTCTGATACTTAAATAATCACCGATTCAGAATTTAAAACATTAATTATGTAGTGCAATTTTAAGATTCGCATGGGAAAACTTGGCAGCGAAGGTGACCCGACTAAGCCCAGCCCAACTTGAAATGACAATCTCATCCTTGCTTCCCACGGCTCGTTCTCTTGAAAAGGAAAGGGCCCACTGTTTTCAAGAAACGGTACAAAACACATAGAATCGCAAGTCCCGCCCAAAAACGAAAAATAGCAAAACTCGAAAAAAGAAAACAAGAAATCCAAGAATCACGACCCTCGTCCCTCTCTTCTTCTTTCTTCATCAATGGCGTCAAGTTCAGGTTCAATCTCCTTGAAGATTGTCTCCCTCTGCCTCTTCATTCTCCTCCTCTCCCTCTCAGGCGCCGTGAGGCCAGTCAATTCCATACCCGAAAGGGAGTTCGACTCCATGCTAGGCGCCCTAAGAGCCCGCGGATACAACCTCTTCTTCTCCAACGCCATCACCACCTCCGACCTCCACTTGCAACTCCTCTCCGACTCACTCTCCCCCCAAATAACTCATGGGAATAATACTCGTCCAAGCTTCTTCACCTTATTTGCCCCCACCAACTCCGCCTTATTCGCTCTCGGTATGACACAAACAGCGTCCTCTTATACCGACACCCTCCGCCTCCACATCGTCCCCCGCCGCCTCACGTTATCCGGCCTCCGTAGCCTCGCTTCACTACCCACACTTCTTCCCTCACGTTCCCTCCGCGTGACCACCAGGCCTGTCTCTTCCCGCCACGGGCTCCGGTCTACTCGTTTGATCCTCTCCGTTGACAACATAGACGTCGTTTTCCCGGGGCTCTACTACGGCCGTTACGTGGCCGTTCATGGCTTGAACGGCGCTCTCAGCCTTGGACTGCAGTCTCCATTGCCACAAGGTTTTCCCCATCCGGATCATTCCTCTACTCGCCGTCCTCATAGGTTTCTGCTTCCAGTTAACCGCGCAACGGTCTCTTCGGTTCCAGACGTTGCTTTGAATAACCGAACTAGTCGTATGGACTTCGCTGAGGCGAACTGTACTACACCAGAATCCGAAGGCATAAACCGTTACTCCCCGGCGGAGACAACTGGAAATCTTGTGATTTTGCAACCGGAGGATCATATTCCTGCGAAACATTCCCGATCTATCTGGGTTTCGCTGTTGGAGACTGGAAATGGTGATGACGGGCACGAGTCTTCAAGCGAAGCCCCGTCGCCGTCAATGGATGTGCTAGAAGATGGGATGATAACGGTGGAGAAACCTTGGCTGTTGGATGAGCAATCCGAGGACTATACGATAACAGATAGTGGTTGAGCATCGGACCAACTCAGTGTCCGGGGATGTTCATCCGCATGCTGTGAGCCTGTGAAGCCTCAAAAAATTCATTTCACTTTTTTGTTTGTGGGTGATTCTACTTGCCTAGAATTTTTTGCTTCCGCAATCGTTTGGGAGAACTGATTTGACGTGTGCATGTTACGAATCTTCGTAGCTTTTGGTATTGCATTTTCATGCAAAAATACACATAAAAATTCAATTGAATAAACATTTGATAAAAATACACCAAAAATTGTAGCTGGGCTGAAATTGCGAAATTTAAGTGATTTTCGGATGAACATTGTTGTGTGCGCGCCAAGCCAACAGATCTTCCAGTACTATATTTGAACTTTACTCCTCCTCAAATCCTCCATCATCCATGTCCATGTCCCCATCTCCGAAGTCATGGTCATCAGCCTGTCCGTGGTCAGCATCACCGTGATTGTCAGGAAGGGGTGCATTATTATCCACCTCATCCTGCTGTCCCGTCTCTCCATACGAGGGTTCGGCTCTCATAGAATCCAAGCTTTCATCAGTGAAAAATGAGGTATAGGGCTTAGAAACCTGCAGGAAGAAATTCTCAGTTTCGATGTTAGAAGGCCCCCAGGAATGTTTGGAATTTTAGATTAAAAAAAAAATTATAATAAACCAGGAATATGTTATGCTGCGAAAAAATGTTGAAAAAACAAGCATGCGTAAAACCAAATGATTCAAGTTGACACCGAGTTCACCTTAATACAACAATCTCTCTTCTCTGCACTTTCCACTAGGTTATTCCAGTGCTCATCCCTCCTCAATGTTGATGAAGACCCTACCACCTAAACAAACAGTTTAAAAGCTTAAGCATGTATGGGGTGAGTGAAGTGCAAGAGTCAAAAACACCTGCTGGACTATACCCAAACCTAGAATAATGCCATACCAGGACAGAAGACTTTGCTCTGGTGATCCCGACATTCATTCGCCGAAAATCAGCCAGAAATCCAATGCTTTTATCTTGGCTCGCCCTAACACATGAAAATATTGCAACATCCTTTTCACGTCCCTGCAATGAAGAAACATTGTCTATTCCTTCAACATCTCATTAGCCATACCTCAAACCAAACAGATAAAGAAAAATTGGGCCCACAATGAACTCAATAATCTTAGTTAACTTTGTTCAGCAACAACCTTAGTTATTTAAGATATCTTGAATTGTCATGGGCTTAACCGAACCTTTTAACTCTAAATTAAATGCACACTATATTATTATTTTTTTATTGGTAAACAAGATTATATTGACCATAAAAATAGAGAAGAGCCCAAGTATATGGGATTGTATTATACTATAAGCAGGAAGATAGTTCCACTTTACCTGGCAGCCATCGACAGTAGTAATATCAACTACTTTATTTGAGTCGACTCCAAAAGTAGTCTTAAAGCGGTCCTTGAGGAGCTTTACTTGTTGGCTATAGGGGGATATGATTGCGAACTGAGCACTCGTTTTCAGTTCGGGATACATACTCACCAACTTATGGTACATGAGGAGAACAAACTCAGCCTCATCAACATTTACCCAAGACTCACTTCCTGAGAGTTTGGATTCTTTCCCTTCATGTAAATCAAAGAAGCAAAATGGACCAAAGCAGTGGTATTCATGCCAGGCCCGACTTGTAAGCACTTCGATATTAGGCCCATCCTCCAATGACTGCGCATAGAACTCCCTTGAGGGAAAGCTTCTAATCTGCTTGAAAAGCATGGTCTTGAAACTCAGAAAAGTACAGTTAAACATACCATAACTTATTATATTACTATTCACTGAGCTGGCATATTTATACTGTAATGTGCTCCCAAGTACCAATAACTTAACCATCTATATTCTAAAAACTTCTGCAAGGATAAATCTGATCTAACCTCTGGATGCATTCGGTACTGCGTCTTCAGCATTGTAACAGGATAACCAGCCCTTTGAAATCGCTTGAACAAACTTGTCCCATATCTTCAGTTTTGAAAACAAGAGGAAAATTCAACGCATTAGATGTTTTGGAGTAAAAATTTAAATACAATGTTCATAATTGAAAGTGTTATACCCAAATTTCTCGGCAATGGGAGAAATCACAGTTGCTGGCAGTTGAACTGGATCGCCAACCTAAACAAACAGAACTATTTATCAGCTAAAGCATAATATAAACATTAGATGAAACCTTACAAAGATGATGAAAGATGTACTAAGTAAGAGGTAATATAATATGAATATTTGACTTGGAACTCCTACAATAACAGAAAAGGTGCCTGAGATATACCAGAAAAACTTGTTTGCATCCATTGGCCAAAGGAATAAGAGTTGCTGGTTCCACCTGCATAGAACACATACCACATGAAAAGGCAATATTTATAATATATATGACTCATGAGGGCCAGCAACCTTTTCGATACCCAACAATACACCATGCATAGCTTTGTAAATTGACCTAAAATAGACAGCTTTTGCAATCCAAGGAGAGAGAGAGAGAGAGAGAGAGAGAGAGAGAGAATATGCAAGAGGGTAGCTCTATGGCACAGGCACTCATCACAAAAAAGGCAGCTCATAAGGCTCACAAGTATTTTCATCCACTCTCTCTAACAAATTTATACCGCTAGTCCTTATGTCCCTCAGATTTGAGTGCCCTGTGAATTAAAAGAGCATGAATTATATAATATTTCCATAAAATTGCACGCCCAACATGTATCTAGCTATGACGAAAATGTATATTAAGCTGTGCAAAGTTCAACACAGCAACAAGAATTCTACTTTTCTTGGGCAACAACTTCCCGAGAAACCTAGTCAGATGAGGAGCATCTCTTTAGCTACTTCTTTATTAGAAATTCTAGCATGGAGTTATTATCTCCATGTTTCTAGAGTGCAGTCTAGCAATGTGGTCAAATCTTTTCCCTTTATTAAATATATATCTTTAATGAAGTGGCATAATTGTGGGGCTGCAACACGAGGGCTTCCTAGGAGATCCACTTACTTAGTAAATATCTAAAGAGAGGGATTAGTTTAGTGCGACACATTTTTACATTCTGAATTATTTTTTCCATTGCCTGCTTCAGCCTTTTGTTCCCTCGCCTGCTTCTGCCTTTTGTTCCCTCGTCAGCATGCTTAGGCTTTTGATAGATGTTTCATCACCATTACATTGTTTTAGCCAGAAATTTCTCTCTTGAGCTGCTTCCATTTACCATTGAGTTTATCTTATTGTTCGAAACCTATATCGAAAGAACCCACCTCAGAGATTGGGTAGTGTTGGGCATAACCTATATTTCATCAGGATAAAGGGAGTACATGGTTTTGGCGAAAAGGAATAATCCATTTGTCGAGCTGATTCTGACTGCAATAACAAAAAGTGAGAATAAAGAAAAATGCAATATGGATCAGTAGTTTATCTATAACTAAGTGCCTGTTCAGGATTGCGATAGGAAATATGCTTTTCATAGTAGACTTTTAATCATAGAGTTTTACTAAAGGATCTACTACTAAAAAGTCGTTCACTATTTGGTAAACATGCACTTAAAGCACTTTTAGCGTTTATGTGCAGGAGCTTCTAAACAGAAGCTTCAATTAGGTGCTTTTTAAAAAGTGGACTTCTAGATTTTTTAGGGCTTTTGCCGGTTAAGTCTGGTGGGTTTAATATAGTTGGACCGTCAAGAGGCCCAAATAAATCGAGCCTTGCGACTCGCCCGGTAGCTTCTGGGTTTAATACCGCGGACGTTGCGGGTCAAAGGCCTAGCTCACCTTCACAAAGTAGGTCGCCGGAGGGGTGCGGTCAGGCGGGGATTGCTCAGGCGTCGAGTTCTGTGGGAGTGAACAGTGTTTTTGAAGGAGATCCTATAGATTGCGTGTGTCCGATGGTTTCTGGGTCTCTGCGCTTATCTTCGGTGGCTCCCTTTGTTCAGAGGCATGGCTCAGCTTTACATTCTGGATCGCCGGCGAGGTGTGAACTGTCGGGGACTGTTCAGGGGATGAGTTCTGAGGTCGTGAAAAGTGATAAGGGAGGGGGATCTATAGATGGCTATCGACCGAATGGCACTGGGTGTCTTCCTTCGGTTTCGGTGAAGTGTACAGTGCAGAATACTGGCACATCGTCACAGATAAGGTCGCCGGTGGGGGGTGATTCGACGGGAAATATTCAGGAGTTGCGTTCTTCGGATTTGAACAGTAATAAGGGGTTCTATTCTGATGAGGAGCTTTTGAAGGTCCAACCTGGTTTGGAGATGACTATGTTTCAGTCTTTGTCTTCTAAGAAGGGGTCGAAGGAGGAGGGGGGACCTGCTAGTAGTACTCCGATGTTGTGTTTGTTTGAGAAGGAGGGAAAGGAGGTGGGTGTGTCTTCGGTGAAGCTTTTGGGGTTGAATTCTGAGTTGGTTGTTAAGTCTGTGGACCATGTGAATCGTGCAGAAGGGGCTGAGGTTATTGGGGAGAATGGAATAGGGATTGAGGGAAGTGATTCTGATGTGGAAGAGGTTCCCAGTACTTTTTTGAATAATTCTGGTTTACTAATGGTGGTGGGGAGAGGAGATGACTCTGTTTCTTGTGAGTCAGGGGAGCTAGTAGAATCTGGTGAGGATTTAAGTCCTGTTCCGTTGAGTTCTTTTAATCCAGAATTAGAATGGCCTTGTAATTCCTCTGATTGGGTTCTGAGAAAGGTGGAAGAGATTAGAGATTGTGTGGGTATTTCTTGTGAAGGTTTTGAAGAACAATTCAGAGCTCTTTTGATTGCTATAGAAGCGGGACAACCTGCTTTGGCCAAGTCTGCTGCAAAGAAAGAGAGGGAGCTTAAAAGGTTGGAATTCTCTATTAATTATAAGTCCAGGGATGGGTGTGGATGGAGGGATAAAGGTAAGGAAAGGGCTGTCAATGGTTTGTAATGAAGCCTATTATTATTTCTTGGAATGTTAGGGGTTTAAATGATTATAGGAAACATCTTAGGGTGAAAAATTGGTTGCGTCAGTGGAAGGCTGATGTTATTTGTCTCCAAGAAACCAAATTGAAATTTGTGAATCAAGTCATAGTTCAGAGTTTGTGGAATTGTAGTAGTGTGGGGTGGGTAGAGCTGGTTTCTAATGGAGCTTCGGGTGGTATCATTATTTTGTGGAATAGGAGGGTGGTGGAGATGTTGGATCATTTTGTGGGAGAATTCTTGGTATCGTGTCATTTTAAGAACATTGAGGATGGGTTTGAGTGGGCTTTTGCTGGGATCTATGGCCCTAATGTGGATTGTGGGAGATACCAATTATGGGATGAAATGTCGGGTGTTTATAGTTGGTGGAATCTACCTTGGTGTTTTGGAGGGGATTTTAATCTTACTAGGTTTCCTAGTGAGAGGTCGGGGGTTTCATTTTTTTCAAGTGCTATGGCTTCCTTCTCAGATTTAATTTTTGATTTAAATTTGATTGATTTACCTTTGGTGGGAGGTGATTTTACTTGGTCTAATGGAAGATCTTCTTCAAGGTTGGACAGGTTTCTGGTTTCGCCTTCTTGGGAGGCCCATTTTTTCTGGTATGAAGCAGAAGGTTTTACAGAGACTTTGTTCTGATCATTTCCCTATTATGTTGAATTGTGGCGGAACTGTGAGTAGAAGAAGTTATTTCAAGTTTGAGAACATGTGGTTAAAGGTTGAAGGTTTTGGAGATAAAATTAGATGTTGGTGGAATTCCTACTTTTTTTCTGGCACTCCTAGTTTTGTTTTGGCTGGTAAGTTAAAATCTCTAAAGAATGATTTAAAGAAGTGGAATAAGGAGGAATTCGGGTTGTTGGATACAAAAAGGAAGCGGTTAATGGAGGAATTGTGTATTTTAGAAGAGAAGGAGGTGCAAGGGTTGTCTTCAGAAGAGGATAGATCCAGAAAACTAGGGGTGGTTTCAGATCTGGAAAATTTAGCTTTAATGGATGAGATATCATGGAGGCAAAAATCAAGGGCGTTATGGCTGAAGGAAGGCGACAGGTGTACCAAGTTTTTTCATCAATTGGCTAATTCTCATAGAAGATATAATGCGATTGAGGTCCTTCGTGAAGGTGACAGATTGTTTTCGGATCAGGATGATATTAAGGCCCATATTGTGAATTATTATGAGAAGTTGTTTTCAGAAAATTTTTCGTGGAGACCAAATTTGGATAGCCTTGTTTTTAATTCTATAGAGCAGGCTGATGCTGTGTGGCTGGAAAGAGAGTTTGAAGAAGAAGAAGTTCTGGATGTGGTAAAAGGTATGGAAAAAGATAAGGCTCCGGGTCCAGATGGGTTCTCTTTGGCTTTTTTTCAAGAGTGCTGGGATGTTGTTAGAGAAGATGTCATGAAGGTGTTTGCCGAGTTTCACTCCGTTATGAGGTTTGAGAAAAGTTTAAATGCGACATTCATTGCTCTGATTCCGAAAAAGGCTGGGGCTGTGGAGATAAGAGATTTTAGACCTATCAGTTTGGTGAATGGTGTTTATAAAATTGTTTCTAAAGTGTTGGCTAATCGGTTAAGTAGGGTGATGGAGAGGATAATTTTACGGTCTCAAAATGCCTTTGTGAGAGGAAGGCAGATTTTAGATTCTGTTTTAATTGCTAATGAGTGTTTGGAAAGCAGACTTAAGTCGGGGAAGGCTGGTATTCTCGTCAAGTTGGATATGGAAAAGGCTTATGATCATGTAAGCTGGGATTTTCTTGATTATTTGTTGAGGAGATATGGTTTTGGAGTTAAATGGTGTTCGTGGATAAAGTTCTGTGTTTCGACTCCTAAATTTTCTGTGTTGGTGAATGGAGAACCAGCTGGTTTCTTTTGTAGTTCTCGTGGCTTGAGGCAAGGCGATCCCATTTCCCCCTTTCTTTTTGTTATGATCATGGATGCTTTTAGTAGAATGATAGACAGGGCTGTGGAGGGTAACTTTCTGTCTAGTTTTGTGGTGGGTAACGAGAATAGGAATAATCTAAAGATTTCTCATTTATTATTTGCTGATGATTCCCTGATTTTTAGTGAACCTGATTCTGATAATTTACGTGCTTTAAGAGCTCTGTTACTGTGTTTTGAAGCTGTTTCGGGGTTAAAAGTTAATTTATCAAAATCTGAAATTGTTCCTGTGGGTGTTGTTCAGAATTTATCAGATTTGGCAAATTTATTGGGGTGTAGGATCTCTTCTTTGCCTTTGAGATATCTTGGGCTTCCTTTGGGGGCTTCTTTTAAAGCTGTGGACATTTGGGATGGGGTGATTGAAAAAATTGAAAGGAAGTTAGCAGGTTGGAAGAGGATTTATTTGTCTAAGGGGGGTAGATTATCTCTTATTAAAAGTACTTTGTCTAACCTGCCTACGTATTTCCTTTCTCTTTTTCCTCTTCCTGCAAGGGTTGAAAAGAGAATTGGGAGTTTATTTCGGAATTTTTTATGGGGTGGTGTTGGTGAGGAAAAGAAGTTTCATTTGGTTAGTTGGAAGAAAGTTTGTCAACCTTTGGATGGTGGTGGCTTGGGGATTAAAGATTTGAAGGTTTTCAATAAAGCTTTACTAGGCAAATGGCTTTGGAGATATCATTTGGAAAGTGAAGCCCTATGGAAAAATGTGATAGATGCAAAGTATGGAAGTTTGAGGGGAGGTTGGTGTTCAAAAGCCTCTAGTGGAGCATATGGGGTGAGTTTGTGGAAATTTATTAGAAAAGGATGGGATTTTTTCTCCAGTAATATTAGGTTGAAGGTTGGAAATGGTCAAAGAGTCCTCTTTTGGCATGATTTGTGGTGTGGGGATGCTGCTCTCAAGCTGGAATTTCCTGCCCTGTTCAGAATTGCAAGGGATCAAAATGCTGCTGTTTTTTATTCCTACTGTGTCAGCAATAATAAGGTTGTTTGGAATGTTTTTTTCAAAAGGGATATTAATGATTGGGAAGCGGATGAAGTTCAGGCTTTGTTGGTTAAACTTTACAGTTTTAAGCTGGTAACTGAAAGGGAGGATAGCATGGCATGGTCTTCTGCTGGAAATGCTAAGTTTTCAGTTTCTTCTTATTATAGAGTTATGTCAAGTCATGGTAGTTGCGTTTTCCCATGGAAAAGTATATGGAAAGTGAAAGTTCCTCCCAAGGTTGCTTTTTTCTGTTGGGTGGCTTCTATGGGCAAAGTTTTGACAACTGATAATCTTAGAAGGAGAGGACTGTTTATTTCTGATTGGTGTGTTATGTGTAAAAAGGATGGAGAGTCTGTAAATCATCTTTTCCTTCACTGTGAAGTGGCTAGATTCTTGTGGGATGAGGTTCTGAGTTGGACAGGTTTGCATTGGGTGATGCCCAAAGATGTGGTGGATTTATTGGTAGGATGGAAGGGTTTGAAGGGCTGTAAGAAGGCAGCGTCTGTTTGGAAGATGATTCCTCCTTGTCTCATGTGGTGCTTGTGGATAGAAAGAAATAGGAGATGTTTTGATGATAATGAACGCACTTTGGAAGATCTTAGGGTTTTTTTCATGGGTACTTTGGGTTTTTGGGCGAAAGTTTATGTAATGGTGGATAATTTCCTGAATCTGTTTTAGTTTTTTTGGGTTTTTTTCTTTTTGTTTTCAGGAAGTTGTAGGTTTATCCTTTGTATACTTCCTGTGTACTTGGGCTTATGCCTATTTCTTCAATAAAATTATTACTTATCAAAAAAAAAGATTTTTTAGGGCTTTTAAAGCACTTGATTTACTAAACATACCATTTTTTTCTTTAAAGAGCTTTTAGGCTGTTAAAAGAACTTTCTAATATTCTAACAGACACTAAGATGGGCTTATATCAGCTCAAACTTATAGCCGAACGCAAAAGGGCTAGAGCAGTTTAAAAATAAACAATTATTGAAACTTACAGCTTGTGCTGCTTCATCTATTATAACAACATCAAAACCACGATTCCATTTACTGAAAAGTGTTGAACCACTGAAGCTAAGGGTGGAGAAGACCTGCCGATCATAGAGAAATTAGCAAGGAAACTTTTTTTTTTTTATAGGTTAGAAAGGAAACTATTTAACCTTTCACTTTTAACACAAGGTAAGAATTACATACGATCACAGACTCATCCAAGATTGCAGCACGGATCCTGTCTTTATCTCTCCCTGGAACTCCATGTTTCTCTTTATCAGCATTCATGCTTTCCTGCTTTTGTTTCACCTGCAAAGGGAATCAGTCACTGTCAAATTTGGACTCACATCCATGTATCATAAGATATGTCTGCCCAGAACAGTCTGAGATCCATCGAATCCAAATCAGCAACCATCATAGTTTGTTGGTGGAATTTTGCATTCTGGACTGTTCATGTTATGGCTTACATCTGCAGCTTTGTATACCTCCTACGTACTTTGCACCCTTAGTGCTTTTTTTAATAAAATCTTGGCATCTCTATTTATCCAAAACAAAAAACAAAGAAGAATCTCCAGTTTGGGGGAAAAACAGTAAAAAGAAAATGAAAGAAGATGTTAATAAAGTGAAGCAAATCATGTTATGCTATTGCCAAACACATACAAGGTAATCCATGGAGACTGCCCGAACGGAGTGATGCTCCTTAAGACCGATCCGCACAATTTTAGGATTATATGCATGGTCATTTTCATCACGAATACCTGACAATAACCAGAATACATTTGAAGGAGATATTATATGAGGGAATGGCAGTCGAGTGACACTAAATGTTCATTAAAAGATATTGACACGAAATTGAGAAAAGTACCTACAGAAATATCATCGTTGTTATCTACCTCAAAGCACTTATTCAAGTTCATTAAATATTTGCAACATAATTAAGAAAAAAAAGGTGATTTGCAATAGATTATCCTCTTTGCCTATAACTTGATAGATTAGTCGGTGGATAACATAATAGTCAGAAACCCTTTCTTCTTCAGGAATCGACAATACAATTCGCACCATATATATATATATATATATTTTATCGGTAATCAAGAAGTTATAATTCACACCATATATTGTAACTCGAATTAAATTTGATTTCCACAAGAAAACTGTCTGTAATGCAAAAGTAGTGAGTTTCTTGTGTCAATTGGCTTCCAACTTGCAACTGAAATCCAACCTTCAGGATTCAACACTTATCCACATCTCCACACCAGCATCTAGCATTCCTTTTGTTTATATTTTTTTTTCCCGGAGAACGGTAAAGCTAATCACAGAGTTGTGCAACTAATATAAAAGCCACATCCATCATATACCACAACAAAGACAGCTAAATTATGAGAAGATAACAATACATGCAAATGTGAAAAGAGAGAAGAAAGATTCATACCAGTGTTTAAAACACGCAAGACAATCTCATCAAGTGCAGAGTTTGATGGAGCGCATACCAGCACACGCACTCGATATTTACGACTGGAATTGACTACTTCTGGCTTCTGCATAGCACATTGAAGTTAGAAGAAATGATCTTCAAGGTCTCAATGGTACAAGTTACACACTATAACTTACCAACTCATTTCCGGTGGTAGGAAAAAACCCATCATCACCATCAATGGGCATTATGTTATCCCTAGGATTACTACCAGTTAGCCAAGGAGAAGCTCGCGCCCAGTGATTGTACCTGCGTATATTACCCCCAATCACACAATTTAGAGCGTTACACAAGCCAAAGTTAGTAATTTACACACACACACACACACCCACCAGAGACCGAATTCCAGATGCGATGTTCAAGGTTTAATTTCCAAGATCACCAGTTTTTCAGGAAACTGTTTTGAGCATATAGATTCAACTTTCCTTACTTAAATAGAACATTTTTCACTTAAAAGAGAATTAGTCAATAGAGTTATAAACACTCTTTTTTTTTATATAAGTAAAAATATTATACATATCAATAGGAATAACCAAGTACACTAGACGTATACAAGAAAACACCTAGCCGATATTAGAGAGCTCCTAATGACCCAAAAAGCCTATGAAAAACTACCCAAAATACACCAAGCTCAAATTGAAATAGAACACACCTCCCCAACCCCAACCCCTTGTTTCCCGTAAGACTAATACTCCACCCAAAACTCCCTCTACAAGAACGTCTTCATAATGCCCTCCCTTTAATCTTCCCTCGACTTGAGCTACCACCCTTAGTGTCATAGTTGATTGCCCAAGAAAGACGCTTTAACTCCCTGCTTTTCTTAAAACTTGATTTGGTTTCAAGCGCAATGAGTAGTGCTTCAATTTGGTCTTCACATCCTCCATGTGAAAGCCCCACGATATGCTGAATCTCGTTAACCTTATACAGAACCCAATCCGATGGTGAACCCGCTATATTGTTTATTGGAGAAAGATAAACCCGGGGAAGAACATGATCCCCAGACACAATACCCAACTTCACTCCCAACCCTAGACATTCCTCCTTGCAAGGCACCAACGACAAACCCATAATTTCCTCCCCGCCATATCCTGCATTAAAATCCCGAACCTCCTCAATAGATTTATGGTTATAAACACTTTTGTTCTTAAAAAATTTTAGTAGCAGTAGAAAACAGAAGCAGCTTCAATAAAAATACAATTCTCCAAGTCACAAAGTTTGTATCAAATATAATGAGAGTCAGAATCATAGATTGAAATAATCAACACATAAAGAAATATAATTAAATAAAATCATTCAAAATATTAATGGTCAAGTACCCAAAAACAAAAAAAAACAAAACTACCTATCAAAATAATCACCAAAAAGAAAAATCAGGTTATAGCAAAAACACATACTTTTCATGAACAGGTAATTCTGGCCCACGCTTTATTTCACGCAATTCACCCCTACAGGAAAAGAAAACAGAAGCATACATGTAACATGGAATGAAATATAGAGGAATGATTCTGCACTTCCCATAATCACAATGACTAATGTAACCTTTTTTTTATATGAAAACAATGACTACTATAACCTATAAATGATATAGTACTTATGCCAAAACGCCAAAAGAAAGGTGGGGCATATTTTTACTTTGAGAGCCCCCTTGCTGGAGATGCATGCAAAATGGCACTTAGAAGCCCAAGAATAGTCTTTGTTTTTCCTGTTCCTGGGGGGCCCTAAAAGGAAGCACGCTGTCAGTATCCACATCTATATGTCTAGGCATCAAAGCAAGAAACACTCTTTCTGAGTCAATCAGTTATAGAATGAGAGGATGCTCTCTCAAAATAATTTTTATTCTAAAACGCTCATGGTAGCTATAACAATCTTACTGATATGATATGAAAATATAGAGAAAATACTACAGAAAAGCAATTCACTGGGAAGGTATAGAAGAGTTAGTGTCAGCCTTTTAATATGAAGTCTAATTTTTGTTTTACAACATCGGGGAAATTTTATAGGCTTTATAAAACTTACTCTGCAAGGTAAACAATTAAAACAAATCCTCCTTAATACCCTATATAAAAGGAATTTAATTTAACTAAGAAAACATTAAAAATGCCCAACTTTGGAGGATTAAATCCTACACTTAGAATAAACTTCCATGATAGTTACCGGACCTTTTGTGAGTTTCCTGATAGTCATCTTTAGTTCCTTAATTAAGTTTTTATAGATAGGTAGAACTAAAATAATTTCAAAGGCTAGGATTAACCATATGAGGGCTCATCACCTGCGAATGGGTTGTAATTGTCTCAATACGAGTATTTGTTGTAATATCCGCCGTGTAATTCGATTATGCCTCGTTAATAAACATCTTACTTATCATTAAAAAAATTATGGATACGATGTAATCACATATTTGATGAAAGTTAGACTTTTGATGTTAAAATTATCCCGACGCATATCTTCTATTAGAAATTAAATTGTCATCAAAACTTGTAAACAATGGTAAATTATCACCAGGACTCTTTAATATTAATCCCTAATGGCACTTTATTATTCTACCATGAAAATATAACCCAATTAGAGTGCTCAAAGTTAAAGGGATCTGTCCCATTCTTCTTCACATGCTTAACAAAGTCTAACATGAACTAGGAATCAGACTGATTAAGATATTATTTAAAGTATAGAAGGAGATGCAAACAAAGGAAAAACATGGCATAAATAAATTTACAATAAATTCAGGATGACATAATACGAACCTGTATCAAAACAAAAGCTTTACGTGCTAGACCAGCCTGCAACAGGTAATGACATTCCTTAAAGTAATATAACAAGCGGAATCTTAAAGTATTAAACAAAAAACAAACAGTGATAACAGCGTATAAAGAGGGAGAGAGAGAGAAAGAGACCGCTGCAATGCATTGGTTATGGGTTGTGGCAACATATAAGGGTAGTCGCAATCAGATGCAATCTAATCTAGAAAAATAAAGCAAATGATAATCATATTCAATGATATAAATAGTGAATCACCTGTATGGCCTCTTGTTGGGTTTCATTATGATTGTATCTTATATATTCCTCCAGAGATTTAGAAATTTTCCAGGCCTGGTTTTCAGAACCTAGATTTTTTTCAGCAGCCGATAATATTAAATCCTTAAAAGGGAGATTGCGGATCGACCATAGAGCTGCATATTCACGAGCAATCGTTGATAAACTGCAGATCTGCAAGATGTACTGCATAAATTAGTTGAGATACTACAGGTTCACAAGCCATGATGAAAACTACAACATATTGTATTCATATTGGAAAAAGAATGGCTCAATAGATATTTTGATTGCCTTGCAGATAAGAGCATTATGATCCCTCTTATACATTTCATCACATACAAATTTATGCTTGATAAAATTTATAAAGGAAAAGGTACTCCGAAATAAGGGACTGCATACAAATGGCAAATCTCGAAAGGATCTAAATCTCATGGATTAAATGTTACCTTTAGACTGTAAAATAGTTTATCCACTTCACTAGTCGGAGAAGTAATAAGAGCCCGCATCCTTAACAGTCCCTGAGAATATTTAACTACATCTGGAGTGGTATGCTCAACTTCTCCAGCTAAATACATTCTAAGTCTAAAACGATCATTTTGGCAATTCTCCACCGATGCAAATGCATATGTCGTTGGAAGTCTTGTACCATCTTGGAACTGAAATAAGCAACACACTCCAGGCAATTAGAAACTCAAAAACATAAACCAATTTCATTTACACATGCAAGTCTTCCTTTTGTTTACCAGGGACCTACAGGAAAAGGAGGGGAAACAAAGCAAATTATTTCAATTGATCTAGTTAATTTAAATTATGTACTGTAGTCTTACTATGGACAACTAGTTGACCCATTTGCAGAAAACAGAACTTTCAGCATTCCCTTTTTCCAACATTTACTAAGAAAAAAACAAAGCATAACATCGACCCAAAAGAAACTCTTTTCCAAATGTATTCTAACAAAATATAAAAGAGAAAAAATTACAAGAAAGGATAAAGAAAACAGAGACCTAACAAGAAAAAAAATCTAAGATAGCATCGTATCACTTCAAAAAACTAGGAATTATGACAAGTTGAAGAGATTCTTTTTTGACACATTATTTCCCTGGGCTTTGGTCATTGTTTGTAATGAGGATAGCTTCAATAATTTGCTTGTATCCATCACTAATGCTTAGTGGTTGTTAGGTGTATTATGTGTATACTTCCTGTGTACTTTTTTTGATATCCATATACTTCTTGTGTACTTGGGCGGCTTTTATCATCAATAAAGTTTCACTATTACTTACATAAAAAAACCATTAATTAGAATGTGTAAGAAAGAACTACTGCTACAATGCGAAAAATGCAGAACAAAACACCAGAGAGAAATAAATCCTGACGAATTCTGCATGTTTTAAATGAATGGTGAGAGAAGCTGAACAAAAAATCAGGTTTCAATTACATTTTCTTTTGAAAGAAGCAAAAGATCATTCTGTGATATCGACTCATCTACTTCCTCAGCCGCATAAGTGACCGCAGGCAAGTGAAATCCATCAATCTCATTGCATTCCACTACCAGCCTGCGCTGCCATTCTGCCACTGTGATGTCCAATACAACTACTTTAGAACTGAAAGATAGAGAGTGTATGTTTTGTGTGTCTCCATACATTAAAAAAATTCAAAAGTAAAAGCAACAGAATTTCTTGAGCATTTTGTAAGAGAGAAATGGAGGAACTTGAAAAAAAAAACAATATCAAAACAGAAAGATGCAATTAATACTCAATGTCATCGTAATAAACAAAGAATCTAAGTTATAATGCTTCTCACAAATTTACTCGGAAGCAGTACAGAAAAATACCCTCTTCTTCATCTCTCTTCTGAGTAATCTGAGCTTTGACTTCCTCGAACAGGAGTGGCTCAAAAGTTGAGACATAATCATCAACGTCCTTGTAAGTATCCTTCACCTTCCTCAGCCCCAAAGAAGATCCATCACCTACGTTTCCTTTATTTTTCTACATTCGAATATTATCAGACAAATCAAAACATTTTCACAGAAGAAATGCACACGCACATTCTCACACGGAGAGAGAGAAATATCTTACGTATGATTCCTTGAGGAGGCGGAAGTAGTCCCAACCGAGAACAATTCTGTAGAAACGGAGCATGGGAGATTCTTCTTGAAGCTTGTCTCTGTCCACGGCCATGGCTTCGGGGAGAGGGGGGGGGGGGGGGGGGGGGGGTGGGGGGTTTTGGCCAAAGACAGGGTTTATGTTCGTAGAGACGCTAGGGGGTAAACTGCGTAAGCCGTAAGTTCTGCGTATTCATTAGTGATTGTGCTAAATAGATTGTGTCTTTACCCTTATAAATCCTTTGTAAAGAAAGCCCGAAAGCCCAAGAATGGATGACTGAGGCCCAATAAAAGAAATTCAACTGTATTAACTAATAAATAAAAGAACAAGCCCAAGCTAATAAAGTCAGGCCCGAAAAATGAAAAAAATAAAAAATAAAAAAAATATCGCGACCGACCCATGACGCTATGATCTTCTCCTATATATGTGTATATATATACCGTATACGTGAAGTATTTTTGGCGTGCCCAACTGATCATCTATCCGCCTCGGTCTCTGATTCTCTCTCTTTCCCAACGGCAAAAATGATGCCAAAATCAGCGATAGAATGCAAAGATAGAAGAACCCGCGGGAAGTGGTTTTGTTTCTCAGAGTCGGAGATGGACGTGGCTCGGCAGCTAATTCAACTCAGCGGAGAGCCCGATGACCGCCACAACGACGGCGACGGCGACGATAACAAAGACGGCTGTGCGGAAGGGAAAGTAGAAAAAAGCAAAGGTGGTGATACAGCCAACGTATCTTCTACCAACAATAACAACGTCGGAGAAACCTTTGAAGAAGATCAAGAAGAAGATGCTGATTGTATTCTCTGGCGAAGGAAGCGGAGGTTCCGATCGGTTTATTATCTCTACAGGTCGACGAAGCCTGTTACTGCTGTTAATGACAAGATCAGAAGGAAGTGTGCCGTTTGATTGATATATATATATATATATATATATATAATCTGACTCTCTCGACGGCCTGGTGAATTGGTATCTCATGCATTAGTACTGTATATGTATGGGATGTTCAATTTTCTTGTCTATTTCCATTCGTTGGCATCGCTTTTGCGGTACGTACTGAGATTAAGATTCGGGAAAGGTGCAAGATAAAAGTAGAATCCATTCTCTGATGCGTTTTGGTTTTTAGTTCATACGAAGAATCAAATTTCAAGAACCAATCTAAGCAGTACTACTATTATTTTCTAGGTCCCTATTTAGGAGAAATTTATATCGGAGAGTTGATCAGTTCCATATGATCATAAAATGATCAACACGTTTAACCTTAAGCAACAAGTTTCAGTTGTAGAAATTATAGTAGCTTTGTCATTAAGGATAAATTGCTCGCGTGAATGCCTCCAGAGTAGGGGCCGGGAAAGAGAATATGTAGAAGGTTTTTGTATGAAAAGTTCCAAGTTTATTAATCTTTCTTTTGGCCTTCAAAAGAGTATTATATATTGACCATTTGACTAGCAGAAATAGGATTCTGAACCCCATATATATTTGAAAGGGTGGGAAAGTGATTATAGATGCAAACGAAGGAGATGCTCTCTAAAATTTAAGAGTGCTAAGAGCGCTTGATCGCGGACATCTCATTCCTCTTAAGTCAAAAATTTGGATTCGAATAAAAAAATATATATATCTATTATATTATTTATTCTTATTAATTATAAACACATAAAATTCAAAAGGTGAAATCTATCTATCAAATACATAATTTTTCTTTTCAAGTAAATAAAATATTTATTCAATTTTTTTAAAAGGATGTGCAGAACAAATTCATACATTTTAAGATTATAAATATAATAAATATAAAACATTAGATCTATAAACCACATTTCTATCACAAATATTTTTATTACATTATATATGTTGTTACGATGAGGAGGTGATATTATCTATCAATTTTTAAGAAGAAAAAAAAAAATTGATCCAAAGGGTAAAAACTGACCTAAATTTCTGTTCAACATGATCGGAATACAGGTAGCGGAATAGGCGAGTACTTACGCAGGATTGATTGGCTTAATGAGAATGCAATTAGTCAACACGATCAGGAAGAATCCAGCACTGCATTGATTGTAAGCACATATGAGATGCACGCAAAGGCTGTGGCGTAGGAGTATTTTTATAATAAACCTTTCTTTTAAAGACCGGGTAATCCTTTTTCTATTTCGGTAAAAGAAACAAAATATAATAAATACTTTTTTTATAATGAAATTGAGTGGATAACTTTTCCCATCCCCAGCTTTGGGTTACTTACCGAACAAGCAAAATTGGATTTTTGTTCTTAGTAATTACCAATAATTAATATTAGAGATTTATTTTATTGGTAAAATATATATTGTTTAATTAATAAATATACAAATAAAAAGATTCACCGGAAATTATATATCTCTATATATATAGAACTTTTGTCTGCAACTGTTGCAACCGACCTATTCTTCCATTTTCTCCCTCACATAAACATCGGTTCTCTGCCTGTCTTTGCCTCTTTTCCGACGAACACGTTATGGCGAAATCAGCTTCAAAAAGAACAAAAAGAAGAAGAACCCAGAAGAAGCCCGTGGATAATTTCTCAGAGTCGGAGATGGACGTGGCTCAGCAGCTGATACAACTGAGCGGAGACTCCGGCGCCGATGACGACACAATCAATATCAGCGTAGAACAAAGAAAAGACGGTGATCATGCAGCCGATGTATCTTCCACTAACAATACCACAGGAGAATTCTTTGAAGAGGAAGAGGAAGAAGAGATTCTCTCCACAAGGAAAAGGAGGTTTCGCTCCGTTGATCATTTGTACTGGTCGACCAAGCCTCTTGCTGTTGCTAAAGCCAAGAAGATCATCAGAAAGTGAGCGACCAGTTTTGATTCATGTAAATTAACTAACCTAGGTTACTTTAATTGTAACTTTATATATATATATACACACACATATATATATTATGCATGAATGTAATAATTAACGTACATATATATATGCTTTTTAAGATTGTTTTTCGATCTGGCTAATTAACTAGGATGATTCTTTTTCCGTTTGGTTGCTGATCATGATAACTCAAGGAAAAGTGAAGGAAAACCCATCCGTTTCATGTATTATTCTCGTTCCCAAATATATATATATATATATATATATATATATGTGTGTGTGTGTGTGTGTGTGTTTGTGTGTGTTTTGTGAATTCCACTTCTTTTTTCCCAAACTAATAATTCTACTCAGCACAAGCATATTTTCCAGATAAAGTGATACTATAAGGACTAGTTATCAATCTAAAAGAATAAATCCTATTTCTGAGGGGAGTTATTCCCGGGCCTGGCTAAGCCAAATGAGTAGTGAAACACGACAAGTTGCGGCGTATGTGGGTTTATGTTAATGTCGTATTTCACTGCTTGAGCAACTCCACGAGGGACAACTTGCACCTGTACCTATGCAGAAATGAGAGATTCAGAGTGGTAGGGAATGTCTCCGATGTTTAAGTTAGTATGTAGTTCTCTGTGTAAGAATTATAAGATCTTGAGTGTAAAAAGTGTCTGGACCCCATCCCTCGCCAAGGGAGGGGATATATATATACCCAGTTGGGGCAATCCTTGGAAGGGGATCGTGGAGGTGTCGTTCCGTACTCGGGTTGTCTCTTCTTACTAGCTAATTTCTACTGTGCAATAGGCTTGCCATACTTGATCATGGCAAACACTGACAACCAAGGAGGCATATCGTGGCGTGTCCATCTCCGCCCTTCATTAAATGTGGTGTAATCTCGGTCAAGTGTGCTCATTCCTTAGGTCTGTCTAGCCACCAGAGGTTTAGGGATAGAGATTGTCCTTGACCTTGTGCGTTGGGGTTTGTCAACCAGTACTGGTGTTAAATAATCTGCCTTTCAATCCCTGACTAACGTGTGTTGCCTAACTACTTCTTCTCTTGGGCTTCCTAGACCAACTTGGCCTGGCCGGCTTTCCTCTTGGGCCACCAGGCCTATTTGGGTTCCACGGGCCGGTCCCATTTGGCTTGGCCCTACTCTAGGAATAACTCCCCTCCAATAGTTCACGATCTTCTTCTTCTTCTTCTTTTTGTTTTATTTTTTTTAATCAAGCTTGCATAATATTATAAATAAAGGTTTAATACAAAGATTAAGGAGAGTCTTTTCCATTATCGAGAAACATAAGACATCTAGAAAGAAGATCAGGGGGTATGTAACCAAAAACAAAGTTGGTTGCTACCCATTGCGCCACTTGGTAGGCAGATCGATTCGCAGATTGATTGATTTTGACTAATTTTTAATGTTGACAAGAAAGGAATAGGCACTGAACATCTTCAACAAAGGGAGATATTTGTCAGTTTGGAGAGAGATCTATGCTTTTGATAACTTCAAAAACTAGTTGGGAATCACCTTCTAAGATATCGCATTCTTGGTGTTGGTTGGAAGCCATTCTTGCTGCTAGTAGTGTTGCCATTGCTTTAGCAACTAGTGAATTTGAAGATTGAATTTGTTCTGTTTGTATTTCAAGAATTTTCTCGTTGTAATACCGCTGAGGTGACTGAGAAAGCATCTTTAACAACTGCATCAAAAGAAAAGCTTTTATAATTGGGAGGATGATTCTTCCAGCTTTCAGTCCTTTCTTTTTGTTTTACATTCCATGCTTCCTTGTAGGCCTGGTATATTCGGCTCAGCTAGAGTTTTGCCAATATTCAGCTCAGCTGGAGTTTTGCCACTTTCATCGAAAAATGCACTTGATTGTGAATGATATTGTTTCTTTACTTCTAGATGAAGTCTATGATGATAACTGCAAATAAGATCATTCATATCCAATCACTTAAAGACTGAATTGATAGATTTTCTAGATTGAGTGGCCACGAGCTTTGATACTAAAATTCTAACTATTGGGCATTTTACGAAAAGATAAAATGAAGTTTCAGCTTCTAGATTCCAGAGGGGGCATTCTCCTGATGTTTCTTCTGACTTCACTTACTCTAAACTTGGTGGGTAATATATTCCAAAACAATTTTCACAATAGCAATTTATGTCGGTCATGGATCTTTAGTTTCCAGATGAGTTTGAAGAATTTTGGCTCTACCATCTGTTGGACCTCCTTTTGGTTGTTGATTATCAATTTGTAAGCTGTTTTGACTTATGAGGTTTATATATATATATAGTCATATTAGCTTACGGGCATGTATCGAAATTCTCTAAAATTGTGGCAATGTTGAATCACAATTTATTCATGAGTGCAATGGCTCTTACAAGGAAATGGGATTGCACTTCCAAATAATGTTGGATTTTCAAGGCCGTCAAAGAAGGGTGATTTCCAAATGATATTAATCCTGACCAGGCATTTATTCCAGGAATTATTTTAATTTATGCATGGCTTCATTGTGGTAAATGATTCCAAGGAAAAACCAAAACATGACGGCAGATGATGGGGAGGTTTCAGTCCAGAGTTAATTAATTGTCGACACCAAGTATCAGACATGTTTTATTCGGCCACAGAACCGAAAGAGTCAAATTTATAGGAATAAAGAATTTTTACCAATATCCAACAAATTTTTGTTTTTTGTTTTTTTAAAGTCAAGCTACATTCAATAAAACATGACCCTCGCTTTCAATATTTCACTAAGGTACATAATACAATCATACGTTCTTCAAGTATGCGATGGTATGCTGCAAACCAAAAAGGCAATCAAGTCCCCCAAGCAAAAGACATTTATTGCTCTGAGATTCTGGAAAACTTGATTAGTGCTCAAGGTGGAATACATATTCTGTCAACCGCTGCAATTTACTGGCATCTAGTTTCTGCTGCGTCACAGTTGTCTGCTTCTTCACTGTAAGCATTCGAGATGCAGGGTCCAGATCCCAACCTTGCTGTAGGACATCTGGCATATGACAACCAAAATCCAATTAGCACTAGAATATCAAGCACCTGACTATATATCTTAAATGCACTGTTCCTAAAACACAGTTGCTAGTTATGACATCAACAACCTAAAGGGAGTGAGAGATAAAAGTGTTGCAGCAAAGCCATAACTTATGATGGGCTGCTCGGTTTGGATTGTCTCTAACCATTTTTATCTTATCATTACAATTTTTACAAATTTCCACACAAAATACAATAAATAATTTAACTTTTTCAAATCTCAAAATAATAATAATATTAAAAAATAATATTCTATTAAACTTTCATCTCAACTCACTGTCTAAACCTAACCATAAGTGTCTCCCCATCAACAATCCTAAGCCCCAAGAAAAATGTAGTAATACTTGCAAGTAGGGGAAGAACTGAATTGTGGTAGCCTGTACCGAGTAATAAGGGTAAGTGGTATATGGAATCCCATATTATTCGAGAATGAGAAATTTTTGCTCTTTATAATGATTGCAATGGAACTCCAATAGGCCCAGATGTAACTTGGGCCTCCCTTGGGAGTGTTACCTGAATGATTGCATTGCATCTAGATTCCTATATATTTCGCTGCTACAAGACCTCAAAACATTTCTTACGTGCAACCACATAATCCACAAAAATATCACAAAATTAACGGCAATTTATTGCATGCCTAAATCATAACCAACAAAACATAAAAATCATCAGCCACCATACTAATGAAGCCTAGTAGAAATATCATGCATGCGTATCTGCACGTGTGTACTTCATATATGAAGCAACAATGCAACAGAAGGACCCATCCATCACGAGTGTGTGAAGTCATCTGTGTATTTGGGATGTAATTGTTTTAAGTTTTTCTTTGGCATAATTATTCATTTTTGCATTCCCAATTTGTGAAGCAGAACAATAAGATCAGTCTGGGAGACTGGCATGCTTAAATCAGAAAGTAATGGGATTTTTACAGTGATGTAAAAAGGCAGCTAGTTGGATTCAAACAAGGAAAATCAGAAACTTACAATTAGTAGCATCATCCTCGTTCATCCCCAGAAAGAGAGCAGTGTCTTGGATGCTTATCGTAGAATAAGCTGAGAGCAGCAGCTGAAACATCCTCTTTGTGTAAAGCTCTGCAAAAGGTTCAGAAGAAAAGTCTTATTGAGTTGGTGACCTGAAGTGTCATAGTGCCAATCAACGTTGACTGGAAAAAGTAACAAGACACAATCAAGATCTTTTATTTCATATATCAATCAGAAACCATGAGTACACTCAAGAAAATGTATGAAATACCAAAAAAAAAAAAAAAAAAGTAAAGGTTGAAATTGACATGAATGCCTCTTATTTAGTCCATGCCCATATTCGCACCCACCTGGTATTCAATTAAAAAATAATTGTACAGAAAAAATCCAAGAATTTCTCAAAACAAACCAATTTTATACTGTAAGTTAACATCATTTGAAAAAATTGGGAAGAATTACACATCAACTCACTAATTCTATTTCAAAGAACTGCATAAATATTTTACAGATTTCCCTTTATCTGTAAACAATTATAATTAAAGTATGGATCTCAAGATTTCATGTCGAAAACAAAGAAGTTTTATTTTGTAATTCTAAACCAAAAAGAGAAAACAGATTGATGTCATACGGTTTGATTCACACCAAATAAAAACATAGTTAGATGGCTTATCTGATTGGGCTTTGATCATAAGTCTACCATCGCAGTAAATTCCAAAAGGGGGGAAAAACTAAAACTAAAAAGAAAAAAGGTATATGCCAAACAATACTTTTTTGAAGACAGGTTGTTCACAACACTTGCCTGAGAATGCAGCAACAAAACCTTGAACTTCTTGACTCCAATCAAACTCACGAATGGCCTCATGCACACCCCCATAGTCCCGTGTCCATAGCTTCTGAACAATTTTCCAAGCCGCAGCCAATTCCAACTGGCTCTCCTTAATTTCAGAAGGTATCGATTTCCATAGAAACCGTGCACTATTTCTGCAATATACCATCCCGAGGATGAAATCATGAATACCGCTAACAAACGACACGAATATCATAATAAATTATTGTCAGACAGGATTTACGCCAAAACCTCAATAAGCAAAACGAACAAATACCAGAAACCTAAAATCTAAATAAAATTGCATTCCGAAACACAGAATAGAAAAATGGGATTGGTTCCAAAACAGTAAAAAAATAAAAAAGGCAAACACTCAAGAACGAATATATAAGCCACTGTTTGGTTACCAAGAAAACTGAAAAACCTAACACAGAAAAATTAATTAACGGGCTTCAGGCAGTGTATCTCTAAAAGTATCATCGTATTTTGTTCTGTGATATCAGCACCCAAACAAAGAGTTAGGGTTTTGGTCCATTAAAGTTCACGATTTCAGCAATCTTTTTTTCCATAGATATAAATCCAGAAGCACTAGAGAGAAGAATTTACATATCATCAACGTAAAAGTGGCCCAGAAGATGAATGGCGTAAGGCCATTGGTCCTGATAAGCAACACCCTCTGCCGCAGCCTGTTCAGATTACAACAAGATGTAGGGCTTCAGTAATTATTATCTAAGAAAAAAAATTCTATAGAGAAAACAAGTAGAAGCAGAAGAATCACCTGAAGCAAGAGATTGTCGCAGATATCAGCAATCTTTTCGTAGGATTTGGACGCCAAGGCCTCAGTTAGAGGAGTAAAATCCATGGCTCAGCTCTGCTCCGCTCCTCTGATATTTACGAAATTGGAGCGAGCTTTATAAACTTAATATAGAGAGTTATATACATGGGTTACTTCTGCTGGCGTAGCCCAGCCCGAAACATCTCACCGCCCGGGCTGACCATATGTTAGGTCGGTTGATCTTGTGCGTGCCCTCATACCTCAAGGGCTTAGACGGCTCTCCAGCCCGGGCTAGGCTTTCGGCCCACAAAGTTGGTTATGATAAGTCAAAAATTGAGATTTGTCGAAATAATATTACTATTTTATCCTTATTTGACGTGGCCATGTTTAATAATTCTTCATTTTTCTTTAATTTTTTTTAAAAAAAGATTGATCTAGAAATTAGTAAGGATTTTTATGCCAATGAGAGAATATTTGAATAATATTAAATACAGTCATGAATTATGTGTTATGCACTTTTTTTGAAAAATAGTCAGATTTATTATTAAAAAATTAATTTCTTTATGTAAGTTTCATATATATATATATATATACATTTTTAAAAAGAGTGTCGCACTCTATGACTATAGATATCATTTCACAAAAAATTTCGTTTCACTTAGGTAAACACAACGCATTTTTGGTTTAGATGTGCAGAGTAATTGATTCGATTCATTTCATACTTAAACGGTGCCAAAGCAGTGGTGTTAAAGCTCGTGTGAAATGACTGCACTTAAGCCACTAATTGTAATTTGTATACAAGCCCATTAATGATTATAAACCATTGGGGAAGCGAACATAAAGAATTCAGAGGAAGATTAACAATGGTGGCCTCAATAAACCATGTATAAAAAAATATAATGACATCATCATACTACATACAATCGTGAAATGTATAAATATCGTATAGTTGTTTTGAAAAAGAGTAAGATCTATTATTAAACAATTAATTTTCTTTTCATGTAAGTTCCGTAATTATTCATTTTTTTAAAAATAATTACACAACATTTACACACTCACGACTGTAAATATCATTTATCTTTTATGGATTTAGACGTCGGTCTTGATGCACATTTTTGTTGCATTGAATGACCTCTCTCTCGCACAAAAATCATCCAACTCTTGTTGCTCTCATTTGGCAGATTCAAGGCTGAAGCATTATTACATCTTTGTGCATGTTTTTGTAGTCTCGAGGAGAGGGAATTCTTATTCTAGGATTCATTCCCTTCTACCGGTGGTGGAGCGGCAACATAAGTTGATGATGATGATGTTGTGCAATTTTTAAATGCCCTCAAATGCCACACTTTTACATTTACACTTTACACGCACTTACCAAACTCTCCCTCATCAAACTTAACATGCCAATTTTTGAAATTCTTTTCTGCAAAAATCTTTGGGAAAGTTTTTTCTTTCTTTCTTTCTTTTTTTTTTTGGTAATTTTGTAAAATTCAGCTGCCTTTGCTTTAGGAACTATTCCATCCCCATGCGAGAGGTTGTTTCCAGCCTTCTTTGTTTCGTGCCTCTCTCATCTTCCTCTCTAATTGTGGATCGAAAATGAAAAAAGCAATCCAAAGAGTGAGAGCAAGGAGTAGAGGAGGAGGAACTTGTTACTGTTAAGGTGTGGTGAGTGCCTTTAGACACTCAAACCGTCAAAACCGCACTGCTTGTAAGTGAGAGACTGCTTCGTTGGACTTATCACTATTGCACAGTCCACCGATACCTGCCCACCACCATCATCACAAACTGAATATACATCAACATATTACCATCAAAATCGGTAGCATAAATGTATAAAAACAGCTCAAATTATCTGACCCAGCAGAAGAAATAATATACATGTATTTAAATGTGGTTTTCTTTTAAAATAATATATTTAATTTAATATTACGTATAGTCATTTTTGTATACTTCCTGCATAATTTATTGATGTGATTGACTATATTAAATTTTTTTAATATATAAATAATCACATTAATAAAATATATAAAAATAATTCCATATAAAACTTTTATATTTAATTATCCCACAACTTGCGATGTTGGATATGAGCTCCAATAAGGGCCCATGTGGTCCAAAAGTCCCACGGTGGAGACAGCACAGAAGACTTTTTCTCCGCTCCCATCAAATGCCAACGAAAGCAAGTTTTTCTTTTCCCAATTTTCTTTTCTTTTATCCCTTTACCAGGAAAATTCCTGTAGTCTGACTGCTTTTACCTGCTAGTTTGTCACTTCACTTATTTTATTTACTTAATTTAACTTCGAGCGACAATCCCTTTTTGGCACGTTAAATTAATAATGTCAAACAACCAAAGAAAGAAAAAACAACAAAAAAGAGGACACAGAAGCACATGTCCAGGAACATGCTCTACCAAAGTTGCACACACCACATACTTAACAGCAGCTTACCACGCAGCAGACAATGCAATGTCTATATATAAAGCCCACACACACACAAAAAAATGATCGTCTGCATCTGAAAGAGTGAACAAGTTCCTGGTAGGTTTGTGAATCGACCGAGAGAATGCTTGTTTTTGGGTTCAAATGTGATATTGGGCGTTAAATTGAGATTGCTCATTGCTGAGCTATGTACTAACCCTGGTTAAGAAGAATGGACTAGTTTTCATTTGGTAGACAAACAAGACGTGACACGGTCCGTAAGGCCTGAGCGCGCTTAGGATGCAAGCCTTGCGGCAATTGGAGAGTTCTTAAAGGATGCTTGAAAAGAAAGCAAATTTTCATTCACCGTTTAAAAAAATCAATCACTTCTTGTCCTTTTGTGACTTCTTTTCTTTTCTTTTTTCCAGCATGCTTTCGTAACCAAAGACTACGATTATAGGACTTGTTAAGATGCATAATTAGGGTATTACTTGAAAGAGATCCCAACAAAAAAAAGCGGTACCGACAGAAATGCGCCATAAACAAAGGGCACATTGTCCATCACTGAAACTGATTATAAAGACGATTTTTTAATCAATCTCATCTCATCTCATCTCAAATTAATTATTAATAAAATTTATTATTTTTTTAATTTTTTATAAAAAAAATAAAATTCATTTCAATCTAGAAAGTTCAACTATCTAATTTACAAAAATAATGTTATATATAATAAATTTTACGTAATTTTTATGCACTCTACTGATATAATCGACTGTTTAATTTTTTTAATACATAACAAATCATATCGGTAAAATACATAAAAAAATACAAAAATAACTATACATAAAATTTTTAAATTAAAAAAAAAAATTAAATCATCTCAATAATATCTATAAAATATTACTATTCCCAACTTCTACTATTTACAATTTAAATCAACTCATCATCTAATCTAACCTAAAAACTTTAGCTTTAGCACAAAGTGCAAAGCGCACGAAAAGAAAATACACCCAACTTCAAAGACATAAACGCAAATTGCAATGACCAATTCTGCGGGTTCACGTTATCTCATGTTACCGAGAAATCAGCTGCGTCTGATAGCAACGAACGAAAAAAAAAAAAAGGGACAAAAGGTGGTGGGATTCGAAGTAACGGTGATGGATACCGAGAACTCTCTCTTCGGAGAGACAGAGACAGAGGATTCAAGAGATTGAACCAAAACAAATATGAGCTAAGATCCTAAGAATATCAATTACTAATGCCCGAAATTCAATTCAGTCTTACTGAAAAGAAGCCAAGGACCCAAAACGATTTTTTTCTTTTTTGGTGGTGACGACTAAATTAGAAATGAGTAATGCAGAAGCAATTCTATGGAATTTTGGGAAAGAGGCTGACCTGAACACCGGGGGAATCGAAGTTCAAGACGCGGATCTTAGCGCCGACGTCACCCAGGACCCTGAGCTCGACGCGGTCGTTCAAGGAAGCGTCCCTGACTAAATCGGCAGCGTCGGCTTGAAGCAGGTTGACACGGTCAACGGCGATGGTGGCCTCCACCTTTCTGACACTGTGGGCCTCCTGGAAGAACCCGGGAACCGAAGCTTTTCCCAACGGGATCCCACGATACATGACGGTGAACCTGGACTCGCCGTACTTGATACCGACCCTGTTGGGATTCACCGCCGTGAAGAGCATCCGTATGTTGAGTGAAAGGGAGGCGGAGGTGGTGGGGTTCGTTGAGGGGTTGGTTTCTGGGGCGGAGGCGGTAGAGAGAGTGGGCGTGTTGATGCCCATGTACTGGACGCCGACCTGTTGGAGATCGAAGGAGGGCTTCTTGGGTTTGACGGCCAAGATGATGATCAAAACGACGGCCAGGATTAGGAGGGCCAAGAAGGAGAACAAGAGGAAGAGGCAGCAGCAGCAACCTTTGAAGGAGGCGGAGGAAGACGTCGTTGGGTAGTAGTGTTGGTGGTTGGGCTGTGCTGGCGGTGGGCGCCGCGGTGCTCGGTGCTCCCCGTTGAAGTTAGCCCTCGATGTCATTCTTCGGTTATTGTGCGCCCGGTTACTGCCTCTCTCTCTCTCTCTCTCTCTCTCTCTCTCTCTCTCGTTTTTCCCAGTTCCTGGTCCCTTACTTCTTTCCACACCACTCTCTTTCTTGCTTTTGAGGAGAGAGGGAACATGAGAGAGTGAGGAGTGTGGGTGTGGCTTTCGGTGAGTTTGCTTGACAGACAAATATGAATTATATGATTGATGAAAAAATATAAAATGAAAAGGGGTAAAAAAAAACAGTACAGTTTTCGACAAAAACTCATGTCGTAATGGGTGAAAGAGAATGGGATAACTGTCCCACGTTAGCTCTAAATGGATTAGTTAATGGCTCCTACAGGAACAAAAAACATATGTTTCAGTTGATGATCGAGTTTTGTAGATATCCGATTCCAAGACAAGGAAACTACCAAACATATGAGAGTTTTGAATCCAAGATTCCAGCGTACCGAAATAAGGTTACGAAAAATGGAGTATAACAGCTGGAAGGCTTCAACGACTTCTATGACCTCTATCGACAAACATAAAAATATTTGAGATGGTTTACAATTTTCCATATATATTTTTTGTTTCATGCACTTTCGATTATTTGAAGATGTAAGAAACAGTGCATCCGGTCAAAAGAAAAAAAAAAAGTCTCATCATTTTTTATATTGAAAGAAAGAAAAAGAAGGAGTTAATATTCCATAACACTGTGGATGCATGAACAGGCAGTACAAAAGGCTGCCTGAGCCTGATATCGGGGGTTGAATAGTCGGCAAACTCTTTTTTCCAACTCTATATTTCTTAGGCTGTATGCCGAGGCTGCATGCATGTACAAGCAGTACAAAACGACCTTGTCCACCTAGAGGACCTCGAACAATCCAAAATAATAGCAATAATAATTCCAAACAAGAAGAAAAGTGAGGAAAGCAAACAAGAGATTGGTTTGGCTGTGAGTGTGAACCATTGATGAATGAATGCAAGAAGGCAGGCACAGCAAACAGAGCATCAATATATGGGAGCCCCGGAAACTCACACGAATCTTCTACAATGCACCAAATGTTGGAAGGTGCATTTGCTTGTGATGCCCGCAGAATTGAGGCTAACTGAATTTTAAAATCAGGTCTAACAAAATATTTAATAAATTTAAAGATTCATACCCAACAGATAATAAAGTGAACAGTAATTTTAAAAAAATATATATATTGTTATTTGTTATAAACTATCTTGAATTGTATGACCATATTTATCTAGTCGTCAAATGTATAGTACATAGTGTTAGCATAGTGAGTTGGTCGATATATGCATAATGCATATTGCTAGCATAGTACTAACATAGTGAGTTGGCCGACATATGCATAGTGTATAGTGCTAGCATAGTACTAGCATAGTGCATAGTGCTAGCATAGTGCAACATAATAAGCTAGCATAGTTCCCTTTGTACGCCTATATATATCGTTGAATTCTTTAAGAAATTCATAAGTTTCATAACTTCTTTAAGTTCTATCTCTCTCTCTCTCTATCCTTTTAAAAGTTTCATAACACGTTATCAGTACGAAAGTTTTGACGATTTTGAAGCTAGTAGTCCTCTACTTCAAGTAAGTTTTTCAATATATTTTTATATTCCTTATTTATATATGTAAAAAATGTCAAATCTTACAAAATTGGAATTCGTTGCTCTTGACATTTCTGGAAAAAATTATTTATCTTGGATCCTTGATGCTGAGATCCAGCTGGATGCGATGAACCTGAGAAATACAATTAAAGAATGAAATCAAGGGTCCCTGCAGGACCGTGCTAAGGCAATGATTTTCCTTCAGCACCATCTTCATGAAGAATTAAAAATTGAGTATCTAACGGTGAAAAATCCACTTATTTTGTGAAATGATTTAAGGGAGAGATATGAACACAAGAAAACTGTAATCCTTCCAAAAGCTCGTCATGATTGGATGCACCTGAGGTTGCAAGACTTCAAGAGTGTTAGTGAGTATAACTCTGCACTCTTTAAAATTAGCTCGCTATTGAAATTATGTGGTGAAAAAGTCACTGATGATGACTTATTAGAGAAGACATATACTACTTTTCATGCCTCGAATGTGCTCTTGCAGCAGCAGTATCGAGAGCGAAAGTTCAAGAAATATTCTGAACTTATATCTTGTCTTCTATTAGCTGAGCAAAATAATGAACTTTTATTAAGAAATCACCAGTCACGTCCTACTGGTTCCATATCATTCCCTGAAGTGAATGATACTAGATTTACATCATTCCCAGAAGCGAATGGTGCATCTTTTCAAAAAAAAAAAGGGCGTGGACTTGGTAAGAAAAACTATAGAAGTGGAGGTCCTAGAAGTGACCACACTAAAAGGGACAATAATAGATATACACCGTACCGCCAGAAGTGGTTCAACTCAGAGAAGGGCAAAGGTCCTCAAAACACATTTTTAAAGAAAGATGAAGATGGATGCCATAGATGTGGTATGACTGGACATTGGGCTCGTAGCTGTCGTACAGATAAGCACTTGGTTGACTTATACCAATCTTCTATAAAAGAAAAAACAAAGAAATTTGAAATAAATTTTACTGAACCATCATATGCTTTAGATTCTATAGATGGAGAAGATATTACAAGCCTTAATGTTTCTGATTTTTTTGAGGATTATAGTAGTAGAATTGATCATGAAAGTGTTCCTTTTTAATTAATGTATTTCCTTTATCTTATTATAAAATATTTTTATATTCTGCAATATTTTGTAGTAATGAAAGTTTTATTTATTCTTTTATACTTGTTATAAATTATTGATGATATAATTTATCTGAGAATGGAAATAGAGCATCCCTGAAGGATCGCCCTAAATCAATAATTTTATTGAGTATTTCATATGAGTGATACTTTTACCAAAAACTCATTATGATTTATGCACCTGAAGTTGCATAATTGAAATTGTGGAAAGAATATATATTTGAATGAACGTCTCAAATGTGCTCATGAAGTAGCAATATCGAGTAAGCTCCTGAAGTAGCAATATGAAATGCAAACGTTCACAATATATTCTAAATCCGTATCAGTGACTGAGTAAAATAATGAGTTTTTGATAAGAATCATTATTCACGTTTTACTAGATCTACATCATTCCCTGAAGTGAATGATAATGAATTTATATCATTCTATTCCCTGAAGTGAAAAGAATGATGCGTTTCATTCAAAGAAACTAAGAGATTGGACGTGATAATGAATATCTTTTTGGGCCAGAAGCTCGTATTGGAAAAGCTGTAAGCTTTCTCTTTGAGATGATATTATACAAATTATTGAATCAAATATTATAATGCATCAAAAGGTGATATGATTCAAAATATTTGTATCTTTTCATGGTTATCTTGATCATCCAAAATCAATTACGATAAGTCGAATGATTTTCATATGGACGTCCATAAAAGAACCAGAAGATTTTTCTACTATAAAGTTTTACCACCAGAAATGAAAAGAAAAATTTGCTTGAAGCAAATAAGATGAAATTATTCGACGTTATCTTGATTATCATATGTGAACCAGAAGTTCAGATGATAATTAAATTTTGGATACAATAAGATAAAAATGTCTCATATTTTAGCTGCTAAAATCCCAGCGAGGATTGAAGTTCCTGTAGGACAATTAAGAAATTCAGCAGTCTAAAGACATGTATAAATGCATGTGAGACTTATCAATACAAAAAATAGAGTATCTCAAAAGAAAAAAGCACAAATAATTTGGTGCTCCTGAAGAGGCCATACCCACAAAACAAGTAATAAAGTCCATCCAAATTCTCTGTATAAAATTCTCCTATATAAACTCTTGAAGAGTACCTCCTGAAGAGATTTTTCATGAATATGTCTTCCCTTGAAGAGGGACAGGTACCTGAAAATAACGAGATCTCGTTACATTTCATGAATAATGGAGAAATTATGGATAGAAATAAAATTGTTGTCGACAATGTATTTCCATATGAGATGACAATTGACATTATCAGAAGTAATGATGAAAGTGAATCAAGAATCGTCGAAGAATACGACGTAAAATATTGGCCAAATTTGAAAGAAACAATTCCTGCAGAATTGATTCACTAGTAAAATATGATGCATCGGGACTTATAGTCTAAACACCTAAAGAGGTGATGCTTGTTGAATGTCAGTGGGTATTTATGGAAAGGAAATAAAAATGTGATATATAAATCACGAGTCAATTTCTCAATTCCTGCAGAATTGATATCACTAAGTAAAATGTGATAAATATGAACTTGAAGTCCAAACACCTAAAGAGGTGATTTTTATTAAATATCAATGGATATTTATATACATGATATAAAAAGCCTGAAACTTTTAATATGAAAATGTGATATAGAAATCACAAGTTAGTTTCTCGAAGAAACAATATTAATATAATTTTAAAGTGGTTGAAATCATATTGAGATTTTTATTAGCTTGAAAGTTACCGAGAGTTTAGATATGCATGATTAACTACATATTTATATGGATCATTGGATCATGATATATATATGAAAATCCCTGAAGGATAGAAAATGTCTGAAACTTCTAATATGAATACATCTGGAAATATGTATTATATCAAGTTTCAAAGATCCTTATATGATCTAAAGCAATCCAAACGCAAATGAAAACAAGCTACTATTGCAGTTTATATATATGATTTAAATGTCATTGAGACTCCAGAAGAGCTCATAAAAACTGCACATATTTGAAATATAAATCTGAAACCCTTGCGGCTTCAAGGGAAGATGGATGATGTTATTAGTCATGAAATACCATCTTTTAATACAATTAGTATTTCAGATTCATATTATGGGTTTGATATGAAGTGTGCATTATTAAAGAAGAAATGAAAGGGAGCACACAGAACATCTACCAAAAGATAAAAACACAAATATGAATATTTGTGAAATATTATTTTATTATCTTGAAGCAAGAATTACATAAATTTGAGGCACTTTGCCTCATTCTTCAAACGCTCTTGTTCTTCAAGAATTTGCATGTCATCCGTATCTAAAGGGGTGAGCAATCGAAAAGAAGATTTACGTAAGGATTTTAAATTCCTATTATCTTTCTTTATTGATTCTATCTTCATGTTGTACTCCAGAATAAATCGCTAAAGTATAGCAATATTCTCGTGGAGATTGTCAACTCCACAAGTTTTGGATTGCAGTCGCTGAGAAAATACGACAATGGATGATGAGTATCGGGTACCGAGACTCACAAGCTCATAGATAGCTTCATTATCTGACCTACGAGTCAGATCATTATATTGCATGATAGCACCTGTGGTAGAAGCAGGAATAGCTGATGAACGAGGTGCAGAATACCTCATATATTGACCCTGAGAAGATTGTTGGGCCATTGCAGAGAGAGATTGCAGGATAAGAATGCAGAAAGAGATTGCAGAGTAAAATTGCAATATGATTACAGAAAAGTGAAGAAGATGAGGTGCGAATGAAGATGAGCTGAATATCTCTTTTATAGAGAAAATTATGATACAACATCTCTCGTGAAGCAAGAGAAAAGAGATGGAATATAGCTTCATAGCTCTGCGGCGTCTGACAGCACGCCTAACAGCTGCGATGCCTGACAGCACGCCTGACACCTACAGAGGAGTTGAAAATCCACGGTGCTTGTCTGATCTTAAAAAGCTGGCCACCGTTTTTATTAAAAAATGAGGTTAGCGGTTTAATGTTGATGAATTATCCACTAACTGTGTTATTTACAAGAACTCCAGAAGAGTACAACTCCAGAAGAGTAGTGATGAGCAGAAAGATCCAGTTGTGATTATTTTATCAACATGAATCAAGTCCACAGTTAGTTGGATGTACAAATGCGAGTTATCTTTCAGATACACACAAGAAGATCATTGCAATTCATGAGAAGAAAGTTGAAATTGATATCAAGAAGGTACGGTCAAGTAAAAATCTGGCAGATTTATTCACTAAAGCATTACCAATTGCAACATTTAGGAAGATTATGCAAAACATTGGAATGCGGATGTTTGAAGACCTGTTATCATGCACTTTTCAGGAGAAGTAATGTCTTGAAGACTTGTGCTGATTATACTCTTTTTCCTTCGCTAAGATTTTATCCCACTGGGTTTTCCTTTGCAAGGTTTTAATGAGGTAATCCTAAAGCACTCGGCGATACACATGAATACTGTACTATTTTTCCTTCGCCATTGGTTTTTTTCCCACAGGATTTTTCCTTGGCAAGGTTTTAACGAGGCATATTCTTTAAATATGGTCATCCAAAGGGGAAGTGTTATAAACTATCTTGAATTGTATGACCACATTTATCTAGTCGTCAAATGCATAGTACATAGTGCTAGCATAGTACTAGCATAGTGAGTTGGTCGACATATGTATAGTGCATAGTGCTAGCATAGTGAGTTGGCCGACATATATATAGTGCATAGTGCTAGCATAGTGCAGCATAGTAAGCTAGCATAGTTCCCTTTGTACGCCTATATATATCGTTGAATTCTTTAAGAAATTCATAAGTTTCATAACTTTTCTGAGTTCTATCTCTCTCCTTTTAAAAGTTTCATAACAGTATTTTAATACTCATTTATGCATTTATTTATTGAGAAGTGATAGAACATCAACTCATCCGCTAATTTTTAATATAATAATATATTTGTAGAAAAGTTGGCATTTTACCATTTCTGTAAAAGAAAAGGTGCGAAGGGAAGCCGATCAATTTGATCAATGTTATTTGATTGGTCTCAAACGGGGATTTGGTCTCATTTTAAATTAAGTCTAATATCTTAAAATCTAAATATCCAACTCTCAAATTATTAAACTCATTTTAATTCAAAAATTTTTTATATGTAAAACTCATAATTTTTTTTTCAATTCAAAACATCTTTACATACGAAACCATAACCTTTTTTTAATTTTTCATAAATACATTTAAACTTATCTCAACATTCAAACATATCTAAACTCATCTTAGGTAAATTCTACAAAACTCAATTCACCATCTTAACTTATTATTATTTATAAATAACTCAACTCACTTCAACTTTTAAACGGGACCAAAGTAAGCTACGACCCAAAATATAAAAATAAAAAGAAACGAAACAAGAAAGTGTAGGGAATCTAAGGATGACCTGACGGCACTGCAAATAAAGTTGAATGTCCTACAAAGCTATCCGAATTGTTTGATTTCGACTTTATTTTGTTCCACATGGCCTTTTGCTCATTTGCCTCGATCGTTTTATTTACCCTTTCCAATTTCCGAATTGGGTCCTTTAATAATAAATCATGTTGTTAGAATAAGCATTAACTGGTAATGGCTCACAAAATAAAAACATCAAGGAGTAATTGGTTACTAACTGGAAAGGGAACAGTATTCTGCACTGATGATTAAGCAAAAACCTTTCTGATGGTAATGCAATAATGAGCAGGTACCAGTAATAATATGGCATTACATGACAAGCACATCCCTGCACTAACTCTATAGATACTTGTGCATTTATCTGTTTTCTACAAGACAAGGATTAAAGTACATATAAGTAAGTTCATCCTAGAAATTCGGAACGAATCAAGGTCGCGAGAAATTGCCAAAAAAAAAAAACCACAATAACAAAGCAAGAAATGCCTGCTGAAAGGCTAAACAGCGGCTACAGAAAGCAAAATGGTTTCGACGTGATTAAGTAGAAAGTGACGGTGTGATGGAATGGCTTCAATGACTACTGATCATTAGTTTCAGCATGTGGACTTGTATTACCTGCCTCTGGCCTGACCGTTTCATCGCCCCTCCTGCTAGCGTCATCAACATCCAGTACATCATCCATCATATCATCCTCCCCGACATTGATATCTTCCACATCATCCTCATCTTCGTTGTTGTTACCATCAGGAATCTTTCTTTTCTTGGGACCATGCTCAAGCCTATGTGTATCCAATTCTTTGTCCATTGTTTCCTGTAAGTTCAACATATCATTGTTGGTTTTCCTTGCTTTCCTTGCATTTTGCCATCTCTCTAAATCCTTTTCTACATTGGCAATATACTGCTCCTGAATTTCTTTTTGGTATTCAGACAGTTCCTCCCTCCTAGCAGCCTTCCACTCCAGAAATGCCTGATAAACAAGTTTGAAAGGGATATGAATGTCCAAGTGCAAAATATTTCATATGAATCTATATTTAGTGAATAGAAGTTCATTCTGATTACACAATCATTTGCAATCCGGTGTTGGCACTATTTTACCAAGCATAGGGTTGCTCAGGCTCAGCTTAACTCAATTTTGTTAAACTTTTGAAGCTTGACTCAAGCTCAATCGAGTTTCAGATATCCTGCTCAAGCTTCACTTCCAAGCCGCATTAGAAATTCAATGATGGCTCAGTTTACACACTATGGCAAAACAAATTCCAGCACAAGCCACACTCAAGCTGAAGAAAATTTCTCCACTTCAATTTTTTTCTAAGTAAAATATCCCAACATTCAAGCCATGAATATAAAGAGATTTCAGCACAAGTGGTGGCCCCTCTAATAAGCTGAGCTGCATTATTCCCCAAGGTTGGCTAGGAGTTCAAGCTCAGCCAGCTCTATGTAAAAACAAAGACACCTAAACCAGCCAATCATGAGCAGAACTCAGAAAGTTTGGCTCGTCTTATAACTCTAGACCCAAGTACAGCGAGAGTTTAACAGGAGTGGAATATGGATTTGGGGTGAAAAAGCTATAGCCAAACCCAATTACAGTAATTGCTGACATAAACTGGTGTAAGTTTGAACTTAAAATTGATATTCAAACTGTGAATTATCAGCCACTTCTCAAGAAGAATTATAAGGCAGAGTGAAGATTTTAAATTCAAAATATTGGCCTAGTTTCTCAATAGGCCGCAAGGAAAGAAACTATGTCACCAGAGAAGTGCAGTAGGGAACCCACCTGTTCTTTACGCTGCAGAACCAAGGTTTCGTCTTCTTCTAAAGGCTTTTTGGGTAAATAATATATTGGAGGCTCTGCCTTGGTCCTGGAAAAGAACATATACCACAGCCAATCAGTGATGCGAGAAATATGATGCATAAAACAATTTTGTTATTCTACCTAAAATCCTGCAATGAAGCAGGTAACATCTGCCGATCAAAATGCTTCAACACTACCATCCACATGAACAGAAACTTATCTTTGTCTCAATAAAATGTGAATATGGACACTTTTGGGCCAAAATTAAAAATAACCTGCAACAGAAATAAAGTATGGAGAATTAATTAGTACTAGGGTCTCAATTCTCATGGAGGGTATCATGCAAAAATGATTAGTCATTCGAAAAAAATGACATCTGATGAAAATTCACCTTATAAAATTGCAAAGTTTTTTATGGTGATCACTCCACTGAAGAAACAGCAGTTCTAACTTCTTTTCTTCTGTCTTGGCAGCAACACGAGCCCTGAGAGTCTGATGATTAAAACAAAGGTTCAACATTTCAATAATGAATAAGTTTCATAACAGGAAAATAATTGAGGCTTAACCAATAACTGTGCAAAAACTAATTATAATAAGCAACAAACCAGATCTCTCCGTCGTTTTTCTGCCAATTGCTCACGCTCTTGTTGCCTCAGCCTCTCACTTTCTTCACGTGCTCGTTGCTCAGCCTGAAAAATATTTGGAACATTTTTGCATCTTCAAGAAATTTCTCTGTTAACTCAAGATAAGACTTAAGAGCCATATATAAACCTTATCCTTTACTTGACTTATAGCCAAAACAATTATATGAGCACTCCTCCGATCATTGCATGGTTATCATAATCCACATAAATTTATCCTTATGAGTCAATATATTAAATACACTCACTCTTTGTAGAGAATTCGACCTTCGCATATACGCCTCTGTTCCTGAGAGTTGCATATCTTCTTTCCTGAATTTCTGGAACACATTTTCATTAAAAAGGTAAATATGAGGGCATGGACAGAATGAATCTGACAAACCACCAACCCAACCACTATCATACTTCTTATATTCACATCTTATAGTGTGAATTGGAAACTGCTTATTCAAAAAGATATATGTGAGACAAAATGGGTCCCTGACCAATTACTTAAAAAGCATTCTCCAACTTATTTAACCTTGTGAACCAGAAACAAGATTGCCTAATTATCTGCAAAGGCTAGGTAAAGATACAAATAACTTCAATTGTCACCTTTATATCTCCCCTTTTAAATAAATTTTACTAATAAAAAGCTATGAGGGTGCTACCCAAGTACATAGGAAGTCTGCAGGAGATGCACATGAACTAAACTATGAAGTAGATCGCCATACAATAAACAGTAACAAGTCCCAACCTGTCGATTGAACTAACATCTTCTCACAATCTATTGCTAAACAAAACAAAGCGAATATTATACACAGACCTCTAGAGTTCCCAAAAGCTGCCCGAGCATTCTTTTGTTCCTATTAACCAAGCTTGGATCCTCATTCTTCGGCAATACCCTCGGAATATGCTCCACCACTGGTCCTTCAGATTCCTAACAACAAACCAAATATATATAATTCACATCCAAAATTACTTTAATGCAAGTGAATATAAAACTTACAGTCTTCACTGCTCTTTGGTATCCATCCCTCCTAGACCAGCCACCCTGCTGAAAATTCAATGGCTTTTTATCGCTCAGATTAGCAGTGCCAGCTCCAGCAGTTCCCTCCCCAATTGCATCCTCCTCCTTCAAATCCTTTGCTGCTTCCGCATCTTCATTGATCTCCCCATCCTCCAGCTTCATTTGCAAATAAAGAACAGTTCAATTAAGGCTTTTCTGGATAATTATTCTTTTTCAGAACAATGTCAAGATGGAAAAGAATACACAAATGCATATCTAACATAAAAAAACACTATAGGAAAAATTTCATTTAATTGAGGCAGATTTATCGTTCATAAGAAAACAAAAACAATAAAAAACAGGGACTCGACACTACTGGGGGTAAGTCAAATGATTAATAGCAGATAAAAACATGCTAAACCAACACAATATAATTAACATGCAAACTGTCACTTATTCACCCTTCTCATAACATAAATTTCCCACAAACCATACAGTTGATTAGGATATATGCCCGTGACAGGAATGTCTAAAGCGTAAAAAATTGTTAAACAAACTAATGGTGCAATGTATGGTCAGAACTACAAAGGATTTACCTTCACAACGGCCGAAGATAGACGCCTTTTTCCTGGAGGTTGATCTTCCACTTCAATTCTATCTGCCTGAAATGATTCACAGCAGTCAAAAAAAAGTCATGCTGTATTTCGGCAGGAAAATATTATACTTTCGCCTTAAATAACCAGGGAACCAAAGGAAATAGAATCAAATGGAGGGGAAGTACATACGGGTCGAATAAAACCTCGCTGACGAGCTCCGTTGGCGGCGAAATTACGAGGGCCGGGGCCGGAAAAGCCTCCCCTACGGAGTCCCCGAGGATCTCGAAGCCGCTCGGTAATCTGAATATTTAAATAGAAAAAACAAAATCAGATAACACGGAGAGAGAGAGATTTAAAGCAAAAAAAAAAAAGGATAATCAAGAAAGAGAGAGAGGGGTTTAGGGACTTGGCGTTGCTGGCGTAAGAGCTCATCGATCTCTTTACGGAGCTCCTCCTCCGTTTTGCCCGCAGCTTCAGTGCTTCCCATTTCTCTCAGATTCCAGAGACTCTTCTTCCAATTCAATCACGACGACTACAAAGCTCTGTGTGCGTGCGTGGAGGGGGGACATCAAAACCCTCAGGAGCTGGTGCTACTTTTATCTCTCTCGACCCGTTAAACAAATGGGTTTTGTATTCATGTTTTCGACCCAAAACCCGGACTTGATACGGCCTTTTCCGCTGCCCAGTGTAACCCGAATTCTTCCCTCGATCAATCCAACTAAAAGTCCAAAAGCCGAGTAAGTGATGGGCCTATCTAGTTCTAGGACTGAATGAGCAAACGACACACGCGTGTTCTTCTGGGCTTTTTGAGTACTATCATAATATCATTATGATAATGTCAACGGCTGTCGTTTAAGTCACAATATTTAAGAAAGTGCGTGATCACTTGGGAAGCTTCTAACGAGTACGTACGAGGAGCTTATGTCAAAGCCAAGTTCTAAGCTAAATACGCATGGTTTCAGATTGGAGAAATCAAGATTAAACAGTGCAACACTCAAGTACTAGTACTCTGACTTCTTATTATATATATATATATATATGTATATTAGTTTTAGATAGTTGGGTGTGAGCATAGACCATGACCCGGTAAATCTACCTAATTTACCTTATCTAGGAGTTCTTTTTTCGTTTTTTCTAAATCAACAAAAACACCTTTGTCGTGTTCGAATCGCTAGAAATTAAGAAAAGTATAGTACGTACGTAAGAATTTTTATATGGTTTCTTTAATCCTTTTTTTTTTTTGTTTTAATTGTGACCATTTTTAAATATATATATGTTTATTTCAATGGAATTATTAATTTATTAATTCATTTATTTCAATGGAAAACCTAAAATGAATATATATATATATATATATTTATTTATATGTAGGTTTCATTTGCCATTTGGTAGAATTAGGTGAAAAGCAAAGAAAACAAACTAAAGTACAGTACTATGTATAGTCCTTTATAATTTGGTAGAAGAGCTAATGGCTCAAATGATATATGGTTCAAATCAGGAGGTCACTCTTGAACATGTGACATATTCTTTTTATAAAATAAAAAATAAAAAAAATAGTCCTTTATAATTTATATATTGAAAATTAAACGAATTTCGAAAAATTAAGCATGGTAATTTAATTAGACGGATGACTTTTCTTTTTAATTATATATTTATTTAAATTTTAAAATTCACATATCAAATATATATATATATATATATAGTCTCGTGATCATTATTGAAGTACCCTATCTAAGATAGAAACAAATTAATAAAGGGATGATTGGAGAATGAAGCCTCGTAATGTTTAATTTCAATCTGCTTATGAATTATATACGAATCATATAATATCATGGAAATCGCAAGAATGCGATCAGTATATGCACTCACATTTATTGCGGCACACTTATTGAGTACATAGTTATTAAAACAAACAATTTTAAATACATAGTTAATCATATTAATAGATTATATAAAAGAGTACGTAAATATGACTGTATATTAAATTTTTATTAAAAATATAATAATTAATGTAAATAAAAAGATAATAAAAATTAGAATGAAAAATGATATTATTTTTTATAGAGTTAAACGTCGTATATGATGCCCGGCCAATGTATAGATCGGGTAGCGTACGCATGCATGCCCAGCTAGCGTAGCAAAGTCTTCGGCTTTAGCAACCAGACAAATTTTGACTTGGCGCGCGTTTAGATTCAGATCTCATCAAGTAATTGCATATATACCAATTAATTAATTAATGTAGCATATATAAAGTAATTAATTCGTTTCAAGCAATTGTGAATAAAAAGTCTGCAAATATTATATAAAATATAGTAGGAATTCATATATAATATAATCCTAGCTAGCTACGGAAATTAAGGCATTGGTTGTGCCGACGGAAAACCAAAACAACATGATTAATAATTTAATAATGTATAAGCAATAGTAGTGGTACGTAGAATCAAATGAATTATATGAAAATTGCGACTTAGAAGTTTAGCACTTAGCTGCAGCGCTAGGACCACCTCAATATATCGTTAAAAGAAACTATAAAAATCCAATATGTTAGCTGGATTCGGAAGACGACTTGCATATCAATATAGATACATATAATATTTACTCAGAAATGATCTATTCTTCAGCCTACCATTTTAACACACCATTCACACTGTCACGTGAAGAAACAAAAGAGGCCTCGTAAAATTTTGAAAAGAGTTTTGCTACATACAAGCACAATCGCGCACTAATCTGTATACCAATACTGATTTATTTATACTTAAAATTTAAACTAACACTGTTTTCAATAAAATCTACTTTTTGACCAATTATATCACATTGGTGCACAATTATGCTTGCAACTATATTTTTCCTTTCGAAAAACAAAAAAAAAGACTGTTCAATATTACTGTAGACACTGACCAGTGTGGCACTGTTTTGAAATGCACTTATATTTACTACAAGAAAAATATATATTTGTGATCAATTTTTTTAATAAAAATGATTATTTACGATGAAAATAGACTTATTTTAACTGAAAATAATCAATTTACTAAAAATAACTAGTCGCAGAGAAGCAATTTTCTTGTCGTGTGCTGCGTTTTATGTACATATGTCAATTATAAGAGCAGACTTTTAAATAAAAATTTTCATGCTATAAATTTATAAGACGTGTTTATGATGAAAATTATTATTTATCAAACCAAATGATGATCACTCATGCTTCTCTTTACATTTCCAAACTAGCAGTACCCTCAAAAGGCTGGGTGGGTTAAATTACGTACAGTTTACACACACAAACACATAAACAAAAACGGAATTAATCATATATTTTTATAGGAAATAATATTAAACTTTCTGATCTCTAATTGTCATCATATAATATGCATGACTTGATGAGGGGTCGATCATTGTTGAAAATCTTATTGATCAAAATATTGAAAAAGAAGTGGGTCTAGTACTTACTTAGATTATATTTGGGTAGTGAGTTGATCTCAGATATTTTGTGAATAGTAATAAAAAAATATTAAATAATAGTTAATTATAATAAAAATTAATAAAAAAATAATGAATAGTAGTAAAATATTATCATAATACTCTAATATCCAAACTAGCCCGCGTAGAATCAAACGGCAGTCTTGGATGCTGGCTCATATATATATATATATATATCCAAAAGAAAATTGGGAAAAAGAACAGCAATTAATAATTGAAGAAGACCGGAAAAGAAAAACTGCAATAATATTATTGTATCATGTGTTGATCTTATAGAGCAAAGAACCAAATCTTAACAGGATAATGATACAAATTAATTAAGTCTGTGTATACAATTCCATTAATATTTTGACTTTAAAAAGAGAAAGAAAAAGGAAAAAAAAAAAAAACTAATACCTGAAAAATTCTTTGCTCATCATCATGGCGAATGCCCAAGTGGCTTACCATTTCCCGAGAGAGATTCAAGAACCCAATTGCTGCTACCAGAGCTACCACTCTGATCTCCATCCCTAGGACCAAAGGGAGTCCCCACAGGATGAGTACTTATTGTATTAGGACTCCCTTTATTAATGAGAGAGTTGATTGCAGCTGCCACGGCTACCCTAAATTTAGGATCTGAAGCGATTGCAGTCACATTTTCTGCCACTGACTTATTTTCTATTGCTCTAGGGATAGGAAATAGATTATTGTTCGTGAGAGAAATATTTCCAGTATGAAAACTTGGTTTTCCATGCATCCAAGCTGGAAAACCTGGCCGAGCTGCTGAGTATGAGGAGCTAGCCATTGGGAATTGAGGGGGTTGATGATGATGATGATGATGATAAGAATTGCTTGTTAGGTCAAGAACAATTCCTTTGGAAGGGTCGACAATATTAGGGTTCATGGTTCTAATGTTTGATGGATGCAGATCAGAAGAGTGAATCATATGGGAACCATGCAGGTAATTGGGAAGGGATACTCGAGTGAAACTAGAGGCTGCTGCATCTGAAAGAGGATTGCTTGAATCTAATAACATAAAGGAAGCTGCTGCTGAGGCCGTGGAAGCCATGGCAGTTGCGCCCACAGGAAGTGGATGGTTATGTGTGCCTTCATAGGTTGTTATTAGTATAGACATGTCCTCTAAGCATCTTTGCACCTGTTTGCAAAAGAATAAAAGAACGTCACTTTGATTATATAAAAAGTTAATGCAAGGAATTAGAGTGAAACCCATGCAAGAGAACCAAATTGAAGCAAGTACAATAATGTTTCAGTTTTGACAAATAATTGTACCTGTTTCCTAACTGGGCATCCAGGAGCTACTGTGCAGCGGTAATAGGCTCGAGGGCAGGGATTTCCTTTGGCTATTTTCTGACCGTATTTTCTCCACTGGCATCCATCGTTCATCTATATATATATTGAAAAGACTTGGATTAAATTGTAGTAATCTTGCGATTACTGAGCTCTCATATCTAGAATATTTAGGAGAACTAGTTGCAGATCTTAAATTGAGCTAGCTAGCTTACTGTGGCTGATTCACATCTGGCTCGGACTGAAACCCTAGCCTTTCTATTGACTGGGGAAGCTACATGGCTTGCGATTCCGGTCAAATCAGTACTCCGTTGCAGCTTGTTTTGGACTGTGGTAAAACTTTCCACTTCTTTATTCTCTTCATCTTTATGATCTTCCAGTACTCTTTGTTCTTCAGCACCCGTATGTAGCCTAAGGGACAACCCTAATTCACTCTCTCTAATACCATCCTTGTGTGACGGAGACGGAGGTCTTTCTTTAGTGATCATATCTAGAGTATTGAGAATTGTCTTTGGTTCTTGACTATCATCGTGATTACCGTTGAGCGAAAGGAATATTTGAGGATCCTAAATCAGATTTAAAAAAAAAAAAAAACAGAGAGAGAGAGAAGCATAACTACAGACTGATCCTATAAATTAAGAAAATGGATAGAAATCAGAAAAGAATTAAAAACAATTCAAATATTACTAGGAACCTGGATCAACCTTTTTTTGGTTATTTTGCTGGACAGTGGCGAATTTCACCTGCAATTCGTAGTAGTCTTTCATTGTTTGCTCCACGACGTTCCTCAACACCTTGTTTTCTTCTTTCACGCGGTTCATCTCCATCCGTAGCAAAGGCAACTGGTAGATTATAAACATATATATATATATATATATATGGCAGATTTCTTTGTCAAATTATATACGATTATGTATATATATCTATATAACATGTGCAAACTATGAGCAAATTTTGTAAGGATATTGATACTTAGAGAGAGAGAGAGAGAGAGAGAGAGAGAGAGGTACTGATCATCACCAGAGAGCCTCAATCATCTCTTGATCTTTTCCTGTGACTTGTTCGATTTTATCTAGCGTTCCAATTTAAAGTTAATTAATTACTTACCTCTTTAGTCCTCATGTTCTCTTGCAAGGATACTTGATCATCTGCTACCGATGCATCATCGTCTACTTCTCCTGTTGTGGCCTCGGCTGCTTCTTCTGCTTCACGTAGACGTATTCCCGGTTGATCTTGACGATGATTTTCATTTACTTGTGCTTGTTCATCATGATATCCTTTTCCTTTGTCTTGTACGCCAGCTCGATCGACTTCTTTTTCTACAGCTTGTTGTTCTTCATGATCAGCAATATCTACCTTCATTGACAGATCAATCTCCATCTGATGATCTCTCTCTTTTTCTCTCCCCATTAGAACAAGACAAAATTGCAGAATCTCTTTCTGCCTATTAATGCTGCTTTTGAGGCACCGAAGTCAATTCCCTCGTCTCATCTATTAGGCACACAAGGACGCATCTAAGCTTTGACTTTTACTGGCTTCCTTAATTAACTTATGTTTAATATAATAAAGACCCATGAATAATCAAATGCCTCAAATTTAAATACGTATTATCTTGGGCAATGACGGGCATGATCTCCTCATCAAAAGACAGTTTTAACCCTCCCCTTAAACCTCCCCAATCAAATATATATATAATAAAAAAATAATATTTATAATCGTAAAGTACACAATTAACACCACATAATTCGTTTAAGTTCCTGAGCCGTTGATGCATAGTCCAAAGGTTATATCTAGCTACTTAATAATTAAATGGTCATTCGAGTAATGCCCCCCTCTCACCATGCGGCCTGCAAGGTACTACGGTACCTATGTATACCCTTGAGTGTTTTTTTAAAAGTTAATAGAGAAAGAAAAAATATATATATTCCACTTGTAACAGTATATACTATGAATTGTAAGTCTGTGGCCTAATTTTGCTTTTTCCTTCACATAATTATAGCCGCACGCGACTTAAAGGTGAAAGTTGCAGTAACGCTATCATTAATCTGGAGCTAGCATCGATCATGATCAATAATTCTCTGCAATTATAAAAAAAATAAGGTCACCCATAGGCAATATTGCAAATTAAACTCATGATCCGTACTTAATTTGGTACCGTTTATTTAATGTAAATGTTAATTAATAATAAATTAAAATTAGAAATGATATTTTTAGTGAATAAATATTATTTTTTAAGAAATAAATAAATATAAAATTCATATAAAAAATTAGTTTTTTAATAATAAATTTCTCAATTTTCACTATTTCACAATTAAAATATACATGGCCGTGACATCATGCATGCATATTGCTGCATCTTTCCTCCTTGGAACATGAGCCTGATCATGACACGAATTCCAATAACAAAAGAAACCTTGGGATCAGATCTTGAACTCGTCAACACAAAGACCTCACTAGGCCTGATCTCCCTTGCTCTCATTAAACTAGCACACGATTTTTTTAATGTCACCACCTCCCACGTTGAAGTAGAAGACTCAATTTAAACAAAAGTCATAGTGTTCAGGTTTTCCTGGTAAGCTCAAAAATATATTAAACTGATCTTAATAAATTATTATTTTTTTAATTTTATAATCATACGCTAGTTCTTAATTAATTAATTATTAGTAGTGTGTAAAGGTTGAACGAAAATGAGATTATATATATTAATATATGCTAACCTCTATCCGGAGGTCGAAATTCAAGTAGTACTCGATCCACGGCTAGGCCGGTTTGAGCAGTAGGCCGCACTGATGATAAACCTTTGGCTTCTGGCGTTATGACTCGATTTCGATCCGGCAGCTCATGAGGCCGGCACTGGCCAGGAATTCCTTTGATCTTGGCAATTGCTTTCAGCTATATAGAATGGAATAATTATATCTTTCTATATATATATATAGTATTCTACATATATAATCGTGTCCATAAGGGACTTTATATATTATTATGGATATTCAATGAGATTTAAAAATAAAAATACTTTAATTATGACAACTTTGTTATCGTACTTAATTTATTTGTTCATATATAATTATATACAGAAATGCTAAAGCTCCTAAATTTGGGAGACAAAAAATCTATCAAATTATTATTATTTTTTTATTTTTTACTTAGTGATTAAGTAAATTTTTTTAAATGATGTTGTGAATTTTTTTAAAATATATATATATTTAAAAATATAAAAAATGAAATAAAAAAAATTAAAAAATAAATGCTACATTCGATCGGTGGGAATTCAGACCGGATGTAGCACCGCTCAATTTTATATTAGTTCGTGATTATGTTGTAATTAATGAACAATATTTAATGTAATCTTCTGCATGCCACTTCCTAAGCCCACGGAAATGGGGTCATGCATATGCATGGCTGCTTATATTAGTATTCAATTAAATATTGAAATACAATAATGCCATATATATATATCACTAATTAATAATGGAAATACCTGCAATATTGCACAACACAGCAAACTTCGATCCATTAATGGAACCTTTTTTTCTTGGTGATCTCTTTGTGTTGAAATTATATGGTGATATGCGATGAAATTCCACGTGGAGCATCTACTACTATATATATATATATATAGCTTTAACTAATTTTGGAGGAGGCAAGCCTAGACATTTATAATGTGGTCCAAAATAATTCAATATTTACGCTATATATACATATAAATAAAATTGACATTCTATTTCAAAAGAAAAATAAAATAAAATATAGTTTTCTCATTGCATTTTTGGACCATCTTATATATAATTATATGGCCAATGGACTGCAGCCGTAGGCTATAACCCAGCAGCTTGTTTTTCTCAGTACGTACGTACATCTAATCCATCGCGTATAAAAGTAAGATTCGCGCGTTTGCCACCAAATTAATTTAAAACTACAAAGACAAAATATATATTTACGTTACGTTCGTAATATTGTCTTCATACTGGAAACATTAGCCAGCTAGCTGCATGAATGTATTCACATTATCTTTTAATTTGTTTTTTGTTTTTTTCTGAAACATCTGGTACATGATGATGATCATTCATATTGCACGTTGACATTTTGATTCCATGCACGAGAATCGGAGTACCAATCGATGCTATATATATATATATATATTTTCAGTACGATAATATATACTTTTCTTGTTCTGATCATTCATCGCATGCTATATATATTAATTATATTATACACGCGCACACATGATGATATATATATACAGCAGACACATGTATGTATATCATGATACAGATGAGAAACATGTGGGGATTCAGAGCAATCGGCGCCGCAGCCATTTCTCTCGTTGAAGTTTTATTTATTGAACATATATATATATAGTGGCCAAGTCCTAATTAAGCTTAGACTTTTAATATATCTACATGTGTGTATGTGTGTGTGTGCATGGAATATCATGATACATCTATGAGAATTTCGATCTCGCACTCCTCCTCTTGACCCAGATCATACAGATCCTACCTGTTACGAGGAATTCTTTATCTGCACGCAGTTGACAGTTGCAAGTTGGTTTTATTCCAACCAAGGCCAAATGGCATGCAACACCCGAGACGCTTCTCTCTCTCTCTCTCTCTCTCTCTCTCTCTCTCTCTCTCTCTCTCTCTCTCTCTCTCTCTCTCTCTCTCTCTCTCTCTCGTGCATGTTTCATTTTACAAGTTATTTTTCTTTTCTTTTTGGGTTTTGTTACATAATGGAGTTTCACGAAAATGAGTTAGAGACAAGAAGCACGAAAATCCCAAAAAAATTCAGCCAAATCCAAATATTCACATGCATGCAGGATAATCATTTATATGTAGCGGAATTAATTCGAGATCGACTCCTTGCATGGTTTTTGCATCAAAATAGGTTTGGCTTAGATAAGGTCGTGGTAGTACTACTGCACGGATAGGTCTATATATATATATATATATATAAGAAATGGCCATGCATGTGCAGCTAGCTAGCAAAACGTGCCCGTTTTCTTGGCCGGCAAGGCCAGGGAAGTAGAGGTCAAGTTAGAGGAAAAAAAAAAAAAACCCATGTCGGGTCAACTCTGTGGATTTATTTTTCTCTGTGATAGGTAGCTGGTCACTATGTCCAAGAACCGATTTATTCTCGATCGCCTCAAAGTTTTATTCTAAACTTGTTTCAAATCTTCAGCATAGATTCCCACAATATTGAAGGACCAAAGTAAAATGATGAGATCGGCTGCATATAATATGCCACGCGCGCATCGAGGAATTTAGTAATTTATAACGCATATATATATATATATATATATATATTAACAAGAGTAATACTAGTTACAAATTCTAAGTTGATAAGCATTCATTTGTAAAAAAAAATAGATCATACTAATAAAGTTTAATACATTTTTTTACACTTTTTTTAAATGGAATTTACTTTTTTTCAAGAATTTGTACGAGACTTATCTATTTAAAATTTGTACAAATTATTTCTTAATTAAGAAATTGGATTATCTTTATTGTGAAAATTAATTAGACTGGTTTGGGTGGTCATTACTATTTATAATTATTCATTATTTTTTCTTTACTATTATAGAATATTTAAGATCACTTCATTACCTAAACACAACCTTATAAGAAATCTAATTTAAACGGAAGCTAATTTAAATGAAGCTAGTGGCCCATATTTGACTAGAAAGCTATATGTATATACGACTTAATTATTAGGAAAGAAGAAAAAAGGGATTGATTATAACACGATGAATAAAAAATTACTTAATTAGAAAATAAGCGTTGAAATTTGAGGGTCTTTTCTTTTTATTAAAGTCGAGGGAAGAAGGTGCACCCTCAATAATTGAAAGCGAGAACTGTACCGATTGAGGATCCTACCTGCATGGCTGCTGGCCTCAAGGGGATTTCGACCCCCTTGATTTGCATGGAGTAGTCAACGAAGTGCATGGGTACTCGATGGTGGTAGCAAAGAATCAAAGATAAATGAGTAATGTTAAGGATAAGTCACAAATTGATAAATTTTATGCGAATTTTTTTGTTAAAAAGCAAGTTTCACTAAATAAAAAATACAAAAAAAAAATACAGTTTTTTATAAAAGGTCTGCACAAAATTTATATATTTTAAACTTATATATATATAACATCATTCTTTTTAAATAAATAAGAAACGGAGGTAACGGTACGAGATAGCACGCAAAAGATCTAGGATATGAAGAGAAAGTGTGACGCCCCCAAAATCCCCACGCCCGAACACGGGGAAATTGAGACGTCCGGATGGTGACATCCCGGGTCACCATCCCATCGACGGGTGCCGAGTGTGTGCAAGGCAACAGATGTGTACAGAGAAACACGCAGCGGATAACGAAAGTCATAACTAAGTACCAGAATTTTTCTTAATGTAATACAAGCTGTTTAAAACATACATAGATAAAATATTACAAAACACAAATACAGTTTTAACAAATAAAAAGATAGCATCAGCAACCCGGCGGAGCCGCATCCTCGGGCTCAGCCTCCTCCTCTTCGTCCTCTAACTCTGCACCAAAAGTTACGGAACCACGAATGGTAACGCAGGTAAGTAAAACCCAAACACTACCAGATAAAAACACATAAAACTCAAACAATATGCATGAACCATGCCCAATGCCCAAAGCCCAAAAACACCAGTTTTCCACACACGCCAAAAACACATCCTTTCCGAAAAACACGCCAAAAGTCACATTTGGCCTCACAAACCATTATCCAATTTTAACCGTATGCACCATGACCTCCCCTAGGGGTCATCCGCACACCCTGGCTCCAGTGTCACACCGTAGAGTACCACCACGCATGTGACACCTAACGAGCGATGCCCAGTTCCGCGCCCCGCGCGTGCGTAGCCAAGCATCCTCTAGCCCTCGCCAGCGAAGGGCCACGGAGTCGGTGAGTAGGGCGATGCCCGGTTCCGCGCCCGGCGCGTTCGTAGCCAAGCATCCCCTAGCCCCGCTCCCGTTATCTCTCTCGACAACTAAGGGGACATCACTCAGTTTATTCCGCTCCCGAGTGACCAGAGGAGCTCCACCGAGATAATAACCCATCCCAGCTTGGGCTCGTGATACACACGCACCCATAAAACCACTCACGCCAATACACAGGCTTTTCACACAATTTCACAAACACACGTGCATGCACCATGTAATGCCATAACAATGCATAATAAAATAATCAAACAACATAAAATAATTAAACAGACAACTCCGTCCTCCATCCATCCGACCCCCGAAACTCCTCGGACTCAGTCCGGAATCAATAACCAACAACAGTAAATAATTGAATGAGCAATATATATTAAAATCTGAAAATAGGGTTTGGAAAATATTTACAGCGCTATACGACAATTTTAGAAAACAAGCGGCGTTGCAAACGGCGGAAAAACAGCAACGTCACAGTGAAAATTCACTGTGGCCGTGGGTTTGAAAAACCCACTTTTGAACGGGGACAAACTAGGACACGAGATTGATAGGGAATGGTCTAGGGATGGTTGTGAAGCTATTGGAAGTGGCGAACTGCCGTGGGTGGCGGCGGAATGGCCGGAAATGGCCGGATTACCCAAAACGGAAACTAAGCTCGTAGGAGCTGTTCCGGTGGTCGTTGGAGGCCGGAAATGGGTGGGTTAGGACGGCAAGGAGTCGGTGATGAAGTGGTGAAGAAATGGTGGCCGGAGGTGGAGCGACGGCGGCGGATCGGAGCAAAATCCGTGCGCCCTTTTTGGAGCTTTTCCGGCCAAACGGCCGGCCGGTTGGGGGTGGGCTTTGGAGGGGTGGTGCACCGGAGGGAGAGGAAGAGAATGGGACCGGTGGGAGGCCGAACGGTGGCCGGACGGCGGCGGTAGGGGCTGGAGAAGAGGACGCCGGCGTGAGAGAGAGAGAGAGAGAGAGAGAGAGAGAGAGAGAGAGAGAGAGAGAGAGAGAGAGAGAGAGAGAGAGAGAGAGAGAGAGAGAGAGAGAGAGAGAGAGAGAGAGAGGGTCCGGATCGGGGAGAGAGAAAGAAAGAAAAAGAAGAAAAAGAAAAAGAAAGGAAAAAGAAAAGAAGGGAAAAAGAAAAAAGGAAAAGAGAAAAAAAGGAAAAAGATGTGAAAAGAGATGAGGTCCAATCCTCACTCCGGGAAAACGAAACAAACCGCTGAAAAAGATTAAAACCACAAAACAACTTAAAGAAATAAAACACAATCTCAAATAAATTAAATTAAATAAAAAAAACAATTTTAAAACGCAAATAAATTAAAATAAATAACTGATATATTAATTAAAATAAAAACAATTATTTCAGCGAAAATACACTCAAAAGCGGGTCATCACAGAAAGAAAGGTCATGATCTGCATGTTTTTTTTTTTTTTTTTGAATATATGATCTGCATGTTGATCACAGGACAAATTTAGTATGAATTATATATATATTATATGGTACAAAAACTATAATATATAAAGAGTAGGGATGGTTGTTTGGCGACTACACCATGAAATTAAACGTATAATTATTTAATAAACTAATATATATTATTTGTCACCGACAGAAACCGCAGCCGATCGATCCGTAGGGTTGGCTATATATGAATGTACCACATATATGTAAGTTGGCGAGAATATATATATATATATATATATATATATATATATATGTGTGTGTGTGTGTTTTTATTTTTGTGGGCATTGTTCACGATCAACTACCCTTTTTTAAAAATAAAAATTAAAAAATACTACCTTTAGACCAAAAAGAAAGGGAGGAGGCCATTTTTTAACACCCAGTACCCCTTGAGCTGTTTGGATGGTAAATAGATAGTAAGATGAGATGAAATAATTTTAGATAAAAATTAAAAGTTGAATAAAATATTATTTTTTAATATTATTATTATTTTGATATTTAAAAATTTTGAATTAAGATTTAACAAAGTTGAGATGTTTATTATATTTTATATCAGAATTTGATAAACTTATAATGATAAGATAAAATAAAATAAATTAAATTAAAATTGTTTCTCAATCTAAACGAACTCTAATATTAGTGATTCATGTACTAATTACTCTAGCGTACTTTAATTGAAATATGTTATCGGATAATTGATCTATGCACGCATGCATGTAGGGGGAGTTCGGTCCAAGTAGATTTTGTGGATTGGATCAGACCTATTCAGTTTAGAGTTTTCCCACCCTGGATCGGACCGAACTCCCTAAGGATTGGGACAGTCTGATCTGTTCGGTCCACTCTTGACCATTTTTAAAAATAAATAAATAAATAATCCAATGGCATTTTATTTAATACTTATGTAATTATATTGTGATATATTTAATATATACATATATGCTAATATTATTAGTCTATTAGTATATAGTGAATTAATAATAATTATTAACTTATTTACTATAACTAATAATATACTAGTACTAATATTATAACTAATAACTATTTGTAATAATAGTGTTGAACTCAAGATTTCAAGTTTCATGTGATTATAAATCTACACATGGATTTTGATGATAACAAATGAATTCAAAGAATAAAGGAGTTTCAAGCTCAAGTTGTTCACACAATGGAATCAAGCACATCAAAGAACCAAGCATGAGCAAGAAGGAAACAAGTTCACATTAAAGTTATAGAATAATGTTGTAAATCTCTTAAAATTCGAAATTAGGATTAATGCTCAAAATTAATATTTTATCATAAAGTATTAAAATACATTTTCCACATGTGCATGAATATTTTTGAAAATTAAATTTGAATATTTTGAAAGATGATTGATTGTCATCTTTTGCATGTGCATGCCTTGATTAAAGGGTTGAATTTTGAAAATATTAAAGATGATTGATTGTCATCTTTCACATGTGCATGTTTTATTTGAATATTTTCAAAAGTGATTGATGCTTTTTTAGACTTATACAAAAGGTAGATGATTTTGTTTGAAAATTTTGAAAAGTAAAGTGTGCTCATTTTGTCATATACAAAAAGTAAAAGATTAGGTTTGAATTGTTTGAAAAGGAAAGTGTGCTCATTTTGTCATATGCCAAAAGTAAAAGATTAGGTTTGATTTTTTTTGAAAAAGTGAATGATGTTGTCTTTGACAATTAAAAAAGAAGAACCTTTTATTTGAATTTTTTGAAAAAATGAATGATGTTGTCTTTGACATGTGAATCTTTTTAAATTTGAATATGAACTCTCATATGCCTATAAATAGATCATTTGAAAGCTTCACATTCACAACACCAAGAGCATACAACATTCATTCAAAACTTTCATTCTCTCTTCTCTAAGCATTGAGCCTTAATCCTTATTCATTTTGAGAGATATAGTTTGCGCTGTATTGTTCTTATTTCACTCATTGAGGAGTGTTTTCTGATAACCTACCCACTATCAGCTTTTGTATCAGAAAAAGGGTGTGTATAACCCTTATGCGTGTAGAAAATATTCTATACGGGGAATAGTTGAGTCACCACGTGTAAGGTAATTGCAAGTGTAGAGGGTGTTCTACACGGATCCTTTATAGCGGTGTTGTTCAAATGTATAATAGGTTTCTATCTCCACCTGAAGGAGATTGAATAGTGAATTTGGGAATCCTCAAGGGGTAGCTTGAGGCGAGGACGTAGGCAGTGGGGCCGAACCTCGTTAACATACTGAGTTTGCTTCTCTCTTACCCTTACTCTTTATATTTATTGTTATTTCATATTTTGTTTATATTTTATATTATATATTTGATTTATAATTGTTATTTTTTTAATACAACTCAATTCACCCCCCTCTTGTGTTAGTCATCTGGTTAACAATTGGTATCAGAGCTAAGAGCTCTATTATAAGATTAACTATCTTTTAAATTAAGATCTTATGGCTAACATTGCAGCTTCATTTGGTGAAGGTCAATCTAGTAGTCGGCCTCCACTCTTTTGTGGAGATAATTACTCATTCTGGAAAGTTAGAATGAGAATATTTCTTCAAGCTCAAGGTAGAGAAATTTGGAAATGTATTGTAAATGGACCTTATATTCCAACAAAAGTGGTTGATGGAGTAAAGGTCAAAAAGGAAGAAGAAGAGTTTGATCGTGAAGACGATAGATTTTATACTTTAAATTTAACTGCTATGAATTTATTATATAATACTTTTAATGGAAATGAGTTTAATAGAATAATGAATTGCGCTACGGCAAAAGAAATTTGGGATAACTTGGAAGTAACTTATGAACGAACTTCGCAAGTCAAGGAATCAAAAATTTATATTCTTACTCATGAATATGAAATGTTTAAGATGAATGATGATGAATCAATTTCTATTATGCACACTCATTTTACTAACATCATAAATAGCTTGACAGCTCTTGGCAAAGTTTATTCCAAGGTGGAGATAGTAAGAAAAATTCTCAACTCTTTACCAAAACGTTGGGAATCAAAAGTTACAGCGATTCTTGAAGCTAGAGACCTCAAGAAACTCGAAGTCAATGAACTCATTGGATCACTTATCACCCATGAGTACACATTGAAAAGAGGAGAATAGGGGTGTAACCGGTCCGGTTTTAGACAAAATCTAGGACCGAACCGGTAGGCACCGGTTTTACATTTTTCAAAACCGATTACCCTCCTAAACCGATATTCCGGTTTTACCGGTTTCCGGTCCGGTTCGGTCCGATTTTCCGGTTTTAATAAAATATATATTTATTATAAAAAAAATCTGTTTAAAAAAAAAAAAAAAAACTTCTATGTCAAAAAATTCTACTTAAAAAAAAACTACTATATAAAAAGACTGCTATGCAAAAAAAAAAGTGCTATGTAAAAAATTTATGCTATTAGTATAGCTTTGGTATGGCTTTATATAAATTATATGCTAATATATATAATTTATATTTATTTACTAATGTCTTATGTACTTATCAAAAAAAATATAAAGAATTTTAAGTGTATTAGGCCATTAAAATTTAGTAATAATATTTGAGTGATTTTCTTTCTTTTTAGGTTCTTACTTCTTATGAATTTATGATAAAATGTTATTAATAAATAATATATATTTATAATATCATATATTTAAAGCATATGATCAATTAAATTTTCATGTTTGAGATTAAACTTTTATTTTATAAATTAAAATAACACTATCTTATATATAATTATAATTTATATTATTATATATTATGTATAAAAAATTATATATAATATAAAATATATAACATATAACATTAAATAAATAAAAAAATATACACATATTAAATAGTACCGGTCCGGTCCGGTCTAAAAATGGCCGGAACCGAAATCGGACCGGTTCCGGCCGGTTTTTCGTTTTATGAAACCGGTTCCGAACCGGACCGGTTCAAAACCGGCACAACCGGGCCGGTCCGGTCCGGTTTTCCGGTTAAAATTTACACCCCTAGAGGAGAAGAAGAATGAAAGCCAAAGAAGAGCTTAGCACTTAAAGCTGTTCCTCATGAAAGTGAAAGTGATGAAGATGAGGAAAATGAAGATAAAGATGAAAAAGTTGCAATGATAACAAGAAGAATTCAGAGGTTCTTGAAGAAAAATAGAACTCCTCCTAGGAAATCCTTCAAAAAGTTTTTCAAGAAAGATTCAGGTAAAAATGATACTTTAATTTGTTATAAATGCAATAAACCTGGTTATATCAAATCAGATTGTCCTCTACTAAAGAAAGATCGAAACAAGGGCAAGAAATCAATGAAAGTTACATGGGATGATGATTCAAGTAGCTCGGATAGTGAAGTAAGCAATGAAGAATCAGCAAATCTTTATCTTATGGATAAAGATGACATTGAGGTAACAAATCTTGATAATATTGAAGATCCTTCATATGAAGAATTGCAAAATGTTTTAGAAGAGGTTTATGACGAATTTGAAAAATTGGGTATCAAATATACTGCTTTGAAAAAGAAAAATTTTTCTTTAACAAATAAAATTGAAATTTTAAGAAAAGAAAATATCATTTTGAAAGATGAAAATCTTGAATTGAATAAGAAGAAAACCGATTTAGAAAATATTGTTGAAAACTTTACGAATGGAAAAAAAAATTTTGAAAAACTTCTTGGTAGTCAAATATGTGTTTTTGATAAGGCAGGTTTGGAATATATGCCAAAACAAAAATACAAACCTTATAAAAATTTCTTTGATAATCATTCTACATCAAAAACTAATATTCCAAATTCTTTTCATAAAAATAATTTTGTCAAAAAAGGATATTATTATAATCATTCAAGTTTTTCATATATGTCACATGCTATTTGCAATTTTTGTAATAGAAATGGTCATAATTATCATACTTGTCCTATTAGAAGAAATCATACAATGACTATTAGGGTCATATGGGTACCTAAAAATCTTGTTTCTTCTAATACTAATAAATAAAGGACCCAAAGAACTTGGGTACCAAGAAAAATTATTTTAATTGTTTTTATAGGTATGCATGAAGTCTTTCACAAGCAAAAACAAATGGTTTTTAGATAGTGGATATTCAAGACACATGACCGGAGACAAGACTAAGTTCTTTGATCTTAAATCTAAAGAAGAATGACACGTGACATTTGAAGACAACTCGAAAGGGAAGATCGTGGGAATAGGTAAAATTAGTAATAAATCTTCTCTCATAATTGAAGATGTTCTACTTGTTGAACGTTTGAAACATAATCTTTTGAGCATAAGTCAATTATGTGATAAAGGATTTACAGTTACTTTCAAAATGGATAAATGCATTATTTTGAATGATCATGATTGTAATATTTATTTTATTGCTTTTAGAAACAATAATGTTTATACAATCGATTTTGAAGAAATTACGTCACAATATACTATTTACTTTTCAGCTCAAAATGAAACTAGTTGGCTATGGCATAGAAGATTAGGTCATGCCAATATGGAACTTATTTCCAAACTTTCAAAAAATGATCTTATGAGAGGTTTACCAAAAACATTTTTTCTTAAAGACAAAATTTGTGATGCATGTCAATTTGGTAAACAAACAAAAACTTCTTTTAAAACTAAGAAACATATTTCCACTACTAGACCATTGTAACTGATACACATGGATCTTTTTGGACCAAATAGAGTTGCAAGTCTAGGAGGAAAATATTATGCATTTGTTATTGTTAATGATTTCTCTAGATATACTTGGGTCATCTTTCTTACTCATAAAGATGAGGTACATAATACCTTTACCAAGTTATGCAAGAGAATTCAAAATGAAAAGGGCTATACTATTTCAAGTATCCGAAGTGATAGGGGAAAAGAGTTTGTTAATAAAAATATTGAAACTTTTTGTGATGAAAATAGTTTTGTGCATAATTTTTCTGCTCCTCGAACTCCTCAACAAAATGGGGTAGTAGAGAAGAAAAATAGATCTCTTCAAGAGAGGGCAAGAACAATGCTCAATGAGAACAACTTGCCTAGTTATTTTTGGGCCGAAGCGGTAAGTACTGCATGTTATGTTATAAATAGAGTTATGCTAAGGTCTAAGTTAGATAAAACCTCTTATGAGCTTTGAAATGAGAAAAAGCCCAACATTGGTTACTTTCATGTATTTGGATGCAAATGTTTTATTTTGAATGACAGGGATAATTTAGGCAAGTTTGATGCAAAATCTGATGAAAGTATCTTTCTCGGGTATTCTACTAATAGTAAAACTTATAGAGTATTCAATAAAAAGATTTTGACTGTACAAGAATCTATGCATGTAGTATTTGATGAATCTAATTCTCCACTCTCCAAGAAATCTATTGATGAAGAAACAGGAGGTATAAATAATACAGAAAGTCTCAATCTCAACAAAGAGAAAATAATAGAGGAAGTTCAACATGGAGCCATCAGAAAGATCATCAAAATTTAATACAAGATGCAACCAAACAGTGGAAATTTGTGAAAGATCATCCAGTGGAACAAATTTTTGGAGAACCTTCACAAGGTGTAAGTACTCGATCATCTCTTAGAAATATTTGCAATCATACTGCTTTTCTATCTCACATTGAACCCAAAAGTATTGATGACGCACTTCTTGATGAATCTTGGATTCTAGCTATGCAAGAAGAGTTGAATCAATTTGAAAGAAATGATGTTTGGACACTTGTTCCTAGACCCAAAAATCATACTATTATTAGAACAAAATGGGTTTTTAGAAATAAGAAAGATGAGTCGGAGTCATAACTAGAAATAAGGCTCGACTTGTAGCCCAAGGTTTTAATCAAGAAGAATGAATCGATTATGATGAGACATATGCACTAGTCGCAAGATTAGAAGCTATTCGAATGTTACTTGCATATGCTTGTTATAAAGATTTCAAACTTTTTCAAATGGATGTTAAAAGTGCTTTCTTAAATGGTTTTATAAATGAAGAGGTATATGTTGAGCAACCTCCAGGTTTTGAAAATCATATTTCCCCAAATCATGTTTTCAAACTCACAAAAGCACTATATGGACTTAAACAAGCTCCTAGAGCTTGGTACGAGAGACTCAGTGGTTTCTTGATTGAAAAAGGTTTTTCAAGAGGAAAAATCGACACAACTCTTTTCATTAAATATGAAAATGATGATATTCTTTTGATTCAGATTTATGTTGATGATATAATTTTCGGTGCTACTAATGAAAATATGTGTCAAGTTTTTGCTAAGACTATGCAGGAAGAATTTGAGATGAGCATGATGGGAGAACTTACATTCTTTCTCGGATTGCAAATTAAGCAAGCAAAAAGTGAGACATTCATCAATCAATCAAAATATATTAAGGAATTACTGAAGAAGTTTGGGATGGAAAATGCTAAGGAAATTGGAACACCAATGAGCCCATCAACTAAACTTGATAAAGATGAATCCGGTAAGTCAGTTGACTCAAAAATATATCGAGGTATGATTGGTAGCTTATTATATTTAACAGCTAGTAGACCAGATATTATGTTTAGTGTGTGCTTATGTGCACGCTTTCAATCATCTCCAAAAGAATCACATTTAATTGCAGTTAAGTGCATTCTTAGATATCTTAGTGGTACAATTAACTTAGGATTATGGTACCCTAAGCATACATCTTTCGATCTAATCAGCTACACAGATGCAGATTATGCTGGCTGTAAAATAGATCGAAAAAGCACTAGTGGAGCATGCTATTTCTTAGGTCATGCATTAATTTCCTGGTTTAGTAAAAAATAAAATTCTGTTGCACTATCTACTGCTGAGGCAGAATATGTTGCTGCGGGTAGTTGTTGTGCTCAAGTTCTCTACATGAAACAAAAACTTGAAGATTTTAAACTTAAGTATAATCACATTCCAATCAAATGTGATAATACAAGTGCTATAAATCTTTCAAAGAACCCAATACAACATTTTAGAACTAAGCATATTGAAATAAGATATCATTTTTTTCGAGATCATGTGCAGAAAGGCGATATAGTACTAGAATTCACAAACACACATAATCAGTTAGCAGATATTTTCACAAAACCTTTACCAGAAGATAGATTATGTATGATCAGAAGAGAAATAGGTATGATGCATGCTATGAATATCTCTTAAAAGATAGACGAGAATCAATAAAAATAGAGATAGATTTTTTAAATACTTTTACATAAACTTGAGATTCTTAGCCTCATGTTTGAGACGCTCATTCTCTTCATACAATATCATGTCATTCTTATCCATGGAAACCAGCAAGCAGAATGAAGAATCTAATAAAGATTTCAACAGTTTATTCTTCTGCCGAATGATTCCTTCCCTTGTATGAGACTCTTGAACAATTCGTTGAAGTACAACAATTTGTTCTTTGAGCCTTTCAATTTCATGATTTTTGGCTTGTAGCCGCTGAGAAAAAGCAACAATAGAGGAAGAGTAGCGAGTCCCAAGACTCACCAAGTCATAAATAGCATCAGAATCTGACTTATTAGTCAGATTATTATTTTCCTGCTGCAACATGGCACCAATGGCAGCTGCAGAAAGGACAGGAGGTTGAGATACAGAATGCCTCATGGATGGATCTAGAGAAATGTTAGAAGAATGAGCCATTGAGAAAAGAATAGAAGGCTTAAAACGAGAATGTTGAAAGAATGCAGATGAGTTATAGATATGAGAAGAAAACTTAATGCGGATTAGATGAACTTCAGGACTGATTTTATAGAGATAGCATAAAGAATAAAACAAACTATTGTCTATTCAAATCTTATTTAGTCAAAAGAAATACAAGATATGCTGGACACACATTGTCAAAAGTTTTCTTACTAACCCAGCGAGATTAACAGTAGATTGTCCCTATTTTTCTAGTAAACGATGAACCTCTGCTGTTATCTGCCGATATTGACCTTGTATCTGAACCCTTTCTCGTTCTAGCTCCTCTATTCGTGGTTGCAGATCATGAGCATACCAATCTGCAAATTTTTTCAACTCTTGGTTTTCTTGCTTTAGCCTTTTATTCTCACTATCTCTATTAGCAAGCTTCTGTCGTAACTCAGATATTTGCATGTTAAGATGATCAATCTCACTCACCCTCGCCATTAACCTTCGAAACAAGATCGTAAGAGAGGCAGCATATTGACTACTGAGCATTCTTGATTCTGCAATAATCTCAGAATCAGCCTTACTAGAAAAACGGTTCACTGCTCCTATCATGGTATTGACGGCCTCAGGAGAGAAGATTGATGAGTGATGCGTCAAGGGTTCCTGATTCAAGTTTGGAACATTAGTGGAAGAGAATTGCTCAGCCATTCTATCGTTGTGGAAAAACAGAACTCAGGTCAAGAAGCGATTTTTTTTTGGCATCTGATAGATGAAAATGATCATTTTTTTATAGAAACTCGGGACCTTCAATTCCGTTTGTCAACAACATCAGGCGATTGTTTAAATCTTCATCCGTATTAAATTCATAGAGTTAGGCCTCGAGGCTTTGCAGCACTTGTCGGGTCACAGACGGCTCCATTTTTTAACTATCTACAGTGACTATTAAACGCATCGTTTTCTTTAGTCCATTTATTTGTTGCCGATCCTTTTTAATGATGCCAAAAGGGGGAGAAGTTTTAGACTAGAACATTAACATTGTTTAAATTGCTAAACTTGTTATATATGCTTGGAATTATATTTATACTTTTGCTTGAAAAACTAACGCATATTTTCAGGGGGAGCTTAAGTATTAATACAGGTTTCAAGTTCTATCAAGTATTTGTCATTATCAAAAAGGGGGAGATTGTTGAACTCAAAGTTTCAAGTTTCATGTGATTATAAATCTACACATGGATTTTGATGATAACAAATGAATTCAAAGAATAAAGGAGTTTCAAGCTCAAGTTGTTTACACAATGGAATCAAGCACATCAAAGAATCAAGCATGAGCAAGAAGGAAACAAGTTCACATTAAAGTTATAGAATAATGTTGTAAATCTCTTAAAATTCGAAATTAGGATTAGTGCTCAAAATTAATATTTTATCATAAAGCATTAAAATACATTTTTCACATGTGCATGAATATTTTTGAAAATTAAATTTGAATATTTTGAAAGATGATTGATTGTCATCTTTTGCATGTGCATGCCTTGATTAAAGGGTTAAACTTTGAAAATATTAAAGATGGTTGATTGTCATCTTTCACATGTGCATGTTTTATTTGAATATTTTCAAAAGTGATTGATGCTTTTTTAGACTTATACAAAAGGTAGATGATTTTGTTTGAAAAATTTGAAAAGTAAAGTGTGCTCATTTTGTCATATACAAAAAGTAAAAGATTAGATTTGAATTGTTTGAAAAGGAAAGTGTGCTCATTTTGTCATATGTCAAAAGTAAAAGATTATGTTTGATTTTTTTTTAAAAAGTGAATGATGTTGTCTTTGACAATTAAAAAAGAAGAACCTTTTATTTGAATTTTTTGAAAAAGTGAATGATATTGTCTTTGACATGTGAATCTTTTTAAATTTGAATATGAAATCTCATATGCCTATAAATAGATCATTTGAGAGCTTCACATTCACAACACCAAGAGCATACAACATTCATTCAAAGCTTTCATTCTCTCTTCTCTAAGCATTGAGCCTTAATCCTTGTTCATTTTGAGAGATATAGTTTGCGCTGTATTGTTCTTATTTCACTCATTGAGGAGTGTTTTCTGATAACCTACCCACTATCAGCTTTTGTATCAGAAAAAGGGTGTGTATAACCCTTATGCGTGTAGAAAATATTCTACACGGGGAATAGTTGAATCACCACGTGTAAGGTGATTGCAAGTGTAGAGGGTGTTCTACACGGATCCTTTGTAGCGGTGTTATTCAAAGGTGTAATAGGTTTCTATCTCCACCTGAAGGAGGTTGAATAGTGAATTTGGGAATCCTCAAGGGGTAGCTTGAGGCGAGGACGTAGGCAGTGGGGCCGAACCTCGTTAACATAATGAGTTTGCTTCTCTCTTACCCTTACTCTTTATATTTATTGTTATTTCATATTTTTTTTATATTTTATATTATATATTTGATTTATAATTGTTATTTTTTTAATACAACTCAATTCACCCCCCCTCTTGTGTTAGTCATCTGGGCAACAAATAGTATTACTCTATCTCTTCAAACCCCATACATTTATTAATACTCTATGTCATACTATATTAACTAATAGAAATGCTCTTATTACTAATAGTCTATGTAGTTATATTAAATACTATATAATAATACTTTATGTAGTTGTAGTGATCATTTAATACTAACATATTACATATTAAGTTAATTATACTAATACTATTATAAATTTATACATATATGATATATTATAATTTATACCATAACTCTTATAATATGTTAATATATTAATACATACTAGTATTATATATTATAGTTAATAGTTATACATTAAAGAATATAATATGGTTAAATACACTTTACCCCATCCAACTATCACTTGATTTACAATGTACCCTCAAAACTATTGATTGCATTAAAGTGCCCCCTCTTACTTTCAAAACGTCCAAATTCTCCAATTCCGTCTATAATCAGCGTTAAATCGAACGGAAATCGTACAGATGTGAGGACGCGGCCTAGAGGTGGGACTGGCATTTTCGTTTGATTTAACGCTTATTGTAGACGAAATTGGGGAATTGGAACGTTTTGAAAGTAAGAGAGGGCATTTTGATGCAATCAATAGTTTTGAGGACACATTGTGAATTGAGTGGTAGTTAGAGGGGTAAAGTGTATTTAACCCAATATAATAATACATTGATACTAAATATATATAGTTATAGACTTATAATGATTTAGTTATTAACTTATTATGATTAGTATAACTATATAAATTATAATAGTATTAGACTATTAATATAGCTATATATTAGTAATATTAGTTATGATGAATCAGTGATTTAGTATAACTATATAATTATAAAAGACAGTAATTAGTATTAATAGTAGATTATATATTAGTATTACTTATAGTGATTTAATATAACTATATAGTCTATATTAGTATAAGTATAACTATAGTATATTATAATATTAGACTATTAGTATTATTATTTTTTAATACCATATTAGACTAATAGTATTAATATAAATATTATTATTAGTATATAATTATAAATATTAGTATTAGTTAAAAATTATATAATTAATTTATAAAATTATTTATATAAATAATATATATAAATTATTTTTTATTTTTATTTTTCATTCGGTCCAGTCTGAGGTAGAAAACTCCTAGACCGAGACCGGACCAAGTCCTCCTAAAATTGGACCAGACCAAACCAGACCCAATTCGATCCGATCCAATTGATTTGGCCAATCCGATTGATTTGGCCGGTCCGGAACAGCCTAATCTCACCCCTACATGCATATCTCTCATCCAACTTTATTAATTAGAGTGACATTCATAAACTAAAATATTAGTGATTTGCTAGTCCCTAAGAACCTAATATTAAGTTCGCTATTTTAACAAAATATATCGCCATGTATGATCATGATGGGTAGGAATAATTTGAAATATTTAGCCAAATACATATTGAGTATATATATGTAATTATTTAAAATGGCTTTTGTTTTAAAATGTCTCAAATATGCTTAAAATGTTAAATATGTAGAAAGAGTTTTGGATTCATTTTACACCATCTTAGGCTAGGTACATTTGGATAATGAGGTGATCTCAGATAATCTGTGAATAGTAGTGAAAAAGTAGTGATAAAATATTAAATAGTTGTAAAAATGAAGTAAAATATAATAATAAAATATTAAATAGTGGTGGATCACTCCACTACCCAAACATAACCTAAATCTAAAATCACTAAAAAAACCCAAGAAATTTATCTCTGTGAATCCTCTTTTTTTTTTTTCTTTTTTTGAATATCATCAAGTGATGAATTTAGTACTCATGTCTCCTATTCTGTTTTCTCTTATTCATTTTTCTTAACTTCTTTTAAAACTGAATAACATCATTTGGTCACATAATTAAAAATTAAATATGTTGTTAAACTATATGATTAAAACAACCAATATATTTTGTTATCATTTGTTAGATTTAATTTAAATATTGCATACATTTTTTTTTAATATGGAATAAGTTAATTTATTAAATGAACGGCACATATGATTTGAAACTCTTGCATGGTCTCTACCTATATAGCCGAATTCGGTGATTAAAAGAGGAGAAATTAATAAGTAATGGTGGGCGGGTGGGCAGAAGAAGGGACCTCACTTTTGTCAATAGGTCATAGCCAATGGTACGTTTGTTAGGAATGGTGAAGACAGCGTTGCGTCACGACCCACCGTACTTCTTAATACCCATGCATCCAACACTTCTTAATTCATAAGAGTAGATACGCTCAATGTAAATACTATGGGAAAAGCTTTTATGCCGCCCACTTGACCGCTCAAAGTCATCGCTGGTTAATTTTTTTATTTAGTAATTAAGAAAATAATTTTAAGTGTATTAGTATATATATATTTTTAAATATTTAGATTTGTTAAAAAAAATATGAAAAAAAAGTGACTAGCGGTCACTATTAAAAAGTCTATCAATATTTCCAAGTTCTTATACTCCCTGGAGTATCTGGCATTCAGCCTCATCTGAGGTGCTTGTGGGAACTTAATTTTTACATAAAATTCAATAAAAACCCTATCCAAAACGATATCTCATTTCATTATTACGGACAAGAATTAGTATCATGAAATTCATATACTATACTTATATCTCTTTGAATTATGAAAAATATTTGTTAAAAACAATCTTGAAAATTCGAGCAGTGTGTGGTGTGGTGTGGTGTGGTGCAGAACCCAAATGAATCCTTAAATTACCTTGCTTTCCCTGTAAACAAACATCAATGGCATTAATCCTCTTATATAAACATCGGGTTTATAATGTACAAATTCTCGCTTCCTTTTCATATGACCAACGAAATCACAAGCTCCACACAGGAAGGAAAAATCCACTTTACTCGTTATATTTCCAAGGGGAACTATTTTCAATCTCATATCAATGTAAAACACAAATTCCTACTTCTTCTACATATCAACCTTCCAACTAAGAAAATCCTGAGTTAAAATCAGGCGGAGCACATCAATCCTTATTCTCCGGAATGGAACATTTACAGATTATTATTCCACATGGCTTTCAGCACACACCAACGGCAGAGATCCCATTATCTTTCTCCCCCATAAAACCAACTTGGCTCAAATATGTAGCTTAAAATGAATTGAAACCGAAAAGAAAATATAAGTAATTCACCTCCACAATCACACTCAGACTTCCTAGTTTTGCTCAGTCATTTTCCAAATCAAGATTCTGACCCAGCAGACACAACCAATTCAGACGAAGCACAGCTACAGCTGCTCTGTTGTGAGTCAAGCGCTGGTGATATATTTGGCTGTATTTCGTGCGTAAGTTTTGATGATGGCCGCAGTTTCATGTACTGCACAGGAAGACAAGAATAAAGACTCTGAAAAGAAGTATTTAGAAGATATATTACATTCTAATTACATATAATGTGTATATAGATATATAAACACATTACAGAACATGGAAACTTTATTAGGAAAAAAAAAGAGCAAATTCTAGAAGATCAGTTACCTCCATGTAGAAAGCACTGATCTCCTCCTCCGTAAGGCCTTCATCCTCTCCAGCATTTTCTTCCCACCCAAGTGATCGTAAAAATGCAGCCTCTTCCTCGTCTGGATGAAGATTCATACTAGGCCTGGAGTACTCCTCTGCATTGCCCAAACATTTCTGAGACACATCACAATCACCACCGTTGGGAGTTGTCTGACCCCAACTTTTAGAAGTATCAGATAAAAGGGCATCTCTACTCCAAAGAGTAACACGGTCAGCGGTGGAAGCTTCTGTGACCAATTTATCAGAATTCTCAGGGATAGAGACAGCTGGGCATGGATCAGGGATAACAGAAGAGTGGTTTGCAGAAGAGTTCTTCCTTGAAAGATTTTTGAAGAAATCATTCCGGCTCTGAGCTTGAGACAATGTTTTCTTGTCCACAGTTGTCCGGCTAGCAGTTGGCCTGCACTCAACACTGGTGGGGCTTAAATTGTTTCTCAAGTTCCTAGAGGGAGCAGACGCAGCAGCAGATGGAGTGAGACCAAATGGGCTATTAACAGTGGGACTCAAGCTATCCTTAGAAGTTGCAGAGATACCCTTCAACTCTCGTGATGGATTGAGGACGCGCAGATTCCCTACAGGTATCTTCGTAACATCAGATTTTGCATACCCTCCACGTGGAGTTTTGTTAACAGTGTGTGATGAAAATGTATGCTGCTGCCCAATCTTGGGTTTTGATTTCTCTGAAGGACTGGGCACCTGAAAAGAATAAAATATGAATGAACCAACACTACCTTGTGTATCAGATTAATATTAGGAATCTATCAAAATTTTGAAGCAGCAACATTTAGGCTATAGAATGTTAACCCTGAGGCATGGACAATAACAGAATTTACAAGCAGTAAACTTTTTGTATCTGTATTTTTTTCTTGAGGGGGCTGGTGGGATACTGTTATGACTAGTTACTTTGCTATCAACCACATCTGGAAAAGCATGATATGAGCCTCTAATCCAGCCAAGCCTGATACAAAAAACCAATAAGTGAATGGTTTCAAGCCGGAATTGCTGGCATAATTTTTCTCCTCACCATTAAAAAAAAAAAAAAAAAAAAAAAAATCTCATTACCAACCAGCAATATATTTTCAGCTATATCACCTAATACTCATAAAAAAAATATATATTTTCAGCTATATCACCCAATACTTATAAAAAAAAATATATATTTTCAGCTATATCATCCTTCATATGGTTTCACTTCAAAGAGAAACTAAGAAAAATCCTACCTGCAATAAATGGCATTCATTGCACATGGCCAAGCCGTGTCAGCTTAACTCTACAGTACACTTTTGGTCTCTGACCTAGAAAGGCTGCTAAAATGCATATAAAATGTTATTTGCTAATGCCATTACGTAGGTGGTGGAATACGCTACAGCACTGGAGGAAAACGTCTTCTTTAATGCACATGACATCCACCACCCCCTGACCATGCCTACCATGGCCATGCTTGCCACAAAGTCCCCCTTGATGACTGGGGCCTCAATGATGCCCCTGCCCTTGAGGGTCATGACCATGTCTGCCAGAATATCTTTCTGCATGACCATACCCACCATAGTGTCATGTCCCTCACCATAAGATTGGCATTCTTAATGTCGCTCACCAACCATATATTCACCAAAACTGAATTCTCTAACTTTTTTCACTCCAAACAAAGGAGTTCTTTTGTTTTTTGTTTTTGGTTGGTAAACATGATTTTATTGATAATAAGAGTAGGCAAGAGCCCAAGTGTACGGGACATATACATGAGCACACATGCTAATTTAGTGATACAAGTAATTCATGAAACATCATTGACAGCTCTTGATCTTCAAAAACTCTAAACAAAGGAGTTCAATTTGTTGAACTCCGAAATGAACCACATACCACGTTTCCTAGATTGACATAGAGCTCTAGGTATCTATTAATTAAGAAGAAGGGCAGATATTACCAGAGCTTTTGGCGTGGAAGGTGTCATGGGAATTAATTGCCTAGATTGCTTCACAGCCAGCTCTTCAAGCCTTTGAGTTCCAAAAGATAACTACAACAAGAAGCATATAACACCATATAAACATGAACATGTTATCCAACAAATGCTAAAAAATATAATAGAAATTACAATTTACTTGAGAAGGTGTCCGTGGGGTGCCCTGAGCCAATGTTTCAGCCATATTGAGGCCAGTCTCTGCGCTTGGAGACAAAGAAGCTGAGCTTTCATGAATAGTCTGTTGAGCCAACACTGCACCCGTGCAATTGCTTCCAGCAATCACAGGCACCTCTACTAGAGCTGACTTCCAGCCATCACAACCAGTCACAGACAAATTTCCAATTGGCAAACTCTGAATGACAGTGTTCAAGCTAGAAGATGAGATTCTTCCCATTTCAGAACCACTTTGTCTCTCTTCAGCTACGAGTGATGGAAAGTCCCTTTCAAATGCACTTTTAATGCTACTGCTAACAACACTACTCACACGAAGCAAACCATCAGTACTTCTATGTTTGCTTTTAGCATTATTTGAGTAGCCAGCCACTTTCCTTGGCCATGTGTCACCATGTTTTTCTGTAATCATAGACTGTGAACATTGTAGCATATCCTTCTCAAACCTATTGGGTAAGATGCTATCAGGAGGATCAGAATAGTCATGCTGCCTGTGGTCACCCAAAACCAACTTGTCCTGATCACGGTAGCCAACAATGTCCTCCCCATCCCTGTTACGGTAGCTTCTACCGTAACTACTGTAAGACCGTGTGTGAACAGAACTATTACCACTAGGACTCCCGTGAAAATTAAAGGAAGTGGCTTGATCTGAAGCAAATAAATGACCCGGGTCATGATCACACCCACTCATGGATGACACATTTCTTGCATGTTTTGATATGGCATGATCATCTATTTCAGAAGACATGAAAGGGAAAATAATTTAGCAGAACTCTAGAAAGTTAATCCCACGACATGATAAAAAGAGAAGACTACTAAAACTTTGAATCAAGATTCCATTTATTTCAGAGAAATAATGGTGATTTCGAAATAAAACTGATTTACATCTCAGGACTTTTATTTCTTGAGGATTTTTAAGCGATATCCCTTCATTCACAACAATCCTTGTGAGATCGAAGGAAGCTTAAAGTTTGCAGTCCAAGTAGCCAAAAGAGTAAAGATGACTTCATTGAACAAAGCCTAGCACTACTCTAAAACAGATTGAGCACGTAGCTTTTTTTTTTTTTTTTTCCTTTTTTTTTTTCCAACTAAATGTCTAAAACAGCAGGAAAACAGGACTCAGACTTGCTTCCTTATCTCTTCTTCAAGTTTTTTAGCAACCAGTAAATAATCAAACAAATAAAACAAACACTTGAAAGCAAAGAAGACGTGAAAGTGAGCAAATGAAAATTACCTGAGTGCAATGCAGATGAAGAAAATTGATGGTTGGTACCGCCCCCGCCAGTGACATTTGCACTGCTTTTCAACCATTCGGGCACTAAAGCGGGCTCACTTCTATCCATAACTTGTCTCGATCATGATCAAATAAAATTCAACGGACCCCAGTTAGTCTTTCGTGTAAAACTTCTCAACTACCCGTCGATATTATAAACTAATTTTCGTAAAGAACAAAAATAATTATTCCGATGTCACTTTAAATTTATTTTCAGTCAATACCAAAGCTCGCCATGTATATACCCCAAAGAAAATACGTCACCGCTGATCTCAATCAAAATTCCCAAACCCTAATCCTCCATAATTGTCATGACAGAAATTAAGCTTCTTTTCAAGTTTCTTCCCTTCCCCTTTTCTATATTTCACACTGTATAATATGCACGATTAGGTAACAAAGAGCTTGGTCAAGAAAACCTCAATTCAACCATAACCACGGACAATCAAATAATTAAGGAACTTGTACAATCTGAAGGAATGGTACTAAAAAAACTATTGGTCAGAAAGCCCTACCGGCTACCAGCAAGCAGCAAATTGGCCAAGTCATGGTTGTCATCTCAGTCAAGTCGTGCTTACTAAAATGACAAGCCTATCCCTTGGATAAGCATGAGCGAAAGCAAGCGAATCCCGGGACCCAGACCCCTTATGGTAAATAACATGAAATACAAAGCCCAAGAACTGGAAGCCCTAGATTGGCAAATAAACCTCTCGGAGCTTGGACTTCGAACCGAGGAGAGGAGGAGAAATGGTCAGGTACGTGTAGACGTGTAGAAGGAATGAAGCGACCGAGCACGAGGCATAGCATTAAAGTGAACCGAAGAGATCAATCATACCTCTCGAGACCTCGTGTCGTGTGTACCTCAATACGAAACGGTGGAACGTGGTGAAATTGTAAAATCAACGAGAGCGAGAAAATACGAAAGGTGTTAGGCAAAGAGGTTTCTTTCAATTTCTAGAGACCAAAAGGGAGAACTGCGCAGTCTATCAAAGATGTATTCTGAATTATTAATTGGGTTTCCGGGAAAGAGACAACGAACACTTGGAAATTGGAAGGCAATCAATCTGCTTGCACCGGGAGGGAGAGAGCGATGGAGAGGAGATTACTGATTAGAGTGGAAGTTTTTCTGTGCGTGGGTTTGGAGGTTGGCTAGCTAACACTATGAAATTATATCCCCATTGGTCCCAACATTGAAGCCATGACAAAACAAACCAACTCGGAGGGATACCGGCTCTCCATACAAGAGGTATACCCAGGGGGTACTGTACATATTACATACAGAGAAAGTATAATATCGTGCATTCCCTTCAAAAAAAAAAAAAAAAAAACATAGAATTACATTACTTGAATTGGAGCTACAATTCTCTATATCCTAATGCTATATATACAGACAAGATTTTAAATTAAAATCAGATTAAAAAAAAAAAACTGTTATAGTTCATTTATCAGAAAAATTTATATTTATAACCAGATATATTTTAAGATAAAATTAAATTTTTGTAAAGCATGATATGCATATATATATTTTAAACGACCTTGAAACTTTATATTTTAGAAACAAAATTTAAAAAGTCTTGATTTTTATGATATTTGAGTCAGACAATCGTCTAGGACCGGAGTAAAGGGTAGATTTTTCAAGAGTTGCAGGTTCGAAACTATGGTCATGATAATTTACTTTTCAACAACACATAAAATAATCATTGCGTATATATATACATACATATATTCTCTTAAATATATGGTGGATCCAAAATTACGGCTCATGGGGCAAGAGTAAAAATTATAGTTTCGAAAATTGACTAGAAATATAACTAACGAAATAAATAAACAATACGGGCTCAACATAAATTTGGCCTTTGAAAAAGAGTTCTGAAGCAACGAAAGCCATGCATCTTCACTGGTCGAGGAAGTTTCAAAACAGAAAATCAAGAAATTGAACTTGTAAATGCAGCCAAAGACATAAGACCACAAAAAAAAAGTCCATTAATAAATACACCTTCTACGACAGATGATCGATCTCAAGGGTGCTACAATTCTATTAATTTCGTCGCATTTTATAATATACATCGCCATCTCCGAAGATGGATCCGGAAAGTTTTTGTTTTTATTTGGGTAATGATATGTTTTGTTGTGCGACATCAAATATCAAATATCGGACATCTCTTAACAAAGAATCGGGAAATGGAGGAGGTTTAAACTTTAAATACCCCGTCTTCATGTAATTCTGTTGGCTCTGGTTTTCAAAGCTTTTGAGCAATCTGCGATGTTCACAACATACATGTTTCTGGAACATTCATTGGGAGTTGGGCACCACAATGTTTTAGTTTATTCTATCATCAATCGGATCAAACCACAAACGGTATTGGTTTGTTCAGGGGAGGTGAGGTGAGAAGGACAGAGTAGACCATGCCTGAAATCTTTTTGCAGGTTGTTCGGTGGTTGGAGAGACTGAGATCAGGAAGGAGATTAGCCACTGTTATTGTTAATATTGATTTTGGGCTCTGGTTTAGAATCATTGTTAATGGCTTTAAATGCATCCAAGAACAGGGTATTTGGTTGTAGCAGCAAGCATATTCACAAAGCCATGGCATGGCATTGCATAGCTGCTGCTGCTGCTGCGTCACATAAAGTAAAGTCGTTTCACATTTTCCTAACAAATCTTAAGGGGAAAGGGAAGGGGAAGAGGAAGGGCTGCGAATAAAGCCAACAAAAGTCATGCCTTTAAACAAAAGTCACGCCTTCCCAGTTTGGGAGTTACAGACGCAGAAGGCACCAACCTCACGACGTGAAGATAAACTCACTCCACGTCACAGCATATGACCGTACCCCATTGAAGGGAGAGCGTTGCGTGCACTCCTATCACGGGCGCGTGATACGTCGCTCCGCACTCCATTTCGCCTCCGTATCTCTGAACTGATTCCCTATATTACCCGCACCCCCCATCCCTCCGCTCTCTCTCTCTCTCTCTCTCTCTCTGGGGTCACAGCCAGGGAGTGTAGCGTAGCAACAACTCGAATTCGACGAATCCGATAAAGCCTCTCTCTCCCCCTCTTTCTCTGAACTTTCTCGGACACCAAATGAGATGATAATGGACCTGTCCCGCCCTTGAACTCTCTTTCTCTCACCTTGCCCCTGGTTTCGTCGCCTCTGCTTTGCGTTTCGTAAGCCCTAATTTTCTCTCTCCCCAAGTTTGTTACATTCAATGATCGAATCTCCATTCTGAACTGCGATTTGGGTATTACTCTCTCTCTCTTGCTAGCGCATTTCACCATTTTTTTTAGACCGTAGTGTGTACCCCATTTCCGTTTTCCAAGTTGTTCTCCTTTAATTTTCCCTTATTTTACTGGCTCCCAATCACAGATTCACAAGGGATGCGTTTCAATAAAATTTGCTGTATTTTTTATTCAACTAATTTTTTCAAACACCTTTACGTTCACTTTTACTCTCTCTCTTATCTATTTTTCGTAACAAATATTCAAATTATATTAATTTGGATCCCGGACGGATAAAGGTTCAATCTATATGCTGCATATCATGGCTGCTTGAAATTTATCCTTTTATTGATTCGTCAACTGTCCATTTTGCGGGTTTCATTGGCCATGCCCGTTGTTTCTGTTGGGCAATTCTCATTAAAGTCTCCTAACTTGCTTTGTTTTTGGTATAATCAGAAGCACTTTGGTCTTTGCAACTTACTCGTCTATTGATCTAGATTTGCCCGAAGTTCGACTCAGGTGGGTTTTTTTTAGTGCTGTTTTTTCTGCTTAATTTGGTTTTAATTCGTAGAAAGTTTCATTTTTTATATCATTGTTAGATTAGCCAGAAGTACTCTCCGAATTTTATTGCTATATGTATTCTTTTTTTTATAAGTATTTATTGATATATTTATTCGTTCATTTCTTTCTCAAATTGTGTTTCGGGCTTCTAGCGTTGTGCTTTGTTTCAAGTTATTACTTCTGGTCGTTTGATTGTTGGTTCTTACATGTTTGGATTTCGCATTTTAGCCACTACGGAATGACAGTATAAGTCAACAGAACATTACAACCTCTCTTAACTATTGTTACCTTGCAATTGGTATTTTATGGGAATTTGTTGGTGGCAATGGAATATATTAACACATGAATATGTATACAAATGGATTTTTTTTCTCCGTTTGTCGTTGATTGTTCTCTTATCTTTCTTTTGTCTCAGTTTACTTTATAGTGTTTTTCTTTGAAAATGATTTTTACACCCTGGTGATTCATTTGAGGTTACTGTTTGGCTCTCTTCAATTTGATAACTCTGGAAACCCTTAGGGGTTGGCTTACGTGGTAAAGGCCTTGGTCTTGGTGGTATGCTCTTTCTAGGTCTAAGGTTTGAATCCTCTTTGGTGCAAACAATTTCTAGGGGCTGTCAGACTAGGGGGAACATTCCCTTCAATTGCCCGAGCTGCACTTGCAAACTCATTGTCGAGGGCCTGTGCACCCCTGGGATTAGTCGAGACTTTGTTCTCGGACACCCGGGGCCAATAAAAAAAAAATTGATTACTCTGGAAATGTTATCCTTATAATTTTTTATTTTTGTTTGGTTGATATTGTATTCTTTCCTCCCTGTGTTTTACAATGCTCATGAATCAACTAAGTTTACTCTGTTTTCTGGTTCTCCTACTCTGTTTTGTTATCATAGTTGAACGCTTACCCACTGTGTTTATTTTCTAATCTTTAGATGAATATACACAGAAAGGATCTCTAAGCCATCTTGAACAGAGTTATGACTTTTTTTCATTATCTAATGAGTCCATTGATTGGATATTCTACTGGAGTAATGGGGTAAAATAATGTGTTTGTTAGGTAGCCTGCTGACACTATTGTCCATATGCTAGTGGGATGGGTCAATAGGGAGACAACAACGCTACTTGTGATGATGGCGTGTTATTTCCTGCTCCCATACCCTTGGGAATTTACTCTTATCTTTCTCTCTAGTGAATAAGGGAGATAGAGGAGGGCGGTGCTCAAAATTCCCACACCCACTGGTTTTCAGAAATGTGAACTTCTCAAAGTTCTCTGACTTGACCTATCAAAAAAAAAAAAAGTTCTCTGACTTGAATGTTGGGTGACAGATATATTGTTTAGTTTTCAAAATCATTATATCATGAATGGACTTCTGGGAATGGAAAATGCAATTTGCCTTTTATTATTTGCTGATTCTGTTGCAAGATTTTTTCACCCAGGAGGGAGTTAGAAATTGGCTTATAAGTGCTTAAACTACCGTGGGACTTTTTAAGAGTAGTTCTGAGGTGAGCTTGGGGCTTATGGTTAATGGATTTCATCCCCTCTCTTCTTCCTCTAATTAAAAAAAAAAAAAAAACAATTCAGCTAATTGATTTCACTGCTTTTAGCTTAGAGGTAGTTAACTAAAAGGAGGTGTGATGGATCATTTAAACCATGTAGACAGGCCACATTAATTTTTAATGGATGAGTAGGACACTACATAAAAGAAGCCTTGGGGAATAGATTATATTTTCTCATTACGCTCTATTTATTTCAAAGAGAGTTTCTAAGATATGGATCGCAGCTGGATTGCAACAATGAGAGAGAAATTTAATTGAAGATTTCACAACATCTGGAGGTGTGTTATGAGGAAGATTGCTGCTAGTGTCACCTTGGATGGAACAATAGTTGAATTGCATTATTCTATTGTAAATGTATTATTTTTTTGAGAAGTAAATGTATCATTATTTGCTCTGTATCTTCATTACAGTGTGGGTCAGATCCCCAAATGATTGTTTCTCAATACTTAGTGAGGCTTCATTTTAACTTTTTTTTTTGAAGTTATGTTCTAATTCCTTGTCATGGGGTGGCATGGTGACAATTCCATTATAGGAGTCACATGCAGTGATAGTTTTGATCAGACTTCCAATTCAGTGTTGGAACTCCTGAATTTGATTTCCTTTTCATGTATGATGTTCTGCTGATAATTGGCAACTTTATGTTCATAACACGTTGCAATATGGTTTTCAGGTTTGATTTGGAAATGGTGAACGGTAGCAGAGTACGACGCAGAATTGCTTCCCGACATTTCAGGGTAACTCCATATCCACTGCCTTCTTATAAGTCAGATGTTTTGGTGGATATGTGCCCCAAGAAATGCTCCAAAACTTTGGATAAAAAAGACTGGGAAGATGCGACATGTTCTGTGTGCATGGAATGTCCTCACAATGCTGTTCTTCTCCTCTGTTCTTCCCACGACAAGGGTTGCCATCCCTTTATGTGTGGAACTAGCTTCCGATACTCCAACTGCCTTGGCCAGTACAAGAAAGCATATACTAAAGTAAACTCATCAATTGATGGACAACACGTGCATGGCTCCATCAATGATCCCGTTCTGGTCCCAGATTCCAGTTGGCCTGTTGAGAGTTGTGAAGTCACCGAGCTTGCCTGCCCCCTGTGCAGGGGCCAGGTTAAAGGTTGGACAGTGGTTGAGCCTGCACGAGTATATCTAAATGAGAAAAAGAGAAGCTGCATGCAGGATAATTGCTCATTTGTTGGAAATTACAAAGAGCTGAGGAAACATGTTAAGGCAGAACACCCCTCTGCAAGGCCACGTGAAGTGGATCCCATACTTGAACAGAAATGGAGACGGCTTGAGCGGGAGAGGGAGCAGGATGATGTGATCAGTACAATAAGGTCAACAATGCCAGGGGCAATGGTTTTTGGAGATTATGTAATTGAAAGTAATCATAATGGTTTTGATTCAGACGAAGAGGATGGGGTTTTTGATGTAAATGCTGCAGAGAGTAATAGGGGCTTTGGGGTTGGCTTTGATAGTAATCTGGTGAATGTCTTTCTTCTATTGCACGCATTTGGGCCATCGGGAAATGATCTTGGTAGACGGCTGAGGCAGGCTGAGAGGACCTTTCACCGTGGATCAGATCAGAGTGCTATTGGCATTCGCCACACGTCTCCTGTTGGTAGATTGGATTCATCTGATCAAGATGACTACAATAACAGTGATGATGGTGGTGATGATGATGGTAGTGTGTCACTGGTTAGCCGCCCTCGCCGACATGGCAGGGTATTATTGGGGCGATCAGGAAGGAGACGCAGGCGTAGAGAAGCCATAATGGATCAGAGATAGATCAAAATGCTACTAGAGGAGTGAGGGATACCAATCCAAAAAGAGAGGAATTGGAGAAGTTTCTCAGGTATATAGTTCAGTAGGGAAAAGAAATTAGGAAATAACTTAAAAAGAAAAGGGTTGGACTTCTCCTCACATTGCATGGATTACTTCTCATTTGTATTGTTGCATGGCCTGTGCGATAGATTAGCCAAGACGATGAAAGGTGGAAAGATTGTTGTTTTTCTGTCTCTGTGATGTACTTTCTTTAGATGTAATTTCCCAATTACCTTTATTCATCTCTTTCACCTCGGTTTGTCATTGTTCAGAACGTCATGACCAGTCTACCTTCTTGGTAAGTTGGTAGGTTGATTAGTAGCGATGCTTTTTATTTGTTGCCTCCATTACTTAGTGCTCGATAAAATGTATTGCCTTTCTTGGATGAATTATAAATTATAGTCTCATTGAGGCAAAAAGAATATGGAAAAAGGAATCATGGGAGCCCACTGCACTTTAAAAGCTTGCTGACATGATGCACATGCGTTTCAATTAGACTGGGAACAATTGGAAAGGTAGAATGATTAAGAAGGCTAACAGAGACGATGAAATAATAAAAAAGAACCAAAACTAAATATAGAAGAAACTCATCTGTAGATAAACGGTCACCTGTCTCTTGTTTTATTTTACCCTTCAATTACAACTTAAAATAACTTGTGGGTGAAAATAGACATTTCAATAACAAAAGCAGCAAACATAGTTAATCATCCTTAAAATAATAATAATAATTCCTGAATCAACGGTACTTCCAATCGGCCAACGCTCCAATGCAATGTTTATGAAAGAAAAATTCTAAACATAAACCTATACGCTACACACCATCTATTTTTTTTTTATTTTTTTATATTATCAAATGTTTGATATATGAATAATAAATAGAAAAATTAAATTAGTTTAAAAAAAATAAATCTAAAAAAAAATTTAAAAAATTTTTTAAAAAAAAAATGTGAAATATATAGTGTATAGGACTTATGAGTAGCAATGCTCTGAAATGAGCAAGTCTCAAAAATTTAAACTCGTTTACAAATCATCCAACATATCAAATCAACGATTCTATTCCTCCAAGGTTGAAAGGAAGTAAAAGCTGCATTACACGGGATTGAATGCTGTAAAATATTAGAACATAACTTAGTCAAGTGGCTTTCTCTGGGGCCCAACAGTATGTAATAGCTACAGAGAAAGCAAAATGTCAAGAATTGAAGGGCAACCTGGGACAACCTAAGTAAGAAGCCGTTTATTATGGGCTAGATATCCAATCTTCCAGCCACTGTAGATTTAAAATGTAACGTTCGTGTATAAAAATGACTTTGCGAGTTTGTCTTAATTGCCAACGTCCTTGGTTTGGTTTTGCGCGGCATAGTCATTGCAGAAGTCCTACCTTTCCTGGTCGCATTAATGGCAAATATCCCTGGAGAAGTGGCTGAAAAAAGATCAAACATGTGGGAGAATCCGAATAAATTATGCTTTCAACGGAGAGCCCACATCCTAGGTGGAGGCTAGGAGGGATTGCCACACCAACAATAGATGTGTGATGATGGTATTCCAAACCAGGCTACACAAATAATTGAGCTGATTTTGGGGTACATACTACTTATATAAATGCTAGAAATCCTTCGCCTTCCTTATACCCGTCGGGATACCATAACATACAGGTGATGCCCCAATCAAGAACGGGAGTGTGCAAGCCTCACGAGCCTGAGCCATGAATGATCCAATCTTTCGTCTATGGTTACAGAAGTCCTTAGACAAACTTGTTTCACAAGCTTCAGGTGATTTTTTCCTTTGGGTTTTTCTCTTTGCATTACCTTTACAGCCCCTAATGGTCATTGCTTCAAGTTCTGCACACAATAAATCACATTGGACACAACCCAAGGAACAACTGGATCTTTCTCTCAACCAAGCATCAAGCATGGCTTTCCCAAATCGGTCAATATCCTTGTCTGTCACTTCCCATAGATTGGCAACAATGACAGGAGAACCAGCTAGCAGATAAGATAGGGGAGTGCCTTGCGGAACGTAACAGCCATTTAGCATCAAGGAGCCACTACTGCAGCCCATCAAGAGAGTAGCAGCACAGTTTTCAAGTTTTTGAATCTCATGCCTGGGAATGTACTGTGCTCCTGTACCACCCACCCATACAGAAGTAAAATTTAACATGATTGAAGCGAGAGTTTGCGAACCAAATCAATAGTTCCAGAAGGAATGCATGGATAAAAAGAATATATGAAATAACATTAGCATACCACTTCCATGGCCAAAATAAATGAAAAGATCGTGACTTTTTAAGGCTGCAATCAATTCTTCAGCCGTTGGTGCAGATCCAGCCTTCCCCTGTAGAGTTATTTGCATTTACACGAGTTAATCTAAGAAACAAGCAAGCAATTAGCAATCTCTTAAATTTCGTACATAGCTCGATTAGGAATTATATAAAAAGTTTAAAAAACTAATGCAATTGTGCAGTCCAAAGATGGCATGCGTGTGCAGGAGTATAAATCTACATATGTCTGAGGGGCACTTCAACTGGAAATCCCTGTTATGGACAGCCAACGGCTCCTTTAAGGACCAAAGAAGTAATCAGGAAAGTTACCTCCATGTTCTGGTCTCTAAACCACTTCTCAAATTCAACTTGTGTGCTGCTGAGATCACCACTGGGATTCAACAGGTAAAATGCGTCCAAGGGATCTATCAGAGGAAAGCTAGCAACAATCTTCCCAACCTGCTCTTGATGGTGGTGGCTTCTATCAAGTGCTGCAGAGATGCTGCCAACAGAAGGCATGCGATAAACCTCCTGGTTTCTTAATATTGGTAAATTCTCCCATGGAAGCATCTGTCAAGGTCAATGGTCTTGTTTAAAAAAGGGCATAAAAATAGGACATATCATCCCCCCCTTCCCCAAAAAGATACAATAATCACAGCAGACCAGGCGTGATACACAAGTGTGTTCAATCCTTAATTTGCCTAGCTAAGCAAAGAAAAGGCATCTCCAAAATACAATGAATTTTGCTCATAAGTACATGTCAAAAACTATGGCTGAAGAAACTGATGTGGCAGTGTCACATGTGACTGCCCACCAATTTTGTAAAGGAAGTAGTAAAAAAAAAGTTCGTCCCTAGAATTTCTCAATTAAATAAAGTCAATTCCAAATCATTTGAATAAGTGAAACACAACTTCAAGATTAATTGCTGGCTCTGTAAAGTTTTGAAGACCGAAAAAAAAAATGTAAAATCAAAGACCCACCTGCACCTCACAGTCCAACACTAAAATTATTGCTTCTCGATTAATAGTCTCTTCCCCTTCAAGCTTTTTCACTGCTTCCTGCACTAATTGGAAGGCCAACTCATCCTGTTTCTCGATTCCATTGGCCACATCGAAAGATGTCCCACGGTTTGCTTCATCACGATATCCTACTTTATCAACAGAGTAACCTCTCCTTAAGCAAAGCTGCAAAACTCCTGCTTCTTCAAAGGCATCCTTGGAGCCTCCAAGAATAACATTAAGAAGGCTTTCATTGACTTCCAGCTTACACTTGGATTTTAGATCATGCACCAGTTTCTTATGTACCAAGTCCAGGTGCTTGCGATTAGACCATTGTCCTAGAAGCACATATCTAAAGGGACCCAACCATGAATCTTCTAAGTTCCTGGTCAATGGAATCATGGAAGTACCAAACATTATATCATTTCTCATGCAATATAGTGAAATTCTATCAAGAGCCGTTAATTAAGAGAAGAGCATAGGTTGGCAGTATTTACATCCTAAACTAACATCTATCCAATTGAAGAAAGACACAACAAAGTTGGTACGTCTGCCTATTCCAAATCATACTAACGAGCCCATGCTGCAAGTCCGCACATGGTAACATAGAAACTTTTTTTTGATAAGTCAAGGTAACATAGAAAGTTACAAATATAAAAGGAAATGTTCTATTACAAATCAGTGGACCGTCTCGTAATACACTGCGAGATAGCAAGAGGGTTATGGAATGAGGTGCTGGGCAGAATCGACTTGGCTTGGGTTATGCCTAAGAAGGCGGCAGGAGTAGTGGCTAGCTGGACAAATATAAGAGGCAACCAACAGATAAAAGAGGTGTGGAACACAATACAAGGACCTTTGAAGACAAAGAGAGATCGATGGAGGAGTTGAAAGTTTTCTTTTTTAGAACTCTTTGTATTTGGACCATAGCGGTTGATTTTAATGGCCTAGAGCTACATGATTTTCTGATGTCCATCGCCCATACATAGCGATGGAAACTATACTTTGTACCCGGCAATTGCCTATTCTTTTGATAATATAATTTATTTACTTATAAAAAAAAAATATTCTATTACAAAAGGGAAAAGTGGTAACCTACCTCAGCAATTTACCAAGACGGCGATCAAGCTCCTTTCTCCACATCCACCACATTGTCCTATTACTTTTTGTATCTTCTATGGGAAACATTGAAGATGACAGGTAATTCTCCTCCAATATTAGCTTAAACGCAGGAGCTACATCATCAACCACAGTAGAACCCCATGGACAGTGCCAATGTTTATTACCCACATCCAATCTCTTACAAAGTTTACGACAGCCAGAGTTAGCATCATCATCTGAATATTCTGCTACAATTTCCCAGGTTTTTTAGGATGTTATAAATAAGTACTAGTGCTATGTAAGATTTCCATGAATTTGCATGCCTCTGTGAAGATAAATACCTTCTCTGACAGGATCCACGGGCAGAAGTAAAACAACAGGTTGACTCGTAGAGTTAAAGCGTGACACTAGCATCCATGCACCAACGCATGTAGGATAAAGCAGCAAATTTTTTAGTAATCTAGCATAAGCACCTCCAAGCAAACTTATGCAAACCACTGTCATGCCTGGAAGGCCCGCAAAGAATTTTGTTACAAATTCTTCAAGTTTCTGAGTAGAGTCAGGTGCAAGCCTGCAACAGGACAAAGAGACTGATTTAGTTAGAGAGTGATTTGATGCTTCAGTTATAAAAGCAGCAGGTACAACCTCAGCAAGTTGCTTGTTTCTTCTCCTCTGCAGGTCAAGCCCGGAACATATGGACCCTGAAAATATAATTTATTAACCTACGAAACAGCATATGCTACTTATGCACTGGAGAACCACGAAATTTTTTTAAAAACATAACACCAAATTTTCCCTCTTCTTTTATTTTTATTTTCACATAGGACCAAGATTCATATGCTTTGCATGCATATCTAAGGAAGTATCCAAAGGTGTAAGCAACCGTTGCTTTATGAAAATGCTTGGAAATAGTTGAAATGATTAGTGTATAATCTCAAATAAAAGAGAAGTTCACAAAACTTGACATAGATGACATGTTCTATCACAAGATTAAGTGGTTGGGCCAAAAAGTGCACCAAAAGGATAGGCAACAGATGCACTTGCAGGCATACCTCAGCATCCACAATGTGTTGGACTTTGGATCTCCCAGTCATATTTGAAAATAACTGGTAATTAAGATGAGTGCCAAGTGAAGCTTGATGAAAATATGAAGCCCATTGATAGTCAGTGAGTACTTTGCAGGGAGATAGCAATGGAAAAAGCTTAGTTGAGGCAGAAAGTACATACACAGTAGCCAGTAGTTGAGAAACCTGTTGTATCAGTAAATGGTAATAGTTAATCAACTTGATTACATGAAAGGAAGTCAACTCGAGCAAGAGAACAAAGAGCTTTCAAAAGTCCTAACTGCAACACGTGGAAGCCAAGGTAAAAGTGGAAGTGGAATCAACCTGGGCTGAACTCTGAAAGTTCAAGGTCCAATGAGGGTTTATCTTTAATCTTTTTCTTTTTTTGCATAGAACAGGACTAACACTATATCCAACTTGAACCAGTAAGCTGAAATCCAAATCAGATTTATTGACAAGGAGAGAAGTGTTATGTCCCCAAATCTGATTCAAAAAGTCCTAGACTCTAACAATGTCAATGCAATCAGATCCATTCTAAAACCCATTGTCTTTAAATCAAAACAGGAACTTTATACAAAAATAGATAACCATTGTGAGGGTCTTTTTTAATCTGTAAATTTTAATAAACCGTTATTAAAAAATTCTTAAAATTGATATAGGTTCAAAGTCAGATGATCCAAAACTACCTTCTCAGTCGTATAATTCAGTATCACCTTTTTATTTATTTTTTTGATAGGTAATAAGAGATTTTTTTCCAAGTAAATAGGCATAACCCAAGTACACATGAATTATACAAGAGACTACACCTAAGTACAAGCTAAAGCAAAACAGAGCTAAAATAAAGCATTACAAATATTCATATCCCTCACTAGATTGTTCAGATTGTTCACCCAAAAATTTAAAGTGCTAAAGAAAAAATCCCTAAATTCCCCCATTGTGCGTTCACAATCTTCGAAGCGCCTCCCATTTCTCTCAAGCCATAAACACCAAAACAAACACGAAGGAATCATCCTCCACTCAGCTGTACTGCCTCCACATCCCGCAGCACCTTGCCAGCTAGCCAAGAAATCCACCACATGGAAAGGCATCACCCAAGCAATGCCTACCCTTGCAAATAACTCATTCCACAATGCAGTCACCATTTCTCAATGAAGAAACAGGTGGTTAACAGATTCACCACAAGGCAGTATCACCTTTTTATAATGAGGTTAATTTCTAGTCCCTGTACTATTATTTTTTTTTTTTTTGATAAGTAAAGGGAAATATTAAATCATCAAAAGGGCAAGGCCCGAGTACACAGGGGGTATACAAAGAGTGCAGCTACAGTCTAAGAGCTGCGAAGAGCAGCATAAAGTTCAGTAAAGGAAGTGCCATTCAGTACAATAGAAGAGGCCCATAATACTAAAGTGTGGTAAAAGAAATCCCTAAACCCTTCAGGAGAACGCTCCCTATCCTCAAAACAACAACTATTCCTTTTGTTCCAAGTGCACCACATTAGACAAAGTGGCACCATTTTCTAAATGTCTGCAATCTGCCCCTTTCCCCGAATACCTCTCCAACATGCCAACAGTTCAATCACCTTTCTAGGCATCACCCGTACTAATTGAAAGCCACAGATATAGGTAAACTGCTGAAATCACTCCTAATATAGGTGAAAATGTCACAAATCATGACCTTATAATATTTCATCATTTATACAGCTTTCAACCATGTTATAATAGAAGAATCAGAATTTAGACCTAGTCCAAGAATAATGGTCTCCCAGACATGAAGATATCTCTACCTGCCTTTTTCCAATGAGTTAACTATATTTTTTTTCCGACTACAATGCTGAGATCAGTATCCTTAAAAATAATTCAGGGTAGCCAGACCAAGATAAATCATTGAATTATATAAGAAACTACTCCAGTTTAGAGAAGCACATGGACAGCTCATCCAGGGAATTTGAGTTATTATGCACCAGAAATTAACACAGACCAAAAATAAATAAGCTCAAAGGATCTTCTGAAGGGAGAGAAAAATAACTCCTACAGATCAAGAAAGATTCAGTATCATCAAATTATCAAGTACGGCAGTCAAAGCAAAGACCAAACATTCCTTATTTTCAAATATATCTAGGACAACATCGAAAGAAATTAGACAAAAAAACCATAAAAATCAAGATAAAGAAAATTTAGAGAAAGGTTGACCTTCTCAAAAAGTAGAGGAACCTCACGGCAGAGAACAAATGCCAGCATCAACCAAGACACTAGTTTTGATATATGAATGTTACATAGATCACAGCAAGCGGTCCTGATCACAATTCCAACAAAAAGAGAGAGGGAAAGGAAGTTATTTGCAAAAAGTCAATGACAATAAAGTAGACATTACTGCTGTGATAAATGCAGAAAATCTATATACATGCTTATGTCTTAGGTATAATTTAATCGATTCTCAATTTGTCGCAAACATCGCTGAGTGAGGAGAGAATGATCTGTCAAACCTACCAACTAGGATAATATTGTTAAGTGTGCCTGCAAGCATGTGAGTACAATACAAGAGAGAACGATCTTCTCATCTAACACAAATTTCAAATGAATGAGAAGGACAATGAAATGAAACAAATATGGTCATGATTTCATGAGGTGACTGAGATATTAAAGAACTTAAAAAAACAAAATCCACTTACCACAGAGCATCTTCAAAGGGTATCTTAAAAAAAGGGGGAGCTTGAACTTTTCACGCACAAAATATATTAATGGTCAGATCTAAACTGATGGTAAAAATTGAAAATTATACGTAGATAAAGGGTTATATTGGAACTTTTGATAGTTTAGGGTGTAAAATGAAAATAGGTGGTAGTTTGTGGGTGAGAAGTGCAGTTCCCCAAAAAAAATAAGTCAACATCAGCACATCTTATTAAGAATCTGAAATAACTATGTGTTGATACCACTATCATTTTTACAAATTCTTTGAAAACAATAGGGAAGGAAGAGAAGTCACACGTTCCCATTACAGATATGAATAAAATGCATGAAAGATCTACTTTTATATATAAGTAGAACAAATGAAAGATACACAAGTACCTACAGTTACAAATACCTTGTATCCTTGGAAGGGTAACTCTTCAAAGAATACCAACATATGTTGTAAAGTAATACTGCACGCTCAACAGCAAACACATCTCCGGCAATCTCCTTCCCAAAAATATCAAGCAAGGAAGTGAGAGGAACAGAAGAGTTGGTATGAATCTGACCAGATGGGTTTCTGCTGACTAGGACTGCTATGCTTTGGAAAAACAATTCATGTGTTTCATGAATCTGACCACGGTTGCCAAAACATTTTCCTGAAGACGAAAACATAACAGTGATAATTACAAAATCTCCATAGTTGCAAGAATGAGGCCTAAAATACAAAAGAATTATATTCATGTGATACACCACCTTGCGAGCCCGTACTGGTTCTGGTTTTGTTTTTTAGGTTGATATAACTTGGTGTTGGTTTCTGGTATTGGTTTCAGTTGTTTTCAAGCACTAAGGTTTTGTTCCATCAATGAAGTGAGCATAGTTATAAGAATTGATATGGATTAATTGATATCACTTCAGCTACAAAATGCAGCCTGTGAACTCCTACTTAACTCCAATTCCCAAAGCTCTAGTTACAGCAGCTGAAAAAGTTAGGCAAAAGAAAGGTTTTTATCAATGGCCACAAAAAATTAAGGGTACATTGTTGAAGTGCTGCCTCCATCAACTAAGGACCAAAAATGCTGCCTCTATAAAATCCAAACCCATTCCTGAACTAAAATCACTAAAGTTGATAATATCCTCAGCCATGCCTAACCTAGTTTAACAATTAGAAGCAAAATAATAACTACTTATATTAGTTAGTGCTCAAGTTTAAAAATGAAATGAAACTTGAGCACTTAGTTTAAAAATATAGCAAAAGAAGGAACTGGGTATTTACACCTCTTACCCCCTATTTAGGTTTTGTAATGCCTAACCTAGTTTAACAATTAGAAGCAAAATAATAACTGATTATATTAGTTAGTGCTCAAGTTTAAAAATGAGCACTAAAGTTTAAAAATATAGCAAAAGAAGGAACTGGGTATTTACTCCTCCTACCCCCTATTTAGGTTTTGTAATGCAACAAAACTATCTTTCCCTTCATAATGAAATCAAGTGTATGTTGTACAATGGTGCTCTCATAATCTTATACCCCACTCTCTACACCTCCAAGCTTCTCATAATCAATGGGCAGACCACCACCACCACTACCTTCAGATTACTTCTGAAGGCTTTCTTTCTCTGATCTGATTGAAAAGTGGAGGAATTCCTAAAAGAAAGGAAAGGGAAGCAGCCTTGAGGAATGAATAGGGTGTTCGGACTTCCATTTTTACTATTTTGATAGAGGGGGATGGAGAAAGTGGACAAAACAGACTCGCATGTTCTTTACATGTTTTGGGCATCCAAGACCCAATAATACAGTTATCTCATTCCAACTCTATAGGAGTCAATTTACATATTTAAGAAGCAAGCGATTTTGTAAATATGTAAAGTAAGAGAACAATTTCATATGTTGGCACCTTCTAAAATGTACAAAAACAAGGTGAATAGGATATCAAGACAAAACATCACCAATTCGATGTTCTTTTTGTTAGGGAGAGGGGGAATTGACAGATAATATATAAACTGAAAACATTTTTCAGATGCTGGCACCATCTGAAAACAACATAGTAAATAGGATATCGAGACAAAACAACACCAATTTGATGTTCTTTTTTGTTGGGGGAAGGGTGATCGACGAAAAATATATAAAATTATCGCCTTGAAAATGGCTGCAAGCATATTGTCAATAAATATGAGATCTGAAAGGAAAAGAGTAACTTAATTTGTATTTTAAATGACACATTGTCTTTATAGGATACAAGTTCAAATAGGGCCAATTTACTGAAGTGTTTGTGTGGGAGAACTACTCTGTGAATGATCAGAGCAAAACAGTTTGTACATACCTATGTCACTGAGAAGCCTAGATGAAAGCCGTCTTCGGACAAACTCCCACTTCAGATGAATAAAATTATTCAATAACCCAGATTCTATAACTTCCATTACAAGGCACTGCCAACACCACATGTTGTTGCAAATGCATTTTATTTTAACGCCAAAAGCAGCATTACAACCTTTTGTTTCCCGGAGTAACTCTTGCTGAGTAAATGTATTGGAGGAAGATGCATTATCACCTTTCAAATATCTTGAAATGCCGACTTGAAACTCACCAGACGTGCTCATACTTTGGTTCTGCATAGATCGATATCTGGAACGAGTTAACCTTGAATTCTTTTCAGGGATTAAACAATTCTCCTTTACCAAAGGCTTGGGAGCATCATTTCTGAACTTTTTGGCTTCCACCTTGGTTTTTGGCACATCCCTTTTTTTCCTCCTATCTTGTTCAGTTGCCACAAAATGAGCAGAATTATTACTGACACCACATTCAGCATCTTTCACATGATTTTTCTTAAGTACTGTACTTTCAGCATTCGCCTTTTCAGGAAAAGTAACATGGTTTTTCCACACAGAAAGATTTAGTTTGTCCAGGGCCAATTTGTACAGATTTTCAGCATGCAACAATCTCTCTACAGAAATCTCTGCTTTAGTACTATCAAAAGTATTTTGTGATAAATCACCAAGATGCTGATCAATTGTTGCTTCCATTATCAATCTACATTTAATGCAAGAAAAAGCTGTGCTAGTATCAATCAAAATTTTCTTGGCACTTTGAAGTTCCTTCTCCGCCAAATCCCAAAGTCGTTTCTTGCGGTATAGTTTTCCTGTAAAAATCCAAACATATTCAGTAAGTTAGCTCACAACTAAGTTTCTTTCCAACCAAGTAGGGAGTGAACAGTTTACATTTAAAGGAACAAATGCAGCACGAAGTATAATTTGATACCTAAGACAGAGGAGAAAGCAACTATAAATGGTGGCAAGATCTGTAAGCAAGATATGTTTTTTCCCCAATTCAAAAAAGTTTCAGCTTCAGCTCCATTTCCAATTATTTCATGAATAATTCCAACCTGCATGTTATATGATCGTGCCAACGATTCAAATGTTAGCAGAAAAGGCAAAGAACACTGAGGTTGAGTTCAAGAACAGAAGAAAAAACAAGCCAAACCTGAAGAGTGCTTTCAAGATAACATTGGAGTACATTCCATGGACTAAGATAAACGCCATCCAAGTCCCATGAAACAGTATGAGAGGACAAAATTTCAGTAGCAACTGATCTGTGAATATGGAGATTCTTAAGGCCATATGTAAGCTTCTGAACGATATCCCCCGTGTCACTGCACCTTTCAGTCTGCTGCTCAACAGAGTACATAAATTTCTCTTGAAAGAGTTTTGTACGCAATCGATGAGCTTCTTTTGCATATGAAAGAGCCTTAAGAGAAGGAAAGTCATTAGAAAACAGAAATTATAATGAGATAAACGAGACAAGTGCATATTTAGAAGAAGCCAAGAAAATAACCCACTAAAAAGTGTAAAACATCAAGTAACTTGAGAAGAGTTTGGTGGTTTTCAAGATCTTCAAATAACTCTAGCCAACAGCGCCGAAATCAAATTGTATCTCTTCTGCCAATAAATAAGAATAGGAGGGTGAGGTCACTGGTTTAATCTTGTAGGAGTGAGTAGATTACCTATCAATTTCTTTAAGGGGAAACTAAACTTTGCACCTCCAAATTGATACCACTTATGCAAACCAAACCAGAGTCTAAAACATCGATACTGGTATTTGCTCTTGTAAAGTATCTTTTTCAGGTAAGATTTTCAACAATTTTTTTTTCTTTATGAGTTCCTATTGCCCAAAGAAAGAAAACAATACCTTACATCTTCCTCTGGAAAATGCATTTTACATGGCCTACATGTTTAGCAGACTTTTTAAAGGTTTCTTTCTAGGGCCATTCACTTATTTTCTTCCATTTCTGTTGGTAGTTTATCCTATAATCCACAGTCGTCTCTTTGCTGTGTTTCTTCCGCACAAGTTTGAAAATGTGGGTTCTAAATGCTTCCACGTTTTTCCACTTTTTTCATCTTGCAAAATATTTATTGCCAATTAGTATGTGTGTGTGTGTGTGTGTGTGTGTGTGTGTTGATTGTATGACCATTAGTATGTACTGGCAACATCTTCTTTGGTCAGTGAAATCTTAAATCTAAAGCTACTCCAAGTTTATTACTTCTACATTTGTCCTATTTAAAATCCCGAGTTTAACAACTTCACTTTAACCTTAATGAATTATAAACAGCAGAACAAAGCCAAAGGGTTCAATATCTTGAACTCTAACTGGAAAAGATTAAATGCCAAATGGTATTAGAACTTTTCTAAAATTAGTATACACCAACATTCCAGGATAAAGCAACTTACAAGATTGAGTCTAGGTAGCATAAATTCTAAAAGCAAACTGAACGTGAGTTACCTCAATGAACCTCCCATTTAAGATGAGTCTTTCACTCAAATCATGGTATAGATATCCAGCAAGGAACACAGAATGACTGGGCACAGGAACCTGCAATAAGAATGACAGATAAATTATATTGGCCGCAGATTAAAAACCAGCAGAAGCCACTTCAGAGATTCTTACACTTGAAATGAGTTCAAATGCAGCCTCTTTCACTTCATCAACTGCAATATCGGATATAAAAGAGCTCTCAAGATTACAAGAGCCCTGGGAATTTGAAAAAAAACATGAAAAACTCTGTTGGAAACCAACTATTAATGGCCTGGACCCCGATAGACAGTGTACCCAGAAATCAACAGAATTAGAATGTCCACCACAATGCTCTGATAATTCGATGAATGCCTCATTTACAGGTGAAACACAAAGCGCATGAGTAGTCCTTCTACACTCCCACAGCATGGCCAAGCAATTCTCCAGGGGGACATTGTTCAGTTTGAATAATCTAGACATCAGCCTATATATGTCAGGGTGAAAATCCATGCAACCCTGAGACCATAGACAGAGAAAGCAATGCTGTAATTGAATGGACATTATGTCAAGAAAATGCATAGAAATATGTCTACTTTAGAACCGAAAGCACCTGATACAATAAAGAGACAAACCTTCATCGATAACAAATCAATAACATTATACAGCAGTAGCACTATATTTTCAGGCACGATGGAGCACAGGTCATCTGTAGAGCAATGATCTGGAACAGAAATGCTCAACCATAGATTTATGGCAGCATTAATATCTTGGAAGATTAGCTGCTTCAAAAAAAACCAAGCAATATTAAGTAAAACATATAAATAAGCATACAACGTTTAAAGAATTAATTACTCAATTCTGGAGACTAGCCTTTTAAGCATTAACACCTTTGAGTTTGGTTCAATTTCCTGGGTACATAGCGCTCGTAAGCAATAAGTCACAGCTAATTGATGACAAGTTGGGATTCCCCGGCTACATGTTTCACCATATGCCTCTTTCTGTTTCAGTAACTATTTCATGACAGTCAAAACACAAATCCAGAAAGAGCAAGGACTAAATATTTAGTCAATGATGAAGACAAAGAAAAAAACAGAACTAAATAACTTACAATTGTAGATATGGAATCAGATAGACACTGGATACAGTCTTTCAAACCTTCGATTCCACGGGCCCTTAATGCCATTCCCTTTCTACCTAAAAGTCTTGACTTTTGTAAACAACTATCAGGTGTAACATACACATCTCGCAAGAGGATGTCTATAATTTTGATTTGCATTTTATAACAAAATTCTGGGTACAGAGCACTCATTTCCTCGTAAGCAAGCATCTCCTAAACAAATTCATGAAAGAGATGGACAGAAAATAGCTGAGCCCCACTTCATAATTATTTTTTTTTCTACGTAAGAAAGTCATAAAATCTCGACAGAGGCCTGACCTGCTCTAAGATTATGCCAATTGCCCTCTTGTACACTTTTGTAGAAGATGACAGCAAAAAGTACAGGATTGGAGCACTATCCCCCTCATTCAAATCCTTACAATGTCTACATTCTATCTGCATATCAAATCATGATATGGCTGAGGAAGCAAGAAAAGTTATAATGACAACATTTGAAAGCTCGCAAAACATACCTTTACCCACTGTCTCACCAAAGGCACTGGCGCTGGCAACCTTTCAATGACCTTTGCAGCAGCAGACCAATCTTCAAGGCACTCTGCAATTACTCTTTCTGCCTTATGATGGTCGCATTGATGGAGAACATCCAAAAGAAAAGCGCCTCTTGTGCATGCATCATTAACAAATTCTATAACAGAATCCTCAGAAAGATCACCAACTAACCCCTCTGATTTCTGTACAGAAAATTGGCACAGATGTTTAACACAAGTCCATGACGCCCTGCAACATAATTTCAATGCCTTTGAAGCCTGCAAAGGTAGAATCAATTCTTAACTTAAACAAACCAGAAGCTTTAAAGCCAATAACGTACAGTCAGATAATGTAGAAAAAAAGGCAACATAATGTCAGAGGGTAGGAACAAAAAGAACCGATCAAGAGCTCACTACCCCGGCTGCATACAAGCAATAACTTAACAATATCAAAGCAGGGTAATAAAAGTGATATTATAGCAGCAACCAAAATCCACCTCATTCGCTAGCACCTCACTGCCCTTTTGCAATTCCAACGTAAACAACCACAAATAATAGAAGCAAACAATCCATCAAAACGATTAGGATGAAATTTCCTAAAACACAATTAAAAAAGTTTTTTTTTTTTTTTAAAGTGTGTGACTCTGAACTGAAAAGGTTCGATCTTAAATAAAATTATGGAAGCAACCAGTTACAACCACAGGAGACTATTAAAAATAAAAACACTAAAAGAACATGTTCTGCTAAAGGTAAAAAAAATACCTCTTTGACTTGCTTACTTCTGTACAAAAATACACCAATATTGTGAAAAGAGGCAAATAGGTGTTTTAGCTCTTGAGGTTGAATCCATTCACTGGTAATAATGTGCTTAACTAAGTGAGTGTTACCCTGAAAAAAGAAAGGTAAAAAAATTAGCTTGATTGATACGCACATACCATTTTGTCCCACAATAAGCAAAGCTGTAAATAGAACCAAAATAAATGAGCTAGTAAAAGCTCATGCTTAGGTCATCAAAATATTAAACAATGAGAACGCCAACCTTCATGTTGAGCTTTGTTCTTATGGAGAGGGTAAAAGCCGCGACAGCAACAGTAAGTACAGCTTTTCTGTTTTCATCAAATCCATCTCTCTCTCTTTCATATGAACAACTACTCGCATGAAGAAAAAAAATTCAGAGAAGCCTTATTGCTAATTTGATTCATCTATAAACCATGCCAGTAAACATTAAAGAAGAAAAAACTCCCAAAATAATATATATACATAAGTTTCAGCCATCCATAACTCTTCTTGGGCACAACACTTTAGAATTCATTCTTTCATGGACCCTTTTTGCTGATATTTAAGACTAAGACAAGGAAATGAAATATAAATAAAAAATCTAAAATGTGCATCTCAAATGCTAGATTGGCAAATGAGTAGTAAACGTGACATTTACCCTCCACACTTCTATCCAACTGAATCATAAGAAAAATGAGGACCAATACCATATCATTTGGAAAGCAGATTATGATCCAGATTCTACTTGGTAGACTATCAACCTTTTGCCATATTATTTCAGCCACAATGGTTTCCATAAATGAATACAACATTACAACCCCTTTTATGGACAAAAAGCCTTTTGTCACAGCTATATCGAAGAAAGGACATAAATAACAATTTCTAAAATTGGGTTCACAAAAAGAAAAAAAGAAAAAGGAGTAAAGTCCAAGTAAAACCCCACCCAAGAAAAACAAATCATTCCTCATATTAAAAACACTCAACTATATCTGAAACAACGGTAAAGAAATTAAACCACAGGAAAGCCAGTAACCGCCGGGGGGAGGGGGGGGGTGTGGAAATAAATTGAAGGAACACCCTCTGTGTAGATCAAACATACAGTGCGGGCTTTAAGGGATGCAAGGAAAAGAAACAAATTAAAAAAAATAAACAGGGTAATGGTAAGTTACCTTTGACAAGAAAGAAAAATATCGGCAAAGTGATATAATGCATCCTGGATTATATAGAGTTTTGTAGTAACAAAAGCATCTTCATTTTCACTAATAAGCTGTTTCCTTTCTGAATTTACTAATTCAGCTAGTGGATGGCATAAGAATTTCAATGCATTTAAGTATACAGCCAGAGAAGCTTTTCTTTTCCTCTGTTTGCAAGGCATGGAGACTTCATAATCAGAACTCAACTGTGAACAAATCTGACAAGCAGAATCTGTATGTTTAACACAATTCTCTTTGCAGTCAATATGAAAGTAACTATCACAAGAACCAAGTAGAGCAGCTAAATTCTGCAGTATTTTCCCATCATCGTGTAAAACTCTAATTGCAGACTCATTTTTAGCACCATCAGCGGATGTGAGACCATCACCTCGGGACTTAACATCTGAATTGATAAGGTGCAACCCAGCAGCATAAAGCCTGATTATCATATCAAACGGTGGCCTAACCTGCCAAGAAAACTTAATTAAAATACAATGCGGACATTAAAAAAAAAACACGAATGAGAAATGCATATAAACAGACCACGAAAACAAGATACCTGATGGGAATCACCTGCTATTTTGTTCAGATGTGTTGCCATTGGAATACATAAGTTTGCACTTGCAGTCCGGCATTTATTGGCACAATAAGAAACAAGATCAACATACTCTATTCCAGGATTTTCCATTTCAAACTGGAAAAGAAGAAAATATATCAATATAATACTTTTTGACACTCAAACTTTAAAACCAAGGCCATGTCTGGTCAATTCCAATTTTCAAAATTTTTTGAAAAAATTTTCAACTTTTAACCAAGCATCTTTCAATCGAATTTAAATTTTATTATTTCAACTTTTTATCTAATCATTTACCAAGATTTCAATAAAAAGTAAAAAACATAAAAATCAAAACAACTTTTACAAAAATAAAACCCAAAAGATCCCCAAAAATTACATTTAAACCAAAGTTTTTAATTCCGTTCCATTCCAGCCAGACTTTTCCGTACCGGTGTAGTACTCGGTACACATACCTTCTTGTTCCATTTTGTTCCAAATTCTGACTTGTTTAGGCCATTCTGGGTCCTATTCCATTCTGGACTATTTTAATAGCAGTTTTGTAATTTTCTTTGGTTTAGATGGCATTTTTGTAATTTTAAATCTAAATAGTATTTAATTAATTCTAAAATCTAAAAGGTATTTATATAATTTTAAATTTTTTTTTGTAACTTTAAATATGTCCCATCATTCTCTCTTTTTTAAATATTATTATTTTTAATAATTTCTCTACTCTTTTTTTTTGTGTATCAACTCAAGTTTGTGATTTTTTTAATATTACATTCACAAAACCTAATAAAAAACACATCTCAAGTTTTTCAAAAAAATTCTCAAACATTCAATTTGTTAACCAAACATGGCTTGATCTTTTCGTATTGATAAATGTTAAAGCTGATGAACAAACAACACAATCTCCAAACTTCAAAAGCACTGCATAAAAGGCCAGGAGCCAATAAGTAGTTACGGTGTTTGATACAACTAAAAACAAATAATAGCATTCCCCATAAAGAGAAAGCAGGAAAATAGTATTTATTCTTGGGTTGGCTTGGGAAAAATAAGAGAGTCAATACTCATATTCCATCAACAGTAACACATGTGTAACACCATTGACATGGCAAGCATTGATATGTATGTCGCATCAACCATAAAAATGATTAGCTTAACTGTCTACTGCTTCATCGGTGTTACGTGAGTGTTACACTTTGATATTACAGGTATAATTTTCGAAATACGAGTACTAGAAACTTTTATTTTGATGATTAAATACGAGTACTTTCATCAAATGGGCCAAATACGAGTACTAGAAACTTAAAAAGCTCATACAGTGTATCATCAAAGAACAAAAACAAACCATCACCCAAAAGTCTTTCTTGTTGAAAACTATAAACCACAATATATGGTGTGTTAACTTGCAACTCATACACCAAAAACCTAGTCAATACTTTATTACTCTTAGAAAAGTTGAATGCCAGCCAATTTACATTTCAATAAACATAAAAATAACAAGCATGTGAACATCTTACCATAAATTGTATTTTTTTAATGAAAAACATCAAAGACCTTGCAAACACAAATTTTTTTACCAAGTTAAATTTTGGACCCATGTAACATGTCCACATTCCACAAATTAAGTAAATCATCAGCTTTCCACCGATGAAACATGTCTCCTAGAAATAGTTTGCATCAGAAGGTTTGAACCTCAGACTTGGAAAAGCATACCACCAAAGACCCTCACAATCACCATTTGAGCTAACCCCTAGGGATTTTAATTATACAATAGCATAGATTTATAGATATCAAAATTTTGTAAGGTAATATATGTTATTAAGTGCATATTTGGGATTGCGGTGAAAAATATAACTTATAGTTTTAAGGCTTATAATTTATGACTAACTTCAATAATAGGTTCTACTATTAAAATGTTATTCACTGTTTGGTAACCATATATTTAAAATTCTTTTAAACATATTACATTTGTTTGTAAATAAATTAAAAAGTGCTTTATGAGGTATAATGATTATTATTTGATTTTTTAACGATTATGACCATATTCTTAAAAGGTTAAAAGTTATAATTATTTGAAAGTTTATTTCGCCCATCAACAATCTTTTAAAATTCGAATTACATTCTGCATTTTCCAGAAAATCACATTTGAGAAAAAACATCACAACGACACTTTACTCCAAAAGACTCTTAACGCAACCCAAACTAGCCCTAAATAAGGTAAATTTTATTTTTACACTCAACATAGACATAGCTGAAACTAACAATAGAAGTCCTTGTTGAATCGCATGACTCATTCGTTGGAGTTCTTACATGAATAAGATAAGTATTACCTTGCATTCGTGGGCAACGCAGTCCAACACACATGTTAATATTTCTATGATAAGTGAGGATCTATCTTCTTGTAGTGAGAATAGAGATGAACATATCCGCCGGGCAAACTGCATGTTAACTGACAGTTAAGAAACACATAAAGGTCCCTTATAGTACATATGGTTAGAAATCAGATACGGGTCACCTTGTAAATTTGATCTTTTAAAGACGACTTTTCATACTCGGTCAACGCAGCATAGCAGAGTGTTCGTACTAGCTTCTCGTCAAAGCATGCTAGCTCCCCTACTAAAAGCAAAGTGCATTTTCCCAGATAGGTCACGAGCACCCTGTGCAACTTCTCGTATGCATTGGCATCTAATACCCTGAAACATTCAAATTTAGATCAACTAATCAATGAACCATTCGTCTAGGTCCAGATAACCAAACTACATAATTTTATTTCACAAATAAAGCAAATCTCGGCACATAACGGTCCAACAACAACACATAACCAGGGAATATCTCAATTTCCTTTTATTATCCCACATTTTCTCCGCAAACAAACGCATAATAATATCTCGAACCATCCAAAGCCACGAACCTGAACCACGGCCGAACCTCCTCCGTCAAAACAAGAACCCTCCTGTACACCTCGTCATCTTTGATTTGCCCCATTGCCGCGCACTTCACCAGCGTCACAACCAACTCCACAACCAAAAACGCAAACTCCTTATCACTACCACCTCCCTCCATATCCGGCAGGAACTTCCCCGCGGATTTGGCCGATTTCTTCACCCCAAAATTGATACCCTTGAAGCTCTCCAAAACCCTAAACCCCTCGTCCTCGGCGTCGCCATATCGCCCACAGGCCACCATACAATGGACCATCCGAATCCTCTGGACGTGTACGGAATAGGGCTTGCAGGAGAGCTGTGAAGACACGGATTCCAGGCAATCCAGGCAGAGTCGGTAAATATGGAAAAGTTCGAGGGCAAATTGGTCATTAAAATTATGGGGATCGGAGAGGCGTTTGGGGAGAAGGGATAGGGTGTGGTTGAGAAAGGGAAGGAATTTCTTTGCGAGCGGCCGGATTATGGAGTTGTCGATGGATTTGCATAGTTTCTTGGGGTTCGTGAGATCCGAGAAAGGATGGAGGTAGTCGGAAAACAGGGAAAAGATGCCTGTGGACTCCGATGAATCGAGTTTGCAAAGAAGATAGGACTCGGAGGCTGAAGCCATTGATAGAGATGAGAGATACGAATGGAAGTGGGGAAAGAATGAGCGCGGAATTGAGGCTAGACGAAGAACGATGCAAGGACTAAGGGGTTTCTTAAGGGCGCGAAGGGATCCCGCCCAGCTCTTATTTCAAACACAGAGGACCATCCACGTCTTCATTATTATTATTATTATTTAGTTTTTTTTATATTTCTCCGTCTTCATTATTAACCACGTGTGATGAAACTAGAAAGAATATGAAGACCTGTCTTTCATGTGGTTAGTCTGGAGACGTTTAGACAAAACTTTATCGATCGCAAAAATATTTATGGATTGAAAAGCGATAAGATGTTAGAATTCGATTTATATTTTATAAGTTAAAAATTGTAATTATTCATTTTAATGATGAAAAGAATAATGTTTCATTTAAAAAAAAAACATGAAATATTGACTATATTATATGAAAAAATCTAATTATAAACATAACTGTATATTACTATGTGTATCAATCTAATATGTGCTCCGATTTAATATGATTGGTCAAAAAATAAATTTTATTGAAAACAATATTAATTTAAATTTTAAATATGAATTAATCAGTATTGGTATGCAAATTAATACATAATTTTACTTATACATAATAAAACTCATATTATATTAAAAGTAATATTATATATAATCGTTGATTATGTACATGCCATATAAACATTTTTAAAAATAAGTATTTTTTTCATATATGTGGATGTCTAAACCAGTTTGCGTGCACTTCAACTAATTATACGGAATCTTGAAGTTAACTGTCAGGTAAATTTCCAATTGTTCTGAAGTTTTTAAAAAAATAAATGAAATTTATTATTAAAAAATAAATGTTTTCATTTAAATCTTATTTTTATTCAATTTTTCAAATAGATTATACATTCTATGACTGTAAATATAATTTCTCGTAATGGAATATAAAACACCAATATATATGTATAACAAAAAGTTATTTACTTATCAATCGAATTAATGGCATGATAATATTTAATTAATAAATCAAATTATATCGTGTCAATAATTTAAAAATATATATTTTTTAAATTATTTTTAGGTATAATTTTACAATACAAAAATAAATAAATTGTTGATAAAATTTCCAAAACCATTCAAAGAAATATATAACTTTCCATAAAATTTCCAAAACCATTCAAAGAAATATACAACTTTCCATGATAGTTTTGAATCTTTAGTATGCTGTTTAGTGTACAAAATTATTGGGTTCATAGGTCATTCTATCTGTGTGTTTAATGGTCACAGTAAAATATTTGAAGTATTTATTTTAATTGGTTTAAGAGAAAATTAAGAGAGAGGTTAGGGGTGGCAAATTGTGCTTTTAAGTTAGGAAAAATTTATTTGTCATCCTTACACTTCACACACCACACTTATTTTAATTTTTTTTTCATTTTTTCTATAATAAATATGTAGTGTATGAATGATAAATAAAATAATTTAATTAGTTTAATAAGAATAAAATAAAATAAAAAATAAAAATAATAAAAAATAATATTTTAATATATAAAGTGTGTGGTGTAGGATGATGTGTAGCATTTCCCTTTAAGTTATGTTCGGGTTGTGTAAGTCATAGATATTTAATCATATAGATCAATCCGAACCCAACCCAATAAATTAAATGTGTCAAATTTCCAAGTCTTAACCCAATCAATTTAGACAACTGGTTGTATAGTGTTATCCATTTTAACCTTTTTAATAATTAATTAAAAATACGTTAACATAACATAACTAATTTAAACCTGCTTATTTCATATAAATTGATTGAATTAAATCGCATGACTCATTTTACCTGATTAACATAATTTTACATAAAAATTAAAATATGTATTTATTAATAACCACAATATCTTAAAACATATATCAATATTTTTCAATTTTAACATATAATAAAATCAATATTACAATCTATATAATAATAAATATGAGCATAGATTTAAAATTACAATTTCAACAATAAAAGCATGCCCATATTAAGAAATACAAATATTACAACTCGATAATAAAAAAGAACTTTGAAATAAATTATAAGCATTACGATTTCGTGTTAAGTAAGTTGATTCTTATTGACCCGTTTATAAATTGCATCTTAATGGGTTAACTTCGGTTTGATCCGAACTCGCTAACATTAAATCTAAATCTGCTAATTTTGTGTTATGATCATTGTTTTTCATACCGTACCAGTTGGTACTATAACGCACCGACTGGTACATTCCATACCGGCCACTGGTCCGGCACAGGTATTGTATCTGTTTCGTACCAGTCGAAATACCAGCTGGTATTTTGGCCTTTATCTTTATCTCTTTTTTTTTTTTCATTTTTTCAAACTGTAAAAACATTTTTTGATTTCCAATTCAGATAAGACTATTTATAATTTAGGTATATATATTTATGTATAGATTATTATTTTGAAATATAATTTATATATATAATTTATTTATATATTGACTGTCTCGAAACGGTACCAGTATCGAAATATTTCGTTCTACTAACTTAATCTATATGACATCCAGTACAGTATTCAAAATATTGGTTATGATTATGTTGGATTCACGAATCACAGGTCATCTCACATATTGCCATGCCTAAGAGAAGTTAGCATTTGTTATTTTATTTCTTGAGATAAATTAATACTGTATTTTTTATTTGGAGAAAATGAGCCTTTTGTATTTTGTATTGAAACTACAACTATGAACAAAATACTACCATAGCTTTGATTTTGTAGCTAGGGGTATATTATCTTAGCTACAATATCGGTACTCAGTAGAGTGACAATTTGAGGTCACATGCATGAATTGCATTTTTAATGTATCGTATTTGTTAAAAAAACTACTTTGGTCTTGATAATCTGTTCCTTCCATGTCTCACGTTCAAATCTTTTATATGTACGATTAAAAATAAAAATAAAAATTATATGTACAAATAATTTATAATAACCATCAAACTAGATAATGTCTCATTAAACTACTCGAAACCTACTTGTAAAAAGATACTGTCGGGGACTTGTGCACCTATTGGCTATTAGATAATTAGAACTTTGTTCATAGACTTAAGTGTTAGTTAAAATATGCAAATATTTGAAATGTACTATAAATATTTTCTATACTTTTATTAATATTAAAATAGTCTATATAAAATCAATAACAAATCAAATCATGAATCAAAAGCAGTTATTAGCAGGCATGCAACCCGACCCGACCCGACAAATGGGTATATGCACAACACACTAGTGGGTTGTAGATACGAGAGATATTGCTTGTGATGCTTAGGAGAATGAATGCCCGAGCGGCGGTCAACAATGGAGAGAGAGAGAGAGAGGGCTAGGGTTTTGTTGGAGAAAGTGGAAGCCAACTGCCTAGTAAGTTTATCAGATTTCGTCCGATAGCCAGTAGGTTGGACCTGCATCCAATTTCAACCTGAAATATATTGAGTGGGTTGGGCGGGTTTAGCTAGCGGGCCAGGCCCAATACTCTTTTTGCACAAACCTAATTATTAGACTCTTAAGTTTGAGAGTTTGAGTTTAAATGTTGAGATAAATTAAATTTTAAATAATAATATTTTGTGGATTTTAATGAAATAGATTTAATTTTTTTAAATTGATATAAATTTAATTTTTGTAATTAAAAATTAAAAAAATAAAGAGTGTCATGAATAATTAATTTAAGATGGAACCAACAATCTAACGCAACCTAAAATTTTTCCTAATAAATTAGTTGCCTAAATTTTGATCCGGGTCATGAGTCGTAGCCCGGGTCCATTGGGCCGATCCAGTTTTTAGATACCCTTTGGTTCGAGTATAAACCCGATTGTTGGAACAGCCCAACAAAAACAGAGTCGCTAGAGCTCAGGCGGTTTCAAATGAAGACAAAAGGTTTTACAGAACGCTGAAGCTGAAGCAAAAGCGGGGAGTCAAGGAAGCAGCCGCCACACAAGCAGCAAAATGCCGAAGTCCAAGCGCAATAGGCCTGGTTCGCCCTTTCCCTCTGTTTGTCTATTAGATTCTACTTGGCTTGTGTTCTGTTTGGACCACGAGAAAAGTTCATGATATATTCTAACTAATAAAAACATATTGGGGAAAACTTGAATCGCAGTTACGCTGTCGAAGACGAAGAAGAAGGGAAGGGAGCATAAAGAAGCGATAGTGAATGCGATAAGGGAGTCCGCCGAGAAGTACAATTCGGTATACGCGTTCTCTTTCGAGAACATGAGGAACCTCAAGTTCAAGGAGTTCAGGGAACAGCTCAAGTCTACCAGCAGGTATAGCCGTTTGCTTTGCTTCCTACCTGTTCTCTTTGCCTTGGTTAATCTCTTTTCTGCGCTGTTTGTTTGCTGGGATTAAAGTAAAATCAGCTAATTGAGCGTTTCATAGGTGATTGGTGGATCTACATGGTCAAATCTAAATAGTGTGTTTTTTTATTTTTTATTTTTATTTATTTTTTATTTTTTATAAAGGTTGTCTAAATTGGTTTTTTGGTTTTTTTTTTTTATTAAGGTCCTGTTTGCATTGGTGGATGTATTTGTAATGAAGCTGAGACAAAGTTAAGTTGTTACTTGTATATATTTGAAGATGAAAAAAGGAGAAAGAAATATTTCTATGTAGGAATTTTGTTGGAGAATTTTTCATGGAGAGCGATTCTATTTGGACTGTAGACTCAAACATCTTGGATCAGATTCCGCACTAAGAGTTCCTTTGAATATTTTATATACGGTTTGGGCAAGTGAGCTTGTGTATTTGGTTTTTACTTTGGAAGGGTGGGTTCGAAGACTCTGCCTTGTTGAGGTTCCGTGTCATAAAAATTTCAGGAATTGACTATTGTTATGTTTCTAACATATAGATACTACAAACAATAACCAAGAATATACCACGACTAATTATTTTTATTATGATTCTATCAGATTTTTCCTTGGATCAAACAAAGTCATGCAAGTTTCTCTAGGTAGGTCTGCTGCAGATGAAATTATACCTTGCATTCACAAAGTCTCAAAGGTAAGCATTTTCATCTGTAATAGTTATCAGTGCTCTTCTCCCCTGCGCCCAGTTATACATCTTGTCTTATGGCTCTTTCTTTTGTTAATTTGTGCCTTAGCTTCTACGTGGAAATAGTGGGCTCTGTTTTACCGACTTGCCAAAGGAAGAGATTGAAAGGTAAGCTTCAGAGGCATCCTTTTTCCTTCAACACTCATGCTCTAGTTGGTTGCCAAGGAAAGGTGATGAGAGGAAAGATGACTGGAGATTCCAGTTGTTGAATGCTCAGTGCAAAAATAAAATTTGTTTTTCTTCCTGTCTCATAGCTCCTGTCAAACTGAACAGAGCAGTAGATGAACTGGTCTAAGTTAGGAAATCAATTTTTTTATCAGTAAAAAAGAGTCTTATTATGAAATAGAGTAGGCTAAGTTAGGAAAACAAGTAGCAGTCATGTTAGAATTTGAGCCGACTATTCATTAATATGAACGGTGGACATTGAGCTTTTTTGAAAGGCAAGTCTCAACATCATAAATACATATGGAACATTAAAAATTCATAAAATTGTAATGAATTTCAGGTGGTGGTTTGGGGGTTCGTAATTTGAGGACTTTTGACAAGGCCCTCTTGTGGAAGTGGTTGTGGGGTTATTATCAGCAGGAGGAGGCTTTGTGGAGGGTAGCGCTTGATTGTAAGTATGTAAAAAAAAGAGGGGGGGGGGGGGGGGGGTTGTTCTAATGAAGTTAGGGGTTCTACTGGAGTGGGGTTGTGGAAAAATATTCAAAGTGGATTTTTTTTTTGTGTTTTTGTTGTTTTGGTTGGTTGGTGTTGTTGGGGGGGGGGGGGGGGGGGTTGTTTCTAGTTTTTTTAGTTTTGAGGTTGGTTTGGGCTCAGTTCATCATTAGGTACTTATTAGCCATTGCAAAGATGCGAACTTAAGTAAAGTTTCATTCTCCATACCTTGTATTCCACCAACTCTGTTTCTCAATTAATATGGTATACAGCCTGTCTGGGTGCTACATTTTTTTAATGTCTCTCTCAATGCCTTTTTATAGGTTATTTAATGAGTACGAGGAATACGACTTTGCAAGGACAGGAAGCATGGCATCAGAAAAGGTTGGCCTCGTATGCCATTAATTTGCACTAGCAGGCATACGTCTGTATCGTTGACCTCTAGAGATAACCCCTGAAATGAATGCATAACGTTTTTGCCCAAGGAAGGAAGACCCAAAGATCTAAAGTTTGCTGTCATTATCAAGAAAATTTTTTCACTCAGTTGTTTTTGACAAGTCTAATGCTGCAATTTTATATTTGGAAGTTATACTTTTTAGGTTATGTTAAACTTGCTAGCTGGCAATAGACATATAATAATTTCGTTGTATCAATATTTTAATATGTCTCACATATTCCTGCAGCTCGAGTTAGATTTGACTTTGGATGTTTCAGGTGGAGCTTAAGGAAGGTTCTCTCGAGCACTTTACACATGAGATGGAGCCATTCCTGCGCAAGCAAGGGATGCCTGTTCGATTGAACAAAGGTGCGCCAGTTGCTCTGTTCTGGTTTCTTTCACTCATACAGTCGCTTCATTGATATTGTTCATAGCTTGCAGGTGTTGTGGAGCTTGTTTCAGATTTTGTTGTTTGTGAGGAGGGAAAGCCTTTGTCACCCGAGTCAGCTCGCACACTGGTTAGTCCCATAGTCTTACTGCTTTATTAGCGGATGACTAGGCTCAGCCTCTATGACTGGGATGATGTTTGTGGAAATCTTACTCGATAATTTCCCTGTTTCTTCTTTTCTCTTTCATTTTGAATGGTATAGGGATGTCTTTCCGTAGTGCTTTGTCATTACATTCTCATGCATGTATCATCTCATTAATGCCTTTGATATTCTAGTGATATATTGGGTGGTTGCCACCCATATTCTTCTGCCATTAAATCAACCATTTTTGCATTGGTTAGGACACATTGGCTGTGACATGTAGGTGCTGCTTTTGTCTCAAGTTTTATGGATGTTCTGTACACTTATTTTGAGTGGGAGATATTCTCTCCAAACATGTCCATTTAAGCGCTCCATTGGTTTTTTTTTCCAAGTATTCAACTTTTTATATTTTGTCCAAAATGTGCTTAGGATGATGTACACTGGACAAATTTTTCGTTGCTACTGCTCCCCCCAACCCCTCCTACCAAAGAAAAAGAAAGTGTTTTGCATGAATAGCACAATATCAGTTGTTTCTTTGTTTTCTTCTTCTCTGTTTAGGTTACCTTTTCGTTTGTTTCATTTATAAAGTAAAAAAGGTTGAAGAAACTACCTATAAAAAAAAAGAAAGAAAGGGAGAAACTGATATGTGATCGACCCCTTTCTTGTTTGCAGAGGTTGTTGGGGATCAAGATGGCTACCTTCCGACTTCACTTGATCTGCAGATGGAGTCCCGAGGAATTTGAACTTTATATTGAAAGACCAGATGATGATTCTGGTGGTGATTCAGCATAAGCACTGGCTGAAGGTTCATCATGGGTTTGCAGATTATACGGGGAGAACGGATTTATTTATATACGTTAAATCAGCGCACTACCTTGCCTCTTTACAGTTCAAATTGTTATAATGAATGAGAATCTGAGTTGAAACAGTTTCTGATTTTGTAGTGGCTGGTCAATGTTTTTTGGGCATCGAAGCATTCGTGTAACCTACTTCATCAGCAAGTAAAAAAGTTTTTATTTTTGATTTTTATCATGTCTCAGCCTCAACTAAATCGGCGGGAATTTCTGTTTAGAAAATACTGGCAAATTAGTTTAATTTTGATTTTATATAAATTGATGGAAGCAGTTTCATGCACTCGTGCCCTCTCATTTTGTGCGTGTTCGGCATTTGTATAATTTTTGTGGACACGTCAACACCATGTATTCGATTAAGAATTAGAATAAGATTGTTAAGAGTGCTGAGATTGCACCCTCAAATGGAAATAACAAAGCCGGATGCATATAGCACTGTCATTTTGGGAAAAGGCAGTTAAGGAGTAGACATGAGTGCCTCTCTCTCTGTGTTTTTGTTTTGGATGAAGTGGGGATGAGGGAGTTTGGACTTGGGAATTATGCATTTGAAGCAATTGTTTAATACGAAAAAATTGCTAAATCCTGAGTGGTGGAACTAAAGATTATAAAGAGAATAGCAATGGACACCTATAGAGACGAACAGTTTCTGTATATAGATAGCCTGAGACACCGTGGTGGAACAACTGCAACAATTAACTCACATGGTCAATCGAGATCAGATGTGTATAAAACAGCTGACAAGAACCAAAGAGACAGATGAACTCCACTTCCGACCATACAGGATTCTTAATCTTTATCGAGAAAGCATCCATGAAAGAAACCCCACAGTTTCTCCACCCAATCCTAATTCACGATGCTGCCATTTCAGCCCTTTTATCCTCCAAAAGTTTTAGCTCCTTTCGCCAATCTTCAAGCTTCGTCCATTTTTCCACCTGTTCTGGCTTCATATCTTGTGCACTTTTCTGCTGTTGAGCTTCTGCAAGTCGAATCTGCAGAAATGAACAACCAATTAAGTGACCTAAGAATATGACCACATATATCACGAGCCTTCTCTAAGCCATTTTTTGGATCATTGTGGTTTTTGATATTTTCACCTAACCATGATTTGAAAAGTACCAGAGATCCTAGGGATTACTGCCATCCGATTATTTCTTCGTGCATCCCTCCAATCGAACCAACAAAATGGGATTAAGAGATGTTTTAGAAATAAGATGAGAATTTTATTAATATCAGGAAGATAGTTTGTGAACAGTAATAAAATAGTTTGAATTAAATATTTATTGGGTTTTGGCAAAGGAGAGAAAAAAAGTAAAATAAAAAAAATAAAGTTTAAATATTGTTAGAATATAAATTTTTAAAATAATTTTTATTTTGGAATTTAAAAAGGTTGAATTGTTTTTTCTTTAAAAATAGGAAAAAATTATAGTGATTAGTTTAAAAAAATTATAATGATTAGTTTGAGAGTGTTTATGTTTGAATTATATTTGTGAAGGAAATGAGACAACAATGTTCCCTTCTTTTACTTATTTACCCACTACAATTACAACACCCCCGTGTTTGGAGTTCCATGATCCCCCCCTCTTCTCCTCTCTTCTCCTGGCGCCAATCTGAAGTACAGATCAGGTAGGGAAGCAAGGTGCACTGCCCTTAGCTTGGTAGTTGGTGGGCTTGGAGTGGCAATCTGCTCGATCTACAGACTTGAAAAGTCAAACCATTTAAGTTGACCGAGTTCATAAAATTTGGTCTTTTGTTTTTCTTCAGAAAATATGTGTTGATCACAACAGCAAACCATGTTATGAAACCACTTGACATGTTATGAATACGTGCAAATGATGCAGCCATGTAATTGATGTCAACGTGTGGGGCTCACACGCATCATAGAATTAAATTTTAAGGAACACTTATATGGTTTTGAAGATCATGTCCCAAGAAGTCAATGGTTTTGAAGATCATGGCATTGGTTTGTTCTGATTAGGGACATATCTGTGAGCTTTGGAAATCCATATGGGCTATGGCTGCCTTTTTTTTTTTTTTTTTTTGTAATAATAAAGATCTTCCATTACTTATAAGTTTTTGAATACTTGTGAATCAATCGTAGTTTGCTAATTGAGTCTGGTCCAGAAACTTCTAGTAGTTCCTAGTAACTTGGGTTTATCTCCACGATGGAAAATCGTTACCTTATTCCTAAAATGGAACATAAACATTGGTGCAACAAGAGGATCAAGAAAAATCAAGCAATGGAAAGGGAGAAGTATAAAAGAAAAGAAGCATATAGATAACATGCAGATCACAAACCACACATTTCTTTATTTATTTTCCTATCTACTGATAAAAATAAAATAAAAAAACAGTAGCAAATAGCAGTCAGATCACAAATAACACATAGACAGTTGCACAAAAACATGCAGATTACATGATGAAAATGCAGAAGCAGTTCAGAAAACGTCAAGTTGCATGAAGATGAATGGGCAAGGTAACACTCTATAAAGTTTGATTATGTGCAACTATTGCCAAATCCTGAACTGATTAATGCTCAAAGCATGAAGATTTTATAGTACTTTTGCATTTGATTCATATACAGACAATACCTATAGATTCAAGAGAGCGTTGGTAAAGTGTAAAATATACCTCAAGTTTTAATCTGTTGGATTGTCTTTATTGGTAACGATGAAATCTGATGAGAACTCTAACAATGAGGTCAAACAAAGAACACAGTACATAGGATTGAAGAGACATGGCAAGTATTTTTGAGAAATCACTGGGGCAAATGCTAAAATCCAAAACAAACGAAATAATTGGAAACCGACCTATTTTGAAGAGTTTTATTTGCAATTCTAAAGATTTAATTCGATGGCTTTTAATTCCAGTGATTTTTTCCATTCAAACAAAGGTCTTCATTTCGAAATCAACGTATTCCTTGGTCTGGGGTTCGCAAAACACACTGCTATTCTCCCATGCAAAACTCAAATAAGATATTAGATGGGTACTGCATAACATGCTCATTTTTATTTGCAGCGAATGCTAAAAGTACGAATTCTACCTTCTTTTTAAGTGCTCGAATCCTTTTATCAATATCCTGAACTGGGCTTACTGAATTGGCCTCCTCTGCGGAGTCCAAGGGAGGGGAAATTATGGTAGCATTTGTGGAAACGGCTAGCTCATTCATCTGAGATGTTAACTGCTTGACAGATTCCAATCCAGTACCTAAATCTTTGACAGGTAGTGGCTCTTCATTTATTATCTCCCCAGCTACTGTTTGTTCCAAGTTCTTATCCTTTTCAAGAGCAGCCTGGAGGATAAATCAACGAAAACAAGCAACTTGCATGACATTAGTAGGAACTTAAATTTTTATTTTTATTTTTAAAAGGACTCTAAATGGTAAACAGCCTTTTCAGTTCTTGTGCCAATACACTGCCTCATCAAAGGTGTTTCAACAAATTTTATTCCAGAGATTCACCAGCCCAGAAAATAAAATATGCAGGGATTCACCCTTGCATGATTTTTCCCTTCCATTGACCATCACTATTATTAGGTAGGGCTATTCTTATCCTTGTTAGCCACCAATAATTTCAGCAATCCTCAGTCCCTCACTCGTATTCTTTCTTTCTTGTTTTTCCCCACTAAGATAAACTTCTTTAACTTCTTTATATATGAGAATGGTAAATCTTCAAGGAGTAAAAGCACAAAGATCTTATTGGACATAATTAAAACAAACGAATAAAGAAAGAAAATAAAACATCAACACTATCTTCAACTAATTGTACAACATCGCTCTATTGGTGCCAAATGTTTTTTTAGATTCAAGTCATTTTTTTTTTTTGCAATGTGAAATAAATCAACATCTACCGGTCAAAAAAGAAAAAAATAAATTGTTTTTCCTCATCCTTTGCTAAATTCACCTCCCATCCACCCTCTTCAATTTCAACTTGAGAGGATGCCCAAAATTTAGAAGTATTAAGGCAAGTCCAATAAATAATTCCATCTTTGGCAGGTCCAAGAAGTGATTCTATCTTTTGTCGAGCCTGCCTTGAGAGAGAGAGAGATAAAGAGAGAGTTAAAAAAAGAATCAATTTTTCTCTTTAAGACTGTTCCTAAATCCAAAGGAATTGCTAAAATGTAGTACAATTTAACGAATAAGGCAATTATAGCATAAACAGCTGACAAACGTACCTGTAGCCGCTTCTCCTTCTTTCTTTCATTCCTCTTTACCGACTTACTCTTGGGTTTTGTATCCAATTCAGGATCATAACCTGGAGGCCCCACCTGTGAAGACATCTCCTTTTTCCACTGCATCACAAAAGCACCACAGAAGCCCCATCAATCCATTGAGACAACTAAGCCTCCCAGAAGACCCTGCATGCTGAGTAATCGTAGGAAGGTAGGAATTATAATCCCCTACTTTTCTTCTTTTTCCAAAAACCCTCTTCTCTTTTTAGACTAACAACAATCACTTGGATTTTGACGAACACATACGAACAAATTTCGAGGATTGGGAGATAGTGACAGACACACAACCTTTTTTCAAGCACCCTGTACCCATGAACGGCTGCTCATTATCAGGTTTCTCTCTTTTTTTTTTTTGACAAGTAAATTCATATCTCTAGCTTTTAGAACTTTCTTTTACTTTTGTATTTCTCGCTATAGATGTTTATGTCATATACTCGCTGTGTACTTGGGTAACCCTTCTTTTGATTATCAATAAGCTTATCCCATATACTCCCTCTGTCCTTGGTAGCCCATCTTTTAATTAAGACGATTTCAATGTACCGATAAAACGAAAGAAACTAAACAGAAAAAGCACTTAAACTAGAAGTTCTTACATTTTCTTGTTGCTAAATGAACTGAAAATTATAGTTCTCCTCAACCCAAAAAAAAAGCATTAAACTTCGAATTATATCCTGAAATTTCCAAACGCATACGTAGTACTAGTAAGCCAAAAACCTTTGGATTTTGGTAGATATGACTTATTTTTTACTATGCAAGTGTGTTTAATCATAGACACATCAAAAGCTGATATCATGATTTTCCAAGAGATTCATGAGTTTTTTTGAGAAGCTAAACAAGGGGGATAGTGCTGGTATGTACCAGGGTGCCTTTAGATTGGTAAATGGCGACTTCCTCTTGAGGAACATAGCCGGCCCTAATCCGGATTGGCTTCCGGAGGGTACCGTCGGGTCTCCTAGTGGGTGCGAGAATTCTCTCACCTTCCTTGAGGTTTTTGCTCAGCTCTGCCAATCGTTTCAGTTGCTCTTCTTCTCTTCCTCCTCCTCCATTGCTGCTCGCCATGATCTTGCCAAGCCTTCAGGACTTCCCCTACTTGTTCTGTTCAATGGCTTCTGAAAACACGGGCTTTTTTTTTTTTTTTTGGCGAAGTAGCCCAAACCCGAACTCCAGCTTGAACCGAACCCGACTTAATTTTGGGCTTTCTTCAATGAAATTATAGCCACAATTCACAGTGAGAACTGATAGGAGTCTGGCCCATATCATCACATCGGGCCTCTGCCATATTGGACTTGGGCCTAGACAGGCTAAATATCACGGACCAATTTTCGGACCGAATGGTACCAACAAAACCCGGAACGATTGGTACTTCGGTTACGAGATCAGGCAAAACAACGTCCCGACTTGGTAGTTCGGCTCGCTACTCTTTCTGTTCAGTTTTTCCCTTCAATTTATTTGCTTTTTATCGTTTCTCTTAAACCTTGATTTATACGATCCATTCCGTGATTCTGGGTCAAACATTCCAGTTCTTGCTTGGTTATGTTGGCTATGCCTATAAATCACGTAATGTCATTGACGTTTGTTAGGGAACAAATTTAAGTTGAGGGTAGCTATTTCTTTCGGTGTTTATTCATGAGAAGGATTAAAAGATCTTGTTTTTATTGCCTCACGAGATTCGTAGGAAGGTTTTTGTGAGATTCCCACGCGTGTTCTTTTTGTTTGGTCAAAAGCGTTCTTTTTTTGAGGGAATTGCTGAAATGAAGGGACTTGCTTGAATTGAAGCCAACCTGTTCTTTTAGCACCAAAAACAAGAAATATCCTTCGTTCATATTGTATGTTGTTCTGTAAATTGTGATCCAAGAATTTTTGTGTCGGCAGCTTGTCTCCTGCTGATTTGTATCATACGATTTATGATGCAATGCACTGTGTTAGAGCAATCCAACAGTTGATAAATTGATATGCTTTTGATAGCTTCTTTAACATTTTTCTTTTAAATGTGATTTACAGGTCATCGACAAAAATCTGGATTATTGGTGGGCTTTGGACGGGAGAGTTTAAGATAGATGGAGAAGAGGAGGGGAAGGAAGGTGATGAAAGACAAGGAGGAGGTTGTTGATGATGATCCTTGGTGGTGGTTGGTTCACAAGGGAATTGCGGCCTCCTTCCTGTGCATTGCTATGTTTGCACTTTTAGTGAGAGTGGCTGTATCACTCCATCCTTATTCTGGCGCAGGAAACCCTCCCAAGTACGGGGACTTTGAGGCACAGAGGCATTGGATGGAGATCACACTTAATATGCCTGTCGAAGAATGGTACCTTAACAGCACAACCAATGATCTCAGCTACTGGGGACTTGACTACCCTCCGCTTACCGCCTACCAGAGTTATGTCCATGGTCTATTTATCAGATTCTTTCATCCTGAATCGGTTTCTCTCTTCACTTCTCGAGGCCATGAATCTTATATCGGGTCTGTATTATGAGACACTCTTTTCCGTTTAACTGATTTTCCTTTTTATGCGCTTCAATTTTTAATTTCATCGATCACTGGTACTCGTAGTTTGATCTTCCTGGTGTTGCTTATGCTCTCTTTCATGCAGAAAAATTCTCATGAGATGGACAGTTCTATCCTCTGATGCACTGGTGTTCTTTCCTGCAGTCTTCTATTTTGTTTTTGTATACTATAGTGGTCGCCCACATGGCCAGAAAACTGACATAGCATGGCACATTGCAATTATGTTACTGAGCCCATGTCTGATCTTAATAGATCATGGTCATTTTCAGGTTCCAAATTGATTTTTTTGTACCCCTTTCTTCTACCTTTAAACTTTTAAGGCACTTTATACGAGTCAGCAATCAATTTCTCTTTTCTCGTCCTTACTGATTTTGTCAGTACAATTGTATTAGCTTGGGCCTTACTGTTGGAGCTGTTGCTGCTGTTCACTCTAACAAAGAGCTAGTAGCTTGTTTCTTGTTCAGTCTTGCTCTCAACCATAAACAGGTATCTTCTCTTTCAAATTAGTGCACATCATGATCTATTGTTTATAATGAGTCGATAGTTTGCCCTTGCTTATTAATTGCAATAACAGCTATCAAAATTTTTTTGCCAGTGCTTATTTTTTTAAGTTTAGAATAGTACATCTGAATTTCACATAAAAGGAGAATGGAAGGGCTTCGCCTAGTTTTCTAGAATGTAATTAGGTGTCTCGTTTTGTATACTTCCTGTGTAGATGGGCTGCGCCTAGTTTCATTCACTTCAATAGAGTTTCTTACTTATCAAAAAACAAAATAAAAAGAGAAGGGAATGGCTCCTTTGTTTTCTGTGGCTTATGATCTACAGAATTTCCAAACAAAGGAAATCATTTCCCATGGGACGACTACATGTTTCATTATTGTTATTTGGTCTCTGTTTATGTGCTTTAATGATCTTAGGGAAGGCCTTGATTCTTGGATTGAGTGAAGGGGTTACACCTTTTGTTTTTCTAGTGATGGAGGGTAAGACCATGTAATCTTGTTATATATAGCATGCCTTGATTCTTTTAGAAATACTAAAATGAGTACTTGTTTGTTTTGGCTAAGGTTCTTTTGTCGCTAATTTGGGTTTCCTTTCAAATAGTTTGATATAAAATATTGATATGTGCATGCAATAGGTTATAGACATATATGATTGTTTTTAGATTTGTTGCCAGCGTGGATATATATATATATATATATGCATATATGATGAAATTAGTTCAACAAATTTTATGCCTTACCTAATTGGTGAATGTCTCATTTTGTTTTACTTCAGATGACTGCATATTTTGCACCTGCATTTTTCAGCCATCTCTTTGGCAAATGTCTTAGGCACCGGAATCCACTTCTCGAAGTATTTAAACTGGGCCTTGTGGTCTTAGGAACATTTGCACTTGTTTGGTGGCCATATATTCATTCTATGGAATCCTTTTTGAGGGTAAACATATCTTGTCAATTCACTTCTTTTTCTCGTTTATTGTGGGATGTCATTTGGACTGAAGACCATTCATGGAAATGTTTTCCAAGTGAAAGTAGATATATTATTTAGGCGTTGAGAACATTAAATAGGTTATAGATATAATATAAGGTGCTCAACAGAAGTTTTCCTGAGTTTATTTCGATTCCCCAATCTTTATGACTTACCTAAGCTTGGTGAACATCCAGGTTCTCCGTCGGCTTGCTCCTTTTGAGAGGGGCATATACGAGGATTATGTGGCTAACTTTTGGTGCACCACTTCAGTTTTTATAAAGTGGAAGAGAATGTTCACAACACAATCGCTGAAGCTTCTCAGCCTTGGTGCTACTGTTTCTACTTGTTTGCCTTCAATGCTTCAGCAGATATGGGCTCCAAGCAACCAGGGTTTCCTTTATGGACTGCTGAACAGTGCATTCTCATTCTATATGTTCTCATTCCAAGGTAGGTCAAAATATTTGTTTCTTGCACTTTGGTTTAGTGCTATTTTTCCAAGTTAATTTTCTATTTTAATTAATAATTATCTGCATTTGCTGGCTGATGTTCTAATTTACAGTGCATGAGAAGTCAATTTTGCTGCCTCTTCTGCCTGCAAGCCTTTTGGCACTGGAAGAGCCTTTTCTTCTTAAATGGATTACACTCCACGCCTTGTTCTCTATGTTCCCTCTTCTATGTCGTGACGGACTGATTCTGCCATACATCGCACTATCTGTTCTCTTCACCCTTGTTTACCACGCGCCAACTGGGAGACAAGACAGGAAGGAGGCACCTTCCTTCAATTCGTTTGTGACAACTATAATTGTGCTGTGCTCAGTTGTTCTTCATATTGTTTACTTAACCATGCACCCTCCACGTAGATATCCTTTCCTTTTTGAAGCTGTGATTATGCTTCTTTGCTTTTCACAGTTCATGGTGCTTTGTTTTTACACTAACGCAAAGCAATGGATGTTGAAACGCTCCGTTTTTGTGGATAAAGAAAAGAAGCTTCTTTGACCTTTCTTTCAAAATACTTTTGACCGTCATTTCTGGCTTTTACAGTGTTTTTCTTTTGTGGTTTTTCACATATTTCATTTACAGGTCTCCACAGCGTCATTATTCTTTGTTTTTCTCTCCTGGATTTTACACTTTTTCCATGTTGGTGTTGCATGCTGTGTCGCTGTTTGTTGTACTTGCACAGTAATGTTAAATCATCGTTGCAAATCACATCACGATAAATAAGGTATATATTGTCTATAAAAATGTATTCCCCTCGATCAATCGAATACGTGAGATACAGTCATTTTCAATTACAGTCCACATTCTTTCATCCGATGAAAAATTGCCCTTTCACTCTTCCAAAAAGATAAACAAAAACGATCAAGCTGGTGTTGCACCAACGCCCTATTAGTAGTCTAGCAACAACTATTTCTTGGTGAACTCGCTCAACTATGTGTTTCAAAGACCTTCGTACCATTCACCATATTCACGGCCACGTCTACAGTCCTGGCCAATTCAACAGCTGCTCCAACATACGTATGTGGTGTTAACTTCAACAGATTGTTTTTTGCTTCTTTAGGTAATTCTAAGCCTTCAATAAACTCGGTTATACTTTCTTGAGTAACTGCTCTCCCTCTTGTTAGTTCCTTTAGCTTCTCATATGGTTCCGGAACACCATATCTCCTCATAACCTATATTCAAGTCGCAAACGGTGCACAGGAAATAGGAGAACATTATCAAGAGAATGGGGGAAGACATCAGAACTAGGTAGATGAATACTAAATGCATTATGCTGAATATCCTATCAATGAAAGATAGCCTCTTTCCTGAGGAAAGATTTAGGGCTTGCTTGAATTCAGAGATAAGATAAAATAATTTTAGACGAAAGTTAAAAGTTAAATAAAATATTGTTAGAATATTATTTTTTAATATTATTATTGTTTTGGAATTTGAAAAAGTTGAATTGTTTATATTTTGTGTAGAAATTTGAAAAAGTTGTAATGATGAGATGAGATGAAACACTTTCTGAATCCAAACGAGCTCTATGTCTACGGGGCATAACAAAGAGCACTAATATTTTACTGATTACAGAAACATAAGGCACTAATATTTCCTGCTGCATAGTATCTAATTCCTGTCTTACCGAGTATTAGCAATTTACCTCAAAGCTCGCAGAAGCTAATATGGCAATTGTAAACAGTTTAATCAAATGATTTTATACATTCATGTATATAAGCATATAAACTTAACAAGATACATACAGTCTGTATTGGTTCAGCTAGCACCTCCCATGAATGGTTCAAGTCCTCACTCAAACGAGCTTGATTGACCTAGTTCAAAACAAATCCATGAGAGGGAAAAGATGCCCCAGCATAGAAAAGCATCAATCATTTCTCACTTTCAAATAGAGAACACTAAAAAGGTGATATGGAGCTGTCAGCTATTGACTTTTCTAATATGTGCTAGCATAATATCAGCAGCAGTGAATTAATGCATGACAAAAATATCTCCATAGATGAGTAATCTCCATTTATCACTTAGTTTTGCAACAATAATCAGCCACCTAGTGGAAGACATAATTCTATATCATATAGCATACCTGAAGCTTTGCCAATCCCTGTAGCGCGCTTTTGTAGGCAAGAATTGAATGCCCTAGTCCTACACCCATGTTCCTCAGAACAGTAGAATCAGTCAAGTCACGCTGCAAATGCAACATAAAACAAGTGATTTATTTGCTAGACTGCAAGAACCCACAGTCAATTACATTTTTAGAATAAATTGCAACAGCGCTAAAAACTGCTCATGAAGATTTAGTTGTAATAGTCAGGGAATTAAATATTACCACAGGGACTCAGAGCAACACCCTGAACCAACAATAAGATTCAAGGAAGAAAAGAAAAATTAAATGGAAACTGGAGGAGGTCGTACCTGCCAACGTGAAATAGGTAACTTCATGCTTAGATGAGATAAACCTCCATTGGCCACACCAAGATTACCTTCACTATTTTCAAAATCTATAGGATTCACTTTGTGAGGCATAGTTGAAGATCCAATCTCCCCGGCCTTAGTTATCTGTTCAAAATTTCAAACCTGAAACATGTCAATTTTTTGCACGGGGAGAACTTAGAATCATGTAATCATAAATTAAAATTTACATCAGATGCTAACCTGCTTAAAGTAACCCAAAGATATGTAGCCCCATACATCCCTATTAAAGTCAATCAATATATTGTTGAATTGGATAATTGCATGAAAAAGTTTTGCCATATAGTCATGAGTTTCTATCTGCAGAACGAGCAGAGAAATCAATCAGAAGAATAATAAATGCATAGGTAACTTAATATCCATTCAAAAGATTTGCCATATAGTCATGGTCTACTAGAGATTCCATGGAAAGAATTTTTCAAAAGCAGTTATTAGGTTAATATTATGAATCCATAAAAGTTCTTTCCATTCTCTATAAACTTACAAATTTGCGGATTAACGTAGACATAGCATGTGAACCAAATACCACACACGTTTACTTTGAAGGAAAAAGGGCAAGAAACATACCTGAGTGATGTAGGGATTGAAACTCAGTCCAAGTGATTTTACAAACTCTTCAGCAATTTGAGGCCACTTAACATCCGGATATGCAACAAGATGTGCATTGTAATTTCCAACCGCACCAGCAAACTTCCCCATTATCTCAACCTGAGAAATATCCCGCCTTTCTCTGCTTAACCTGACGGAAAAAACTGCCATTTCCTTCCCCAAAGTTGTAGGTGAAGCTGGCTAAGGTAGGCACAAAAAAAAAGATGATCTATCTATGAGTATGTATGAGTTAGGGCCCGTTTGGATACTTAGGAGATGTTTGGAAATTATTTTCATCTCATCCCATCTCATCTTATCCCATCTCATTTCCTTCCCAAATATCATTCAAACACAAACACTTTCAAACTAATGATTACAACTTTTCCAAATTTCTAAACAAAAATGTAACGCCCCAATGGAAGGCGTAAACCACATGGCTTATACTCCAAAAAGACTAGTCAATGATACAATTGGAGTCCAATTGGAACCTTATATAGAGCAAGAACTTCTCATTCCCAAGCAATGTGAGATCCCATACACCATCTATCCTCAATCTTATCATATGGGGGTATCAAAAAAAAAAAAAAAAAACAATTCAACTTTTTTAAATCCCAAATAAAAATAATATTAAAAAATTATATTCTAATAATATTTTAACTTTATAATATTTTTTATTTAACTTTTTATCTTTCTTTTTCCAAAACCCAATAAATACTTAATTCAAACAATCTTACTACTATTCACAAAATTCTCATATCATCTCATTCCCCAAGCATTTCCTTAGAAGATCTCAATATATCCGTGACCAGTCGTGAAATGGTTTGAGTTATGATATTTTATTGAGTTTTGGGAAAAGAAAAAAAAAATTGAATAAAAATATTATAAAGTTAACAAACAGTTTGAATATAATTTTTTAATATAATTTTTGTTTTGACATTTAAAAAAATAATGTTGTTTTTTGTGTTTTGTTTGGGAGTTTGGAAAAGTTGTAATAATTAGATGAAAAAGTTGAAGACTTGAAAGTGAAAAGTGTTTTATGTTTGAGTGATGTTTGGGAAGAAAATATCTGAGAATATAAGAGAATACTTGAGAAGAGTTGTGGACTCTTAATATTACACTATATAAATGATAAAAAATCAACACTTCATGTTCAGACATCACAATGCTAATTCTATCTCATCATGTTGTTAAAATAAGATGTTGATCAATGCCTTCATATTGCAAGAGTATAAGTCTTTGAAAGATTTTGAGAAATTATAGACATACATTTTTAATAAATTTCAGAGCTCAACAAAAAGGCACGGGTCAATGTTGCAGTCCCTCAGTGAGTAATAACATTATTTGTAAACTAACTATATACAAAATATAGCATATCACCTGCCCATGAGTGCGAGAGAGCATTGAAATGTGTGCATTATCCTTAGCTGTGTTACATATCTCCCTAATCAATTCATCCATTAAAGGAAATATGACACAGTTCATTGATTCTTTCAGCATCAATGCACGGGCAAGATTGTTGATATCTTCCGATGTGCAAGCAAAATGAAAAAACTCAAGCACCTGGAATAAGAAAGAGGGTTGTCCGGTAATACTAAAACTTCAAAATGAAATCTATGAAAACAGATTGTTTCATATGTAAATAGGCAGGTAAGATCTAAATCTGAAGGAACTAATAAAAGTAAGAACCAACCTTAGCGATCTCTGGATGCGTTTGGCATTTCTGTTTCAAGAAGTATTCCACTGCTTTTACATCATGATTTGTCACCTTTTCAATAGTTTTAATTTCCAAGGCATCATTCATGCTAAAGCCATTAATCAGTCCTTGCAAATGCAACTGAGCTTCTTCACTGAAGCTTGGAACCTCTGCAACTTCGGGAATTTGTGAAAGCTTCAGCAACCATTTGATCTGAAAGACCATATCTAAATTAAAGATGAGCCCTTCAAAGTATTAAAAGACTCCCACAAAGAACCAAATAATAACGATACTAATGGAGATGATTGGTATAACACGAATGTGTGCATAGATAAACTTTAATTTTTATGTATGTGCATAGATAATCTATTTTCCTACTTATAAAAAATAAGATAATCTATTTCCCTTTCACTTGATTAGTCCCACACGCAGATGAATAATTTATTTTCATTTTCAACAATATGATGCAAACGAGTTTGAGATTAGAAGAGCACCTCAACTAAAACGCGAAAGTAGATTAGACCATATTCGCTCAAATAAGGAGCCAAGTCCTTAACTTTACCCCAATAACGACCATCCAACGGCGACAAAGCCGTTAAACTTGAAAGCTCAAATTCATGTCCAGACATATTCTTCACCTGAAACAACAAAATTCACCCATGCGCCAAAAAAGACAAAATAAATAAAATAAAGTACATCAGTCTAACTAAAAATCGCCACTACTAACCTAATTATCAAAGTGCAGAGTTCCAATAAGAAGTAAGAAGTTGCTCGGAAAACGAAAACTAAGAGGGTAAGGAAAGGAAGACCTTATCGACGGAGACTTTTCTGCCTCCCAGAGTGGCTTTGCAGGTACAATCTCTGCCAGCAGTTGTGGCAGAAAGGTAAAAAGAGGCATTTGAAGGTCGACGATGATAAAAGCCCGAGAGGTCCGTCCGCGTTTGAAATTTCCTTGGAGAGGGGCTGAGGCAACGGAATTGATCACTGTGGAAAACCCTAGAAGATGTTCCTCCAAATTCCATGAATCCCAATGGTGCTAAACCTGAAGGTAGACAGCAGGCGGAGAGGTCCAGCTCGAGGGCCGCCTTCGCGGTCTTTTTTGCTTTTCGGGCACATTCCAAGCTCCGAATGTGTAACCCTAATTCGGGTTGGGTGGTAGGTGGGTCGGACTCCTTCTCGAGTCGAACTCGATTCGGTCCAAGTAAACTTAACGGAGCTCGGTTCACGTAATCGGTTAAGGGCTCGGTGGCTTCTTTAGGCAGAAACAAGGATCAGGCATGGGCTTGGGCTGACTGAAAGCCCGTTTGTGATTAGAAACCCAAGAAAGGAATTCAATTGATTTTAATCAAATTCTTTCGAGGGAGAGAGAGATTCCCCAGTTCCTTTCCCCACCGAAACATTCTTACTATTTCTTAGTTAGTCATAAACTAAAGTAATGCTCTATCCAACCAAAAGATGAAATAATAATGTCCGAGAGAAGAGAGTAAGAGGAGCTTTGTCTGGAACAGGTGATAAAATAATGGAGTCGGAGATGGAGATGGAGGAAAGAAATAAACCGACTGCTATCTTCATGGCCTTTGGTACCAAAGGCGACGTTTATCCCGTCGCTGTAAGTCGGTTTCTCATTCCTATTTCCGTTCGTAGTCGTATGATTTTCATTATTTCCAGATCAACATAACCCACTCTTTTTCTCATTGAATATCTATCTCATATCGGTCCCTCTGGAAAGAAATTTATAGTGGGAATGTAAGAAGAGGTTTAACTTTCAACCAAGATGTGTCTAAACTTTGACGCTGGTATTTAGATAAATGGGACTATTGATTTTGAAGGCCTTTTTACAAATAGCTTGGCAATATTTTCTTTGATTTATAAGTGTGGATTTCGTGTATTCTTAATGTCAGTCGACTGATTTTTGCATTACCTTGAGTTTAGAAATTACTATTAATAAAACAGAATCATCAACTGAGAAATTGGTATTTCCAAACATTTCATAGCCTGCTCTTGGATATGCGTGTTGATTGGTTTCTCTTTGCAATGCAAGTGGATATCGATAGTGCCCTTCGTAACAGTCGCAATATTCTTCCATCCCCCCCCCCCCCCCCCCCCCCCCCAAAACACCCCCCTCTTCAGGCAATTGCTGCAGCGTTTGCTTGTGACCAGAAACAATACAGTGTTGTCCAGATAACTCATTCAGCACACGAGGTTTGTGATGGATTCTTTTGAAGTTTTGAAATTCCTAATTAACTAATCTTTATCGCTTAAAGATATTTGCTGATATTATTTCAGACCTGAATCAATCATTTTGAGCTAGGATTGGCAAGATTTAAAATAATACACAAACATCTTGTAAAAGAACGAAAAATTAAAATATTTCTTTATAAAGTTTTTTCAGTTGTAACCCCTCCCAACCCCCATCATCTTTTATTTAGGAGTTCATTCCATCAATAATTAAATAACGAGAATAGAAGATATGAAGACAAGCCAAAAGGCTGCACCTTGAAACCAAGTAATCAAATCACAAGCTGACATTGTATCAAAAGAGCAACCAATGAGGAATTCATCACACAAACTTCGTCTCAAAAGTTAAGCTGAGGTTTCCCAAAAACATCAGTCTTTACTCAGACTTTCACCTACTGAATTGGTCTCTATATGCATATTCTGTTACACCATTTATTTAATGGAATATAGCCTGCCTTTGGGTTCATAAAAATTGAGTGATCGTTTTTTAGACCTTTGAAGAAATCGACATAATATTACCTTAAATTGTATTTTGAGTTTTTTGAAAATTTAATCAATAGGACTTTGAACAAAGCCTGTCAATGTCATGATTTCTTGGTTGCAGAACTTAGGTCATCACTTGGCAGAGAAACATGTTGCTTATTATCCAATCTCATCACCCCCTGTTCTTTCTTCTGATCAAGATCATGAGACTACTACAGGTTTGGATTGCTCACTCTGGAGTTCTTGGTATTCTAATGTATGAAGTTAAACTATTATGGCTAAAATTCGTTGTGTCTACGATAACAAACAAGTTTACATCTACACGCTTTTGCCAATATCTAATGGATCCTTTTATCTTATTAGGACCAGCCTCCCTGGAGTTATCATTTTTGCTGCAAAAAAGAATAGTTAAAAGAGAACATAGACAGGAATGCTATTCTGTAGTTCAGAGAATATTTGGATCTGGCCCAAGCTTGGAGGGTGATTTCATTGCGATAAATTTCTTTGCATTGGTATTTTTTGTATTTAAAATTTTAGTCAAAATAAATTTTTTAAAGAAGTCACTGAACGGTTGAAGTTTTTATTATTGAAATACCATCCTGCTAGAGGCAGTATTGAATCAAGATTGTTCACAAAAGACTTGAAACGCTTTACTTTGTAAATGTTTAGGGAGATCATAATACTTGCATAAAACTTGCATTCTGTGAAAAAATTATTAGATTTTTTTTGTTAAAAAAAATTATCTTCCCTTTCAAGTTGAACATTAATTTCTATGCAATCACTACATGAAGATTATTCTTATAGAAAGCCTTTTTAGTCATCATGCTGTCAATGATGTTGATGGTAGGAGAGAGTGGGTTGCGTGTGATATGTCGGGGAAAATGCTAGATAAATGTTTTACTGTGTTTTATGTTCTCTCTCTCTCTCTCTCTCTCTCTCTCTCTCTCTCTCTCTCTCTCAAGTGATAGGCATGAATCGAATATAGCCTTCTATAAGATTATATATATATACACGCGAGAGAGAGAGAGTACCTGAAAATATCTTCTCTGCTCAATGATACAGGAAGGGTGGAGCCTTGCGGAAATGTTCCGTGTCCGTTGCATAGTTGTGGCTCCATATGTTGTCCCCTATAGGTATTCCAAGAACTTCATCATGTAATAATGTGTTTTCTGTTGTGTCTAGCTAGCCTCAATTTTTGTTTTTCATTTTAGTCAATACAACAAGAGTCTCTCCACTAAGGAAAACTCAAATGTTACCGCATTTTGACTTTGTAGGAAGAGGAGAAGCTCTTCTGTAAAAGATAGCAAATTTATCATGAATGTTAACTGAACAAAAAGGGGTTATTACCCAGTGTTGGTCTCTGCTAAATGGGGTTCTGGGAAAGATGACGTGCACACAACTATACTCTTAACATTTATTTTTTGCTTAAAGGGGGTTCTCTTGAGACTTAAATCTATTTGGATATAAACTTACATGGTTCTTTGTGATGTTACCAAGTGTAATTTGTCGTATTCATTACTTACATACTCCATGCACCCACTTCATGGAGGCTGGATCCATGTGATACATGGGGCGATAACTACGTAAGTTTGTAACTCCTTTGTAGTAAGATTTTTACTACCCCAAGTATTTCTCTTCTAGAAGGTAGGGGGGACTTGTGGGACTCCAAAAGGCCCTATTTTGTTGCTGGAAAATCTCCAGCGATGGCCTGGAACCATTAATCAGCACTTGGGATTTTTGAGCCAAAACCTCTTATTCATGGGTTGCATTAATCTTATCTGAATTTACTGTGCAGTGCTCCTTCATCATTTGAGCGCCAGTTTAGAAAAGAAGAACCTCTTTTATATAGATATCTCCAGGAAGCTCCCATTAACAAGGTACTCATATTTCTTGGTAGAAATTCTTTCTTACTTATCCAAAAAAAAATTTCTTGGTAGAAATTCTGGAATTATGCTACTGCTGTAAATGTTATTTCCCCAAGTCACATGATTTACAATTTTATTATGTTCTGCTCCTCTCTTTTTCACATAGGCTTGACATCCACGATTTTTATATTAATTTATTATATTGCCCAACGCATAGGTATGTTGGAAAGACGTCATTCATTGGATGTGGCCTCTTTTCACTGAAAATTGGGGATCATGGAGATATGATGATTTGAACCTGAGTCCTTTCCCTTTTACGGTTTGTGTTCTCTCTCTCTCTCTCTCTCTCTCTCTCTCTCTCTCTCAAATTTTAACTACTGCTATATTTTTTTCCCGTGAGTAACCTATCAAATATGAATTTGTTTTCATGAATAACTGAGTTATATGTATATAATCTATCCAAATGTGATTGCGCTTGTGCTGTCCAGAGCTACAAGGCTTCCCTGGTTTTCTGCTTGAACTCATCCAAGTGCTTCTTTCTTGACTCAGGATCCAGTAACAGCTCTTCCCACATGGCATGATAGACCTCCATCTCCCCTTTTATTGTAAGTTGGGAGCTTCATACAATAAAATAAGGAAAATGCTAGATCCATAAAAGGGATAAGAAAAAACTACCGTATAAACTAATGTGTCTTGATGAGGTATGTTAGGTTGTAAAGATCTGTCTTTTGTAAATTAGATCTAACGTACAACATCAAGTTATGTTTTGTGAGGTATTCTTTTTGGTAATTCTCTTTGTAAAACTATTACTTATCTTTTTTTTTTTTTTGATAAATAAGAGATAAATATTATTAATCTGAATGAAATAGGCATAACCCTTGTACACAGGAAGTATACATAAGAACACCTCAATACATTCTAGGAGCGATGAATAGCGGAATACCAAAGAAGTAAAGTGTGGAGAACATCTCAAGGGCCACATCAATAGGAAGTTTTGTGTAGTGTAAAATGGGGCAAAAATGTGTCAGTATGTTTGTCCTTTTCAAGCTGCCATTCTTTGATCAATAAAATTGTTTATTTATCAAAAAAAAAAAAATGTTTGTCCTTCTCAAGCATTGGTTGAACATCTCAAGCCCTGTTACTTGTGTATTCAAAGGTGCTGGTCTGTCCATTTGGTTTAAAATAGCTTGTGGATGTTTGAGCCTGTGAGTTATGAAGCATTTTTTTCGTTCCTTTCTTATTTTTATTTATGTTTCGCTGCAACATGAAATTGACTTTTTTAAAAGTGAATGGAACATGCAATGATGATGAGTAGTTTACTCTTCATTGATGAGTTGGTTTGAACAGCCTCCTTATCTAATAACTTCATTACAATAATGAATTTGTTTCTTTGACTCTAAATGTACAGATACCAATATCTAACTTCCCTCTAATTTGTTTACAGGTATGGATTTAGCAAAGAAGTTGTTGAATGCCCTGGTATACTTATCTTGTTGCCCTTGTTATTTCAAAACTTTCTGAACTTCATACTATTAGTTTTTTTTCTTGTGTGCAAAGGGTGAAAATCTGGTTATTTATCTCTCTTTTTACTTATAAAAAAGGGGGTGAAAATCTGGTGTATGTCTGAGGCATGAACCTAATACTACTAGAAAGCGTGGTAAAATGTTTAGGGTGAGGAGACAGTTGCAGCCTTTTTTGGTTGTTTTAGGCACATAATCTTAACATTTGCTTCAGAATTGAGATTTGATTGACTATTTGATGGAGGAAAATTTTTGACATATGCCTACAGTTGCACCACTGGTTGATAATATATTTCCAGGCTATGAAAGAGACATTAAACCTTATCTTGGCACCTTGGAAGTTTGCCTATGACTACAGAGTGCCTTATGTAGTTAATGGTATCAATCCGTCTTAGTATAATTTTATCCATATGATTGTGTCCTGTCAACTTTTCCATGATTATCCATATATTATGAAGTCTACTTGGTAGATGATTTATTGCTAGTTTCCAAAAAATTTTGAAACCAAGTAGGAGTGGTTGTAGGTGAATTCGACCTCCGACCATGAACAAAAAATAATGAAGTCATTTGCCATAAACTACGAGGCTTCCCCTGTTCTTTTTAAAACAGACAATTGCGTGCCCTGTGATGAAAGATTCATTTATTTTTCAGGTATTCCTGCAATTTCATCCCTCTTTTTATTTCACGACATGAACAGATTATTGGCCTTCGACTGTCCGAGTTTGTGGCTTTTGGTTTCTGCCTATAGAATGGCAGTTCTCATGTAAGAAGTGCAGTGAAATTTCAGCCCTTGTTTCTTCAGGGCATCTGCAGATAAAAGATGTACTATGCTCAGCTCACCTTGTTTTACGCAATTTTCTGGAGGCTCCATCAACACCGCCTATTTTTGTTGGGCTGAGTTCTGTTGGAAGGCAAGTTACTTAATTTTGTTTGGCTCTTGACTTCTCTCATAACTGTCAACTTAGAGCTCATTTACCAGAAGCCTTGGTTAATCTCAGTTGACAATGTTAATGAGGTCATAATATCACCATGTGATTATAGCAGGTCTAGCTTATTGATTATCGTAGCTCCTGTTTGAATCATGAAGTTCTTGGGCTACCACCATTTTTATTATCATAGCATTATTGTTTTCATTGGCCTTCTTTACTTTCTTGAAATGAGTTTCTCTTTTTGTTTGCAGCATGGGTTTTTTGAAGAATCCTCAAGCATTTCTTCGTGTTCTTCAGACTGTAATAGAGATCACTAGTTACAGATTTATTCTTTTTACAGCTGGCTTTGAACCTTTAGCTTCAGCTGTCCGTATGATTGCTGCAGAAGCATCGTCACATTTAAGTCAAAGACAACTTAGTGAAGATTGCATCTCTATCTTTGATGGTCAACTCTTCTGCTTCACTGGGTGAGTGTATCTCTTGAATACTAGGAAGCTTGGATTACATTAAGTTCTATTGAAATGGTTGGGTGAGTTTTACATTGCATTATTTAGGGCCATGTAATAAATATTTACATAACTTTCTAGAAATCTTATCACTGGTAAAACAGCTCCATGTGCAAAGCACGTGCTATAACACTTGTTTCTTGAAAGAGCAATTCACTCATAGTGCCGTTTGCTTGAAGATTGTCACCATATTATTGATGGCATCATAAAACAGATAGCACATGCATCAATGTACAATGCGGTACCTTTTGCTGATTCTGGATATCCTTTTAATAGAGTGATTTTGATCATTGTTTTCCTATTTGGAAATTGATCCTCTTGTCGTATAAATAGTTCCATGCCATACAAGTGGCTGTTTCCACAATGTCTGGCTGCAATTCATCATGGTGGCAGGTAGGAATATTCTGTTGTGTTTTGCATTGAAATTAAAAATATGCAATAAGCAAGGTACTAATGTCTGCTTGGTGTTGCCTGTCCTTGTGCAAGTTTAGTGGAGTAACTGCTGCTGCATTACATTCGGGAATCCCACAGGTTAGATGTGAATCTAAATGGTTTACTTCTATGTTGTCATTGTTGTTAATGTCATGTAATGTTCACATGGTTTAGCCGCTAAAACTTTCATAAAATGGCTGTATTGGTGGAAATAATGGACGCGAAAAAATAGCTGCCATGTTGTGGGAGTTGAGAATGAAAAGTCTGGCACATTTTAAAAAATATTCTGATGTGCTATAGGATAGCTACATTTTGAGATTTATCAAATTGGATTTGGAGATATATGATGGTTTCTGTCGATAGTCCCTCTTCAAATTATCATTACTGGGTATCGCAAAAAAGAGAAGAAAAGAGGGGAGAGAAGGGGGGGGGGGTGGTCTTATCGTGGTAAGGGAAAAAAAGTAAAAAATAGTATTTGAGCTCAAAATCTCTCATGAAATTGTTAAGGAAGGAAACCAAAGCCTTTCGAATGAACTGATGCATCATTTGGCAAAGCGGTGGAAACCAGCCTGATAAAGGATGGTGGTTGAAGCCACAACTTTTAACTCTAATGCGATAAATTAGGGTTAGGGTTTGATGTGAAAGGGAATAGATCAATCAGGGTTTTTAACGGAAAGTATCAGGGACAAGTTTAGAGTTCATTATCTCACTGCAATTCATGTCTATCCAGAACCCCAAAAATGGACAAATTCCTTTTCTATTCTTGTTGACACATGCAAGACATTAGTTTTTTAAAAGAGGACCGGGGTAACCTCTGAATTTTATCATAACCACTCAGTTTTTGCAAGTATTTGGCGTGTGCAGATTTGCAGTTGTGCCTGTCTTTTGCACGTATCATGTATTTCATGACAGACATTAGTTTAGTGAGCTTTGCTTACTGGATGAAGCTGTGTTGAAGCTCTTGGTGTTTTATGTCCTACTTCGTTTAGCTGGGGCATGCGCACTGCTATTGGATGGTTTATGAAAAAATTATTTTATTGTGGCTAATTATGGTACAGTAAGCTCTCTCGTTTCTCCTATGACAGGTAGTATGTCCGTTTATACTAGATCAGTTCTATTGGGCTGAGAGGATGTTTTGGCTTGGAGTTGCACCAGAACCACTGAATAAAGGTCACTTGCTTCCGGATAAAGATGATGTCATTAGCATCCAAGAAGCCGCAACTGTGCTATCAAGGGCCATCAATAATGCAGTGTCTCCTAGAGTCAAAGCATGTGCAGTAGAAATTGCTGGCAGAATTTCTCTGGAGGTAACACCTATTCTTCAAAATGTACAAGTAGAGTTAAGTTGGCTTGATTTTGACGTGTTAACATTCTATTGATCATGGCAAGGCTAGTGACTAGTTATTGGATGGAATGTTATATATATATATAAAGGAATTATTAACTTTTATCGTCCATTGATTTAGTTTATCCATAAATGAATAAGCTACCTCTGATAAATTTTCTTTGAAAAGAACAGGGTATACCTTTAATCAATATGCTTCTAACGACTGTTGACCCGTTATTTGGAAACACACCAACAGCAGCTAGCTTACATTGCTAAATTTTTTGCCTCTACTTTCAGAACGGAGTCTTGGAGGCCGTGAAGAACCTCAAGGAAGAGCTAAGTTGTCCGCGTTAAGATCATCCAACTAGTTTTGTTCTATACGACTTAGTCTTTGCCCATTATTTTGATTTTTGTGAATCGTTCCTTTTCTATTTTTCGTCGGCTTGGGGCTGGTCTCTGTTATTTGACCCAAATACATCTTACAAGTAGTAGAGATATAGACACAACCTCACTGTATTTAATGTTGCGGGACCTAGTTATTATATTATTATATTTATTCCTCTTCGAATTGTCTGGTAACAAGTCAATCAAACCTGCATGTACTCATCCCACAATAAAAGTGACTGCATTTTATGGTCTTTTTTTAATTTTGCATTTTGCAGTGTCAATAAATGCTTAAGTAAATTTTATGGACTTCCTTTTCCACAGTTTTAGCATCGGAGGTAGCGTCCTTGGCTGTTGCTTTCTCACCAAGCTGTAAGTTTTTGAGTTTGCCCCCACTTTAAGATTTTACCGACACACGGAAGAGAGGATGACCCCTTCTATTGCAAGCAAGGTGTCGGTGTGCCTAGGTTGAAGGGCTTTCCCTCCATGGGAAGGCCGGAGTCTGGACATCTCTCCCTATTTTATTTATTTTTTAATATTTTTGAGTTAAATTATTTTTGGATTTTTCGTTATGCTTTTTTGTAGTCTTTTGAATTTAATATACTATTCATTACATTTTTTATATATTATCTTTTGCTTTGTTTTGTTTATGTTTTTATAATATTTTTGTTTTTTCAACAAACCTACTCACCATGATATGCCACTTTAGCATTTTCGTTAAAAACTTGATAGACTTGTTGACACTAAGGATAATTATTTATTTATTTATTTTTTAAAAAGTACTGGCCTGCCTATCAGCACGATTATCAGATAATACGAACAAAGAATTAAAATGCTGATTTGTGAGTAAGGGTATTAAATCGTGTTAACGGGATGTGTTTGTGTCGTGTCAAAGTATGTATATTATAATATATAGGTAAATTCTAACACGACTAGTTAAGTTTATCGTGTCAAAATCTCAAATCTTAATCCAGTTCGTTAACATAATGTGTCGTGTCGTATTAATCCGTTTTGACTATTCGTGAATATTATTAAATAGGGTGAAATAAAACAAAATGACCCGTTTCAAACTGTTTATATAAATATGTTGAATATGTTTGAAATTAACTTGTTTGACTTGATTAAATTTAACATAATTTTCTATAAATGTTAAAATCACAATATCTATAAAAATTATAAAACTAACTACAAGTCTAAAATTATAATCTAAATAATAAAAATATCGAAATTAAAATTGTAACAATTTTACTTTGGGTAGAAGGGTGTAATTATAACTTTAATTTTCTTAATATGTCATAACGGATTGACTCGTTATCAACCCGTTAAGTAATCGTGTCTTAATAGGTCAACCTGTTAAAACCAAATCCTAACTTACTATTATCATGTCGTGTTTGTATTGAATTAATAGATCGTATAATATATTACCACCTCTATTTGTGAGAGAGGGAATTTCGAAGGTGATGAAACTGTCGTGCCTCTCCAAATATAAAGGTAAAGATGGGCTTAATTTTATGGGCCCACTGTAACTTAAATGCTCTTTAAGTCTTATCAATTCATGGGCCTCCTTTGCCTACTATTGGTATGAAGTAAATCTTTTATAAGTTTACTTTATTTTTTATTGCCTAAATTTAACCCTTATGGTTTAAAACAAAAATTTTATATGGAGTCATGTTGTGTACTCTTTTGTATATTTTATTAATATAATTTATTGAATATTAAAAAAATTAATTCTATTAATCATATTAATAAAATGTAAAAAATATATAAAAATAATTACATATAATAATATTTTTATTAAAATATGTATGTGGGTGTATTCAATTTCAACCCGCGTGTTCCATTATACCAATGTTAATGGGAACAATTTTCTTTTATTCATTGATTTCATAATGTGCAGAACTAACAAACAATTGAGTCCGCCCCCGCGGAAAAGCTACTACTTTTGGACTGAGAAGACCGAAAACTTTTCAAGGTATTGACAATTTCGGACCATGGTGGTGGTGGTGGGTGGTTAGGCTCATTCTTTTATAATTTTTCACTTTTTGGGGAACTCTCATCAGCTAGGCACTGATCCCACGTTATGATGATAAACAAGTTGAATATATTTTACTGGGAGAAGGTCTCATTCATTCATGTTAGATAAATGTTAAAAAATGAGTTTTGTTTTATTAAAAAAGAATGATGCAGTAAATTATATCAATAAAATATATAAATAATATGTAAAAGTAAATACACATAGAATATTTATAAAAATATTTTATAAAAATAAGCTTAACCGTTAATATAGGTTAAAATATTAAATATATATTTATAATAAAATATATATTTTATAATCTAATCTATTTAGTAACAAAAATCAATGGAAGAGGAGAAAAATGTGTCAAGCGGTAAGGACATGGTTGTGTAACAATGCCCATTTCTAAAAGAACGTGCCAACTACCCAACCACCATGGTCACAAATTGTCAAATAACTCGGAAAACTTTTTTGGGTCCCGTCGGTCCACAAGTTGAGCGGATTTTCCTCGTGGCAGATCGCCGTGTTCAAACTTCTAAGCTCAGAACACATTAAATGACTCTGGCCTAAACTGTGTCCAACTGTAATTATGTCAATCCAAACGGGGGCCCCAGCAACTCCACCACCACCCCCTCCATTAAATGGGCCAACTCCCTCAGCCGAGTTCCTCACACTGATCTCTCTCTCTCTCTCTCTCTCTGATCTCTATCTCTCTCTCTGTCTGTCTCTCAGCATTCAACAAAGATGGCTCGGGGAAGAGGCAGTGCAATGGTTGTGACAATGTTGTTGTGCATGCTGCTGCTGCTGCACTCTGAGATGGCTCATGCAGCCACCTACACAGTTGGAGGTCCTGGCGGTTGGACCTTCAACGTTTCTGGCTGGCCCAGGGGAAAGCGCTTCCGTGCTGGTGACATCCTTGGTTAGTAGTTCTTCTGGCCATATATATAATTCTTTTTCTCAACGATCAAGTCCTCCAAAAAAAAAAAAAGAAAAAAAAAAAAATGGTCCTCCAGAAAGGGGATAGCTAATTTATTATAGTAAACTTTTCTGAGAAAAAGAAAAATGAAACAAATAAAACCTCGCCACTGCCCAGAAAAAGGAGTGGACATAATCATTAACAAAACAGAAGTCTAAATCTGGAATATAACTAATTTCCCACACCATTTTTTTTTCGACAAGTTTATGGTATAGATTGACTGATCGTGGGGGCGCTTGAAATAATTATATATTGCAGTGTTCAACTACAGCCCTGCAGCGCACAACGTGGTTGCTGTGAACAAAGTAGGTTATAATACATGCACGGCCCCACGAGGTTCAAAGGTTTATCAGACAGGGAAAGACCGGATCAAGCTTGTGAAGGGGCAAAACTTCTTCATCTGCACTTTTACTGGTCACTGCCAATCCGGAATGAAAATCGCCGTCAATGCTGTCTAGCTAGTTAACTTTGCCATTAGATCCAGCGAGTATTATATATATATATGTACGAGTCTTTATGTCATATCGTTACCAGGCATCTATGTTTTGCTTTCATCGTAATTTGTACTAGGATCAGGGCTGCTGTGATCTAAGTTTAGGCCCCCTCTACTACTGTTATATATGTTGGGGGGACAATGAAATAAATGGATATGGAAATTTCAAAAGAAAAAAGATGTTGGCTTTTGTCTGTTGGAATGGTTTCAAGAATTTAGAGAAAATCACATCTACCGATTGACGTATTAAATATTGTTTCTTTTTTGGTGTCAATTTTTATATTTCGTGATTGAGGCATTGATTCTTCCTTGATAAGGACTGCATGTTAATCCGTGATGGCAGCATGTCGCCAGCGCTTAGCGAACGAATTAAGACACCTTGACATAACGCACAAGACAATTTGACATAATTTTAGGTAATATGTTAAATTTAATTTGATGAATGATGGTTGCATTTCGTCAGTCAGTCTTGCGTAATTATTTTGCATAATTATTTTGTAAAAAATAAATAAATATAAATTTTTATAAAAAAATTAATATATTAATAATAGATTTATTATTTTTATGATGTTTACACACTCACAATTATATATAATATTATTTATTTAATTTATAATAATTTTTTTTATAATTTAATGAACTGAATCAAACTAAATTAATTTATAATTTTATTCTTGTAAAATCGGTTCAAACATTTCTCCCTCTATATATATTAATATACAGTATTTCTTTTGCGAATAAGAGAGTTAATTAATTTGTGCTTTGAGTCTACTTAAATATTTCATTTAAATCGTCTTTTTTTAATTTTTTGGTAATCGTCTCGACTGATGATAAACGACTTTACTCGGTTGATTTGAGTGTCATCATGAAATAAATCTATCCTGCACTATTCTTAGGTCATTTAACTGCGAATTAATGCATTAAAATTGTACGTTCAATTCTATATATATATATATATATATATATGAGGATGAGCAATATTATATACAGTCTCCATTTAGAAGACTATAATGTAAATATATGTAATTTTATCTTTAAAATTTTTTAAAATTATTAAAATATCTCTTAAAATAATATTTTTTTCCTTTAATAAAAGGCTTACATAACAGTGCCCACTTCAACTAGAATTTCTCATGCAGGATTACTTGTACTGAAACAAAACCATTTCATGTATAGTACTTCTTAAAAAAAATAAAGCAAAATATATATTTCCAAGCATTAATTCAACGAGATATTACAAAGCTGCTCACGCATTAACTCCAATAAAATTAATTTCCGAATATATTTTCGAAAGTTTTTATTTCTTTCAATGCCGCTATATATGCATATGTTCGAGTTAATAATGTCATGCATTATGTATGACATTATTAGTAGACAAGTTTTATTGAAAACCACTAAAGTAGATGTAACGACTATTTATGGGATCATTGTTAAATATTTTAACATAAAATAATAATATGAAGATCTTCAATTTTCTATTATCCACGATAATAAATAATAATAGTTAGAAAACGTACTTCCTTCCATTACATTTTGATAATGAATCTAACTTAATCATGAAGGAATGATCGTCCTAACAACTTTACTTTTTAGTATCTCCCGATGGCTAAGCGAATAATTATGTTATAGGTGAAAATTATTAACCAGCTTCTAACTAGATATAGAGGTATTTGTGTCGTACTATGACTCATTAATTAAGTGATAATATTTGAATTAGTTTAAACTCATTAAGATATAGATGTGTGGGAAATAGAGTTTTAATAAAACTATTACCATCGGCTCATCAAGTCGGCCTCCACAATAATAAATTATACTCCACAAATTGCTAATGATGATAGCAAGAGCAATTGCTAATGAAATGGGTGATTTCCTTGTTTGTATCAATTGGCCTAAGATTATGAGTATCATGGCAGATGAGAACGAAGGCAGCTTGAGAAAAGCCCTTTCTGAAAACGAGAAGAATGCTCCGTCGATTGTATTTTTGGATGAGATTGTTTCGATTACTCCCAAACATGAAAGACAAATAGAGAGCTAGAAAGGAGGATTGTTTCCCAGCTTTTAACACTGATAAATGGGCTAAAGTCCCCGGCACATGTTGTTATTGGAGCTACAGATAGGCCTAACTGTATCGACCTTGCATTAAGAAGGTTTGGGAGGTTTGGTAAGGAGATAGATGTTCTGGATGCTGCTGGTCGTCTTGAGATTCTTCGTGTCCACAAGGAAGATGAAGCTTTCTGAAGATGTTAATGCTACACACAATGTGATTTTGAGAGAGTGGGGCCAATGTTAGGGATATTTTTTAAAAGGCTCGCCAATCTGCACCCTATGCCATGTTTTTAGATGAGCTAGACTCCATTGCCATTCACAGGTGAGGGAAAGTATAATTGGTGCCAATGTTGTATTTATTTATAATGCACTAACATTATAATTTAATCATTAGGCCTATAATGAGATGAGTCATTTTTATAAACACATGGAGGCCCATACAGTCACCCCACTTAAATAGAATTAGCCTATTGAGTTTTATGTATGTTCTGCTAGCCCTTTTTCTTCTCTTTGACAAATAAGGGGGGGCTCAGGGTATGAAGAGATACACACAGACATAAGAGGCAGGGAGTAGTATTGCTCTATAGAAACAAACTTCTTTTCTCTTTTGCAGGAACTCTAAAACTCCATAGAAAATCCATCACAAGTGATTGGAGATATGTTTTCTTGTTAATTTTCTTTATAGATTTGACAAGTGATATTGGGGATCTCAGATTTACACAAAGTCTCACAAGTAGTATCAGAGCTAACTTGTCAGATTTATGAGGAAATAAGTTTCTATTTTGTGAAATATTTTTTTTTTCATATTATTTTGTGTTTTTTTCACCACTCAAGTTCATATTCTTTTTTCTCTTTTGGAGTTCTTGGGTGACTAGAAAATTTCCTTTTGAGTTTCTTATGCCAATGCCGGTGTGTAGCTCACCGGAAATGTAAAAAAGCACCACTTTTGGTGGCCAAAAGTATTTATTTTATTTTTGTATTCTTGATTTTTTGACTAAAATGGACTATCGGAGACATGGGAGGACGCCAAAAATGTCCTCACCGATGTCTCCTCATCTAGATCGACAAGAAAAATGGTTCGGTTGGCCGAACCAGTGGCCAGAATAGTACCCAGAATAGTTGCGACGCCATAGTTCCATTTTGCTACAGTAACTGGGGTCAAAAGAATTACATATCTGGGTAGGATTTTTAATTCAAGTATTGGGCTTGATTTAAGTATGGGTCCATTTCTATTATGGATATAAGGTGTGGATTGGATGTTAATTAAGGGATATTTCTTTATAACAGATGATGGTCTGACCCATATTTTTTAGACTCTTGTCATAAGGGAGCACTATTGAAAAAACATGATAGCTGATTGGGCAAGGCCCATATGTATGGGATGAAATATCCCATTTGACTTTGACACACCCATGACCCATTGACCATCCGGTTTGATCCAGTTTGACCCAATTTGACCACACAGTTTGACCAATTATAATAATATTATTTATTATTATTTAAAAAAAAATACATATGATATTTTTATTCAAATGAAATATAGTATAATAGTGCTGGATGTTGTGCTATTTTATAATTTTATTGTGACAACAAAGAATCTTATATGGTGATACTATTTTGAAGGGTTATGTCATTTTGTTGTAATACTGATGGTTAGGACTGGTTATGTATCCACTTGAAATCATTGGTATTCTTGATTTTTTGACTAAAATAGACTATCGGAGATATGGGAGGACACCGAAAATGTCCTCATCGGCGTCTCCTCATCCAGATCGGCAGGAAACATGGTTCGGTTGGCCGAACCAGTGGCCAGAATAGTGCCCATAATAGTTGCGGCGCCATAGTTCCATTTTGCTACAGTAACTTGGGTCAAAATAATTACATATCCGGGTAGGGTTTAATTCAAGTCTTGGGCTTGATTTAAGTATGAGTCAATTTCTATTATGGATATAACGTGTGAATTGGGTGTTAATTAAGGGATATTTCTTTATAATAGATGATGTTTTGACCCATATTTTTTAGACTCTTGTCATAAGGCCCAGATGTATGGGATGAAGAGTTTTGCTACTCATAAGCCTCATACACCACATACCTCAATTTTTTTTTTTAAGATTTCTTCTTTTTAAATTAATTCAATTTTTCTATTCTTTATTCATATACCAAACATTTGGTAAAAGGGAAAAATTAAAAAAATTAAAAAAATAGATGGTGTGTGATGTATGGGCTTATGTTTAGAATTTTTCATGGGATGAAATATCCCATTTGACTTTGACACACCCATGACCCATTGACCATCTAGTTTGACCCAGTTTGACCACCGATTTGATCTAATTTGACCATCCAGTTTGACCAATTATAATAATATTATTTATTATTATTTTTTTAAAAAAATACATATGATATTTTTGTTCAAATGAAATATAGTATAATAGTACTGGATGTTGTGCTATTTTATAATTTTATTGTGGCAACAAAAAATCTTATATGGTGATACTCTTTTGAAGGGTTATGTCATTTTGTTGTAATACTGATGGTTAGGAGTGGTTATGTATCCACTCGAAACCATCGGTATTCTCGATTTTTTGACTAAAATGTAGGGGTGAAAACCGAACTGATAGCTTCAAAAGAGGATAAATCTTGACTGAAACCGGCCGTTTAAAGTGGAGAAAACCGTCTACATCGGTCTTGGCGTCACTCCGGTCGGTTCATCGGCGTCTTTGGTGGCGATGGAAGCTATTTTCAGGCGGATGCTGCAGTGATTGCCGACTGAGTGAGAGACAATGTTGATAGTAGGGGTGGGCTCCGACTCCGACGGAGTCGGAATCGACAATTCCGAACTCCGACTCCGACAGGAGTCGGAGGAAAATTTTTTTCCGACTCCGACTCCGAACGGAGCCGTACTTCGACTCCGATCGGATGTCGGAATTCCGATCGGAATTCGGAATTCCTATCGGAGGTCGGCATTCCGATCGGAGCCGGAGTCCGAACTCCGACTATATTTGGGCTTTGGCCCAATTCCGACTCCGAAGGCCCAACTACGAAGGCCCATACTTAATACTAGGCCCAACTACCTAAATAATATAAATACAAATAACATTGATTAAACAGTCATACGTTACACAACCAAATAGTAGTAAATTAGTAATTAAACAATAACAAAGTCTTGATTCTTGAACATCGAGAAAGGAAAAAAGTCTTGATTCCTGAAATTTAAACCAGTAGCCACCACCATTCGGTATTCATTCTCATAATGTTTTATCTGCAAAATAATACATATGAAAATATTTTAAAAAAATATAGTATGAAATTATGAATTATGAAATTGTCAATAATTTTTTAAATGATTTAAAAATACTAATCTAGTACCTGAATAGCATCACCCATCCATGTACTTGTAACTCATCCACAATTATCACTCATCTGCAACTATGCTAGGGTTCACGAGTAGGTCTACAAAATCATAAAAATTAGAAGTTGAATAATTAAAACATAATAAATATTTAAATTATCATTTAAAAGCATATAAACTATAAATTTACCTGATTCAAGCCTATAGCTTTCGGGATCAATGATATCTACTCCAATGGGCATTTCACATAGCCAATTCTATGTACAAATGAGGGCCTCCACAGTTGAAGCTGATAATGAACTCCGATAAGCATCTAACACACGACCTCCAGTACTAAACGCCGACTCTGAGGCAACCGTAGTGATAGGAATAGCCAACAAATCTCGAGCTATTCGGGAAAGAATAGGAAACTTGGTGGAATGAACCTTCCACCAAGTTAATAACTGAAATGCATCACTAGGTGCCTCAACATCTTCCATCAAATAGCGTTCAACCTCAGATCTACACTGCATAATATTCCTCGATGCACGCCTTTGATGATATCGCTGCACCAATGGTGATGAAAGAGATGCAGCAGAAGCAGTGTAATCACCGGAAGATGTCGAACTGGTCGGGTGTGAGGAGCTACGGCTACCACTGGCTGGAGTAGGATGACTATTATTGTTGTAGTGACCATATAAGTCATCAATATCCTTTCTCAGCTCTCGAATAAACTCTTCAGCCTTCTCTTCCCCAAGGATGTCAATAAAGAAAAATTGTATAATTTCCAACTTATATCGGGGGTCAAGGATTGCAGCCACAAGTAATAATCTATTTATCTTCACAATATCCCCCCAATATTTGTCATATTTTGATTTCATCCTCATAGCCGTAGCAAATAACAATCCCTCGCTATTACCATAATTCTGTTGCAAGTGATCATGAATCCTCGAAAGCTCGTCGAAGTACAAGTTCGCAGTACAATATTTGGATCCAGATATCTGCATAGTTGTATCATAAAATAACTTCAAAAAATCAACAAAACACTTCACACGATCCCAATCAACTGCATCCGGCGCACCGAGTCCCCTTCTCCCCCCAGTAGACTCCATCAAAGCATACCTCAGACCCCCATCCTCGACCTCCATTCGCTGGAATGCCCTTTCGTACTTCTGCGCCACCGCCAACATCATATATGTGGAGTTCCATCGAGTCGGAACGTCCAAGCACAACATAGCGGAACATGGAATCTGAAGTTGTTCTGCTATCGCCTTAAACTTGCTAAGCCTTTGGGGGGAAGCCCTCACATATCTCACAATGTTGCGCACTTTGGTAATTGAATCATCAACCTCCTTCAACCCCTCTGAAACAATGAGGTTGATGATATGAGCACAACATCGGACATGTATAAACTCGTGTCCACGAATGATATCTTCTTTTACCGTTATATTTCTCTTAAACCACTCAATTGCAGTATCATTGGCACTAGCATTGTCAACTGTGATACAAAGGACTTTTTTAATTCCCCAGTCTTGAATACAATCATCCATCATTGCACCAATGGATGCACCCTTGTGATCAACTATCTCTTTAAATCCAATTATCCGTTTGTGCAGTGTCCACTCACTGTCAATAAAGTGGGCTGTGATACACATGTAGCCCACATTTTGTATGGACGTCCATGTATCAGTGGTGAATGACACTCTCTGACCAGTCCGAGAAAACATCTCTTTCATTTCCGTCTTCTCCTTCAAATGTCTCTTTAAACAATCACGCATAACTGTATACCGTGAAGGCATGGGAAAACGTGGCTCAAGACAGTGCACAAATTTGTTGAAGCCTTTCTTGTCAACTGTGGTAAAAGGCATCTCATCAGTAATGATCATCTCTGCAAGTAAATTCTGCAACATCTTCTCACTATATTGAGGGATTATAAGCTTCTTAACATGTGATCCGCCAGCATCAGTTGCCATTTGAGTTTCGTAACTCAGCTTGGTTTGATCAGTGCCAGTGGCCGCCAATCCCTTCGCAATCTTATACCGCTGGCAACCGGTAAGATGTGCTATCAATACACTGGTGCCTTGTTTCTTCGAATGGCAACCACAAAGTTGCCCACAGTGGTTACATCTTGCTTGAGGGTTCACATTATCACCAGGAATTTTAGTGAAATGTTCCCATGTCCACGACCGTTTTTTAGAAGGCCGTGGTGGTCGATCTTGCTCAATGGGCACATCTGCCATCTCCTCCTCTTCATTGAACATATCTTCATCTTCTCCTTCTATATCTACTGGGAGTCGACTGGATGCATAGGAAGTAGCTGCTCTAGATGCTGGTCTAGATGCAGCCCTAGATGGGGCTCTAGGGGTGGAAGTACATGCTGTCGTCGGGGTGGAAGCCTCCGCCGGTGCATAATCACTGGCCTTGTCTCCACAATCTCTACTTCTACTAGTAGTAGAATCCATACTATTTGAAATCAAAGAACTTGAAAAATTAAATTAAAAGCAGGAAGTTAGTTGCTAAAATAAAAAATGTAAATACTGTAAATAATACAAAATTAGAGCAAGTAAGTATATATGATAATGATATTAGAGCAAGTAAGTATATAGATTGCATATGTACAATATATAAAGTTTGGCCTATTAATTAACACACATACATATATATAGAATTATATATGATATATAAATATATAAATATATGATAATAACCATGCACCAACTACCTAATAGAAGTCCTAGCCCGAGAGAGAACATTAATATATATTTTAATATATATATATATAATCTATAACATCGTGGCCAACAGTTTAAGTGGGCCAACAGTTTCTATTTTTATTTTTTCCAATTGTACTTTGTATAGAATATACATAGAGTGGACTTTACTATGCTGGAAAACTTGGTATGGACAGTGGAAAACAGAAAATCATTGGTCCAAACCCAGTTTCCCTCTTAATTTCTAGATTCTTTGGTCCAACTTTCAAGCATGATGGTGTTGTTTGTTCCTCTTCCAGAAATGAATCTCCAATATTTTCTGCACATTTTGTTTAGGTTGTTATCCGAGGGGTATATATGTAGTTTTCATTAATGAGTAGCAACTCATATATCCTTAGCTGTTGAGAGTAAAACACTGAGGAAGTAGGCCTTGCTTACAAATTAGAAGCATAGGAGCATGTATCCAAATATACACCTATCTTGGAACTATCTTTTTTCTCTTTTATAGTTGTTCTTGAGCTGTTTCTGGCCAACAACTATAACTGAGCTCGTATTATTTACTTGGTTCATGACATAATATGCCTCATATTGTCCACCGATTGTCTTGCAAAGCCTTCTTGGATTTTTTATGTTCTTGAATAATTTGAGTTCATTAAAAAGGCTCCTTTCAGGAGATCATTTGCATATTATATGAGGATTGACCCCAAAGGTACAACTGCCATTACAATCAGGCTTTAAAATGATGTAAAATAACATGATTGTTTTCAGGGACATTTTCACAAACACATTCCGTTCACTGCTCTAGATACAAACACCATGATAAAATTTAACACATATTCACACCATGATACAAACATATTTCTAATTTCCTATATTCTACACAATCCAAAATCAATAGCCATTACAGATTCACTATTTATAAATCCACAATCACAAATTATTTACTAAAAGGCATGAATTTAAATCCCAAAACTTACCCGTTGATGACGGCGAGAACTGGGCAGCGTGAGTCCGTGAGCCGTTAGGCGTTAGGCGTGCGAGCCTACGACGGTGCGCCGTGAGCCGTGCGAGTGCCGACTGCCGAGAGTGTGGACTGTGAGTCTGTGAGTAGTGCGTACTGCGTAGATCGGAGCCTGAGACTTGGTCACTTGAGTGGTCCGAGAGTCACGAGACGAATCATGAAGAAATGGCTCAAGAGGTATGGCCCTCACAGAGCAAAACGATGTCGTTCCTATTTAATTGGAACGACGTCGTTTAAGATAGAAAGTCAAAGTAGAAACATTAAACACAGATGCAAAACGACGTCGTTTTGCATCTGTGTAATTATTTAAAAAAAACTTCGGAGTTCGGAGTTCTGAATTCGGAGCCACGTTTGGATCCGACTCCGACTCCGAACTCCGCTCAACTAAAAGAACCCCCTCCGATTTCCGACTCCGATTTCTGAAACTCCGACTCCGATGTAGTCGGAATCGGAGCGGAGGTCGGCCGGAGTCGGAAATTTCAGAAATCTGCCCACCCCTAGTTGATAGGTGCGATTTGAGAGAGAGAGAGAGAGAGAGAGAGAGAGAGAGAGAGAGAGAGAGAGAGAGAGAGAGAGAGAGAGAGAGAGAGAGAGAGAGAGAGAGAGAGAGAGAGAGAGAGAGAGAGGCGGCGTAAAACGGGAGAAGAAGAGGCCATAAAGGTTGGGGGAATTTAAACCCTAGAATAAAACAGCATCGTTTGGCTTAAGCCAAACGGCACAGTTTTTTTTTTTTTTTTTTTTAACTTCAGATGTTAAAAGACGTCGTTTAACTAAGGTATAAATAAAAAATATATAAATTATTATGTCGGTCGGTTCAGCAGTTTGAACCAGAGTCAAATCGCTTCCGAACCGACAGAATTCGATTTTGAAGAAATTATACTGTACGCTGACCAATTCCTAACACGGCCGGTCGGTTCCCGTCAGTGGCGACTGGTGGCATTGGTTTCAGTACACCCCTACTAAAATCGATTATCGGAGACATGGGAGGACGCCGAAAATGTCCTCACCGGCGTCCCCTCATCCATATCGGTCGGAAAAATGGTTCAGTTGGTCGCACCAGTGGACGAAATAGTGTCTAGAATAGTTGTGGCGTTGGAGTTCCATTTTGCTATAGTAACTCGGGTCAGAAGAATTACATATCTAGGTAGGGTTTCTAATTCAAGTCTTGGGCTTGGTTTAAGTATGGGTCCATTTTTGTTATGGATATAAGGTGTGGATTGAGTTTTAATTAAGAGATGTTTTTTTATAACATATGATTGTCTGACTCATATTTTTTAGAGCATTGTCATAAGGGAGCACTATTGAGAAAACATGTGGGCTGATTGGGCAAGGCCCATACGTATGGGATGAAATATCCCATTTGACTTTGACACACCCATGACCCATTGACCATCTGGTTTGACCCTATTTGACCCAATTTGACCACCCGTTTTGACGCAGTTTGGCCCATTATAATAATATTAGTTTTTATTTTTAAAAAACAGAGGATATTTTTGTTCAAATGAACTATAGTATAATAGTACTGGCTGTTATGCTATTTTATAATTTTATTGTTGCAACAAAAAATCTTACATAGAGATACTTTTTTGAAAGATTATGTCATTTTGTTATAATACCGATGGTTTAGAGTAGTTATATATCCACTCCAAACCATTGATATTCTCAATTTTTTGACTAAAATGGACTATCGGAGACATGGGAGGACCCCGAAAATGTCCTCACTGGCATCCCCTCGTCCAGATAGGTTGGAAAAATGGTTCGGCTAGTCGAACCAGTGGCTAGAATAGTGCCTAGAATAGTTGCAGCGTCGGAGTTCCATTTTGTTACAGTAACTTGGGTCAGAAGAATTACATATTCGGGTAGGGTTTTTAATTCAAGTCTTGGCCTTGGTTTAAATATGAGTCCATTTCGATTATGGATATAAGGTGTGGATTGGGTTTTAATTAAGGGATGTTTCTTTATAACAAATGATGGTTTGGCTCATATTTTTTAGACCTTTGTCATAAGGGAGCACTATTGAGAAAACATGTGGGCTGATTGGGCAATGCCCATATGTATGGGATGAAATATCCCATTTGACTTTGACACACCCATGACTCATTGACCATCTGGTTTGACCCAGTTTGACCACTCGGTTTGATCTAATTTGACCACTCGTTTTGACCTAGTTTGACCACCCGGTTTGACCGATTATAATAATATTATTTATTACTTAAAAAAAAACAGATTACATTTTTGTTCAAATGAAGTATAATATAATAGTACTGGCTGTTGTGCTATTTTATAATTTTATTGTTGTAACAAAGAATCTTATATAGAGATACTCTTTTGAAGGGTTATGTCATTTTGTTGTAATATCGATGGTTTTGAGTGGTTATATACCCAATCCAAACCATCGGTATTCTCGATTTTTTGATTAAAATGGATTATCGGAGACATGGGAGGACGCTGAAAATGTCTTGACCACCGTTCCTTCATCCAGATAAGCCGAAAAAATGGTTCGGTTGGCCGAACCAGTGGTCAAAATAGTGTCCATAATAGTTGCAATGCCGGAGTTCCATTTTGCTATAGTAATATGGGTCAGAAGAATTATCTATCCGGATAGGGTTTCTAATTAAAGTCTTGGGCTTGGTTTGAGTATGGGTCCATTTCTATTATGGATATAAGATGTGGATTGAGTTTTAATTAATGGATGTTTCTTTATAATAGATGATGGTCTGACTCTTATTTTTTAGACCCTTGTCATAAGGGAGCACTATTGAGAAAATATGTGGGCTGATTGGGCAAGGTTCATATGTATGGGATGAAATATCCCATTTGACTTTGACACACCCATGAACCATCCCGTTTGACCCAGTTTGACCGCCCGGTTTGACCCGTTTTGACCATCCAGTTTGACCACCCGGTTTGACCAATTATAATAATATTAATTATTATTAAAAAAAAGAGGATATTTTTGTTCAAATGAAGCATAGTATAATAGTACTGGCTGTTGTGCTATTTTATAATTTTATTGTGGGAATAAGGAATATTATATGGAGATGCTCTTTTGAAGGGTTATATCATTTTGTTGTAATACCGATGGTTTGGAGTAAACCATGGGTATTCTCGATTTTTTTTGACTAAAATGGACTATTGGAGACATGGGAGGATGCAGAAAATGTCCTCGCCGGCGTCCCCTCATCCAAATCGGCCGAAAAAATAATCTGGTTGGTCAAACTAGTGGCCAGAATAGTGCGCAGAATAGTTACAACGCCGGAGTTCCATTTTGCTACAATAATTTGGGTTAGAAGAATTACATATCTGGATAGGGTTTCTAATTCAAGTCTTGGACTTGGTTTAAGTATGGGTCCATTTCTATTATAGATATAAGGTGTGGATTGAGTTTTAATTAAGGGATGTTTCTTTATAATAGATGATGGTCTGACCCTTATTTTTTAGACCCTTGTTATAAGAGAGGACTATTGAGAAAATATGTGAACTGATTGGGCAAGGCCCATATGTATGGGATGAAATATCCCATTTGACTTTGACACACCCATGACCCATTGGCATTCGGTTTGACCTAATTTGACCACCCATTTGGACCCAATTTAACCGATTATAATAATATTATTTATTATGATTTTGGTGGCTCATTTTGATCTTGAGCTATATCAAATGAATGTCAAGATAACTTTTCTTAATGGACATCTATTTGATGATCTGTACATGATACAACCAGATGGTTTCTAGGTGGAAGGAAAGGAACACATGGTGTGTAAGTTTAATAAGTCCACTTATGGGCTTAAGCAGGTATTGAGACAATGGTACCTGAAATTTGATGAGATTGTTACCTCGTATGGCTTTAAGGAGATTTTTGTTGATCAATGCATATATTTAAGTATCAGTGGGAGTAAGTATATTTTTCTTATTCTTTATGTTGATGATATATTACTCCCCGTAAATGACATTGAGTTTCTGTTTGAGACAAAACAAATGTTGTCATCTCATTTTGATATGAAGGATCTTGGTGGGGTCTCTTATGTTTTGGGCATCCAATTTTTTTGTGAGAGAACTAGAGACGTTCTTGGATTGTCTCAGAAAATCTAGATTGATCGAGTTCTAAGTAGGTTTAATATACATTCTTGTTCTCCTGAGAAAGCACCTATTATAAAAGGTGACAAGTTTTCTAAGTCTCAATGCCCTCAGGATGATAATGAGAGGACTCAAATGCGAACATTTCCCTATTCGTCAATTGTGGGTAGTTTGATGTATGCTCAAGTATATACACAACCTAATATTGCTTATGTTATTGGTGTACTTGGAAGATACTTGAGTGATCCTGATTTACCACACTGGAAAGCTGCAAAGAAAGTACTTAAGTACTTGCAAGGCACTAAAGATTTAGTGTTTACATATTGGCAATCTGACATTCTTGATATAATTGGATATTCTGATGCCGATTTTGCAGGTTGTTAAGATGACAAGAAATTTATTTATGATTATGGTTTTATGATGGCATGAGAAGCTGTTTCTTGGAAAAGTGTCAAACAGACACTTACAGCTTCTTTTACAATGGAGGCAGAGTATGTAGCTTGTTATGAGGCTACATGTCAGGCTATATGGTTGTGAAACTTTATCTTGAGGTTAGATATTGTAAACACCATTTCAAAGCCGCTGAAGATATTTTGTGACAATTCTACAACAATTGCTTTCTCTCGAAACACTAGGAGCTATTCTCGCTCCAAACATATTGATATTAAGTATTTGTTTGTTAGAAAGAAAATAGTCGAGTCTTGTATTTATATTGAGTATATTTCCACAGAACATATGTTAGCTGACCCACTAACTAAAATTTTAGCTCCAAAATTGTTTTAAGAGCATGTGACTCATTTAGGATTGTTAGAGTCTACTTTGTATTTAGTTAGTGGAAGTTCAGTGATCATTGACTGTTTGGCTATATTGTTTATGCTCATATTCTGTTTTAAATATATCAATGTCAATGTATGCCTAAGTTACGCGCATTTTGGACATGCGTACTTTATGTATTGAGACATTTTGATTAGTTTCGTGCATGAGTCACGCGCAATTTGGACAAGACGATTGTTAATGTAAGGAGATATTATGTTTGATCTCATGCCTGAGTCACGCACATTTTGGACATGACATATTTTATGTATTGAGACATATTGATTAGTCTCGTGTCTGAGTCACGAGCATTGTGGACAAAGCTTATTACCTATCAGAGATAATTTATTTTAGTCTATATTTGAGTCAGGTGGTTGTGAGTATAAATTTGGTGTCATATATCCTGTCGATATAGTTACTAGACTAGGTGCTGCAACTGCATTTTGGACAAGGCCTATTACTTTAAAGACATTCAAATTTGTCTCAGGGGTTTCTTATAGAAACAGGTGTTTGTCACTCTTTTTATTATTTCAATAATGCACTTGTATCTCATTGGCCTGAGTTACGTGATTGCAATTATTGGTCATTTGTTGTATGCCCTATCAATGTATCATTCACTAGCTTGTACTTGAAAGTACATTTTGACTAAGGCTTTGGGTTTTGAGATGCTTGTTTGTGTTTATATTGTGATTAACTATAATGTTGTCCAAGTAGTAGATTGTTGTATTTATTTATAATGGACTAACATTATAATTTAATCATTGGGCCCATAATGGAATGAATAATTTTTATAGACACATGGAGACCCATACTCTCATCCCACTTAAATAGAACTAGCACATTGAGTTCTATGTGTGTTTTGCTGGCTCTTTCTCTTCTCTTTGACAAATAAGGGGGCTCAGGACACGAAGAGATATATACAAACATAAAGGGTAGGGAGTAGTATTGTTCCATAGGAACAAACTTCTCTTCTCTTTTGCAGGAATTCTAAAGTTTCATGAAAAATCTATCACAAACAATTGGAGGTATGTTTCTTGTTAACTTTCTTTATGGATTTGATAAGAAATATTGATGATCTTGAATTTATTCAAAATCCCACAGCCAATGGTGCTGCTGACAGGGTTCTGACGCAGCTCTTCACTGAAATGGTTGCATTATCATCCAAGAAAACCGTCTTCATTATCTGGGCTCTACCAAATGGCCTGATATAATTGACCCAGCTCTTCTGAGGCCAGGTCGCCTTGATCAATTGATCTATACCCCTCTACCAGATAAGAGATCACGACTACAATTTTTCAAAGCCTGCTTGAGAAAATCGCCCGTATCAAAAGATGTCGACTTGGCAGCACTTTCCCAGCTTACCCAAGGCTTTAGTGGGGCTGATATCACAGAAATATGTCGAAGAGCTTGCAAATATGCTACTAGAGAACACATTCAGAAGAAAATTGAGAGGGAGAAGAAAAGCAAAACTGATGCTGTGAAAGAGGATTCTGAAGATAAAATGACGGAAATCCAGGTCTCTCACTTTGAGTAATCGTTGAAGTTCTCCAGGAGTGTGAAAGATGCTGACATCTACAAGTACCAAGCATTTACTCGAAGCTCGCAACATTTCAGAGTTTTTAGAACTGAGTTTGAGGGTAGGTCACGGATACGAGAATTTTCTTCTCTTATTATAATTTTTTTAAATTTTTATATAAAATATAATAAATAATTTAATTTTTTAAAATCACAATATAATTTTTTTAAATTCTAAAACAACAATAATAATACAAAATATAATATTTTAAACTCTTCTTTCAAATTCAAAATTTTAGGCTGTGTTTGGGTGTTGAAGTATCTTCAACACTTCTCAACTCTTCTCACTACTATTCATTACTTTATTATTACTTTATACCTACTTTTACTACTATTCATTACTTTTTACCTACTTTTTATTACTATTCATTACTTTATTATTACTTTTCACCTACTTTTTATTACTATTCACAATTCTCCTCAACACTTCTCAACACCCAAACCCACCCTTAATCTCTACCCCCAAACCTCTCATTAATAAGTCTTCGGAGTCGAGAAGAGTGCCAGTTATCCTAATATCTTTGCATCTTCAGCTGGTGGGCACGACGATGCTGACCTTTGCGATTAGCTACTAATAATTTATTTTGTTCTCCTTAATTTTTATTTGGAATTTGCTAACAATAGAGTCAGAATCATACAAGTTATTTGCTACAAAATTTGTCATAGAATTCTCAATTCGTCTTTTTATTTCTCTTGCTTTATCTTCCTCTGTTCTGTGTAATCGGTGCAGCAGTGACCCGATGACCCGAAATCTAGAGAACCAAAATATTTCCTACCATTTATAAAGAATACGGTTCTGCAATTATGATACAAATTTCCACCGTTCTGTTGCTACCTAAGAATAAAAAATAAAAATAAAAATAAAAGGAGAGAAAGAGAGAGAGAATAAATGAAAGATTCGATGAACTAGGAGTCTAGGACAAAGAAAATGGATTAGATGAAAAAGAAGAAAATTTAACTTTAAAAGGGAAGTGTAATTCCGGGAATTAATCCCATGAAGAATTTCCCATATTCTTTTACACTGCTCTAACACTTCAAATAGCTACGACCCATGAAACTTGCAGAAAATGAGATATCATCATGAGTAAGAGCTTTCTGCCTGCCCATGTTAGATCTTTTTTGTGTGAGACTGCACTATCTTTGTGTTTTCTAAAGTAAAATTCCGCCTCTGCTGGCTGACCTCCATCGCCACCAACGACGTCAGTACTGCCAGTTTAAGCCTCGCCTCTATTATTCCCTTCAAAGCTGCTTTGGGTACGTCTCTAAATCGCTTGTTTGTGTTAATTTTTTTGGTTAAAAGTTTATGAAAATATGAAGACCCTGCATGTTTGCAGCGACAATCGGAGCTTCAAGAAATTAATTAATAATGGTTGGGTCGATACAGGCTACAGCAGATCGAGTCGGTGACTCGACTTGGCCGAGTGAATCACATTAGATGGGCCTGAAATATGTTGAGCTTTTTCTTTCAGATCGTTTCAAATATCAAATTCGACCCATTTTCAAAAATTAATTTCAAGTAATTTCCAACTAGGCGGGCTTCACGGTTGTTGAGTATAGGCCAGCCCAAATACTTCGATAAAAAAAGAACCCAATGCTCTTTTTATTTGCTTAATGTGTCAAATACTACCTTTGACTGAAGATTGTATTCTTGTTGACTAAAGTCTAAAATAGCTAGAAGTTGCAGTAGTTTGCCAAATATTAGAGGTAGGTATCTGTATTATTAATTACTTTTTCTATAATCTAAGAATCTTAATTAATATATTCATTAAAAACAATTATTTTATTCTCTTGCCGAAACTGAAAGCTGGATTTATAACCTAAACCCATGACTTATGATCACTATCATCTCAGAAACGTACAATGAGTTGTTGATGACTCTCCTGCTCAATTATAGGCTAAGCTCATGTTATTTGTTGGCTTTTCGACGTTGTTTGTTGGGGTCATGCATCTATTTAATCGTCCCAAGTAATTAATATCTTCATATTGCAGAGGAGATCGGGAGAATATGTTGGACAGAATGGCCCAAACAAAAATTCCTTTCATCCTTGGCACAACATTAGTGCTGTGCATGTTTTTTTGCTGCAGAACGACTCAGCAAGCAGAGACGACCTACATGGTCGGCGATGACAGAGGTTGGACCTTTGGCGTCAGTGACTGGCCTGATGGGAAGAGCTTCAAGGCCGGCGATATACTTGGTACGTACGTAGGCCGTATTGTACGAAAGTTTTTGTTGATATATATATAGGTATTGTACGAAAATTTTTGTTGGTAGGAGTGATTAATATTAATTTGTGTTTGTTTATATATAGTGTTTATGTATGATCGGGCCAAACACGATGTGGTGGTTGTCCGAGATCATGATCAACATGATTATGATTCATGCACTGTCCCAGAGGTTCTCGCCGGATGGTATCAGACAGGATATGATGAGATCAAGCTTGAACAAGGAATAACATTTTTCATCAGCTCCTATCCTCAAAACTGTGCATCCGGAATGAAGCTGGCTATAAATATTACTGCTTGATCAGGAACCACATCTATATATACGTACGTACATACGGCGTGGGTCTGACATAGCCAGATATGCATGCATGCTATTCGATCGATCGTTTTGCTTTAAGTTTTCAAGAACTTATACAAATGTATTTGATTATGATAACTCTTTACTGCTGTCTTGAACTAAGTAATATTAGAATTTGAGTGGAATATTGTATGTGTTGTGTGCCTCGAATGTTGATAAAAAGTGATTTGTTTTTAACCTTTTAACCTATTTTTCAACCTTCTAAAGGCATAAAAGTGTGACCCCTCAACATCATGGAAGGCAATAGTAGTACTACTCATATCTCTCTCTCTCTCTCTCTCTCTCTCTACGGAACAATATTGTAATCTGACCAATTATCAGATTGACTTTTGTAGTCGTAGCACGCTTTACCAGCTTGTGTGTAGCTAGTAATAGTAGTTGTTAGAGGTGGTGGTGGTGGTGGCCATAATGCATGGTAATATTAATGCAAGTGCGCGCACTTGAATTTGTTGGGGGATCAGATGTGTACGTAAATCATTTAAACCTCCAACAACGACGTTACCATCCAAAATGGCAGACTCAATCACCATTTCCGAGCATAATGCTTCTTGGTATCCAATGCTCAACAGCAAACCAAAGTGTCTCAGAGCCAATAGCAGCCGAGCACGCGTTCACCGTAATAATCAAGGGGGCTTTAAAGATGAAACAGTTGCGATCACACCATCATTACATACCAAGAAAAAGGTTCAAAAGACATAACGGATAGAGAAACTTTACATGAAACATGTTTGGCTGCTTTTTCAATTTCATGTACATGGTTGACTTACATCAATGCAATGACAAAACATTAATATATTTAACAAGTTACGGGTCAAAGTTCACAAAAATCCAGACTGCTGCCAGACGAATTCACTTCTTCCCTGCTCAGAATTGAAGAAAACTCCCTCTGGTCTTTCCAAAAAAAAGTTTGACGCATTATATAGGGCATCCATCTTTCTTGAACTCACATTAAGAAACAACGTCTGCTCAAGCTCATGTAGTTATTGCAATATGAAATCGCTCAAGTTGATAGGTAGTTCATCGCTTGAGGTAAGCCATATATATTAATGCAGCTGATCTGCTGCTTCGGTTTAAAATAGACTCATATGTGTAAAGACTAATTAAAGAACATACATATATCATGTGTTCTTTATATATATATATATATATATCGGCTAGCTATTATGATGCAGTCTTATAACCGAGTTGCATGTTTCGAGTTTTGTGTGTGCCGCTACTGATGATCATCATATGATCGAACTCATATTATGGATATATAATACGTACCAATATGAAACCACCCTAGCTATATATGGTTGATGGTCGATCGTATTTGAAGCATAGCGGCCATTAAAATTAAACGGCTTATCCAACAAGTGATTTGGCCTAATTTGAATGGATACAAATTTAGTACTTCCGCATGAGCTAAAGAATGGTGAGTATGCATTAACCTGTAACCTGCAAAGTGGCCGAAAGAACAAAAATCAGAATACACTAAGAGAGGTCAACCGACAGAACAAGTAATTAAAGCCAATGGAGCTTGGAAAAAATTTGCTGCTTTAAAAATTACCTGCGCGCATGCGTAGATAAGACTTGTGACTGTATCTATATATGTAAAACCACCGAAATTTCTAATTTGCCTGAACCCAAGACAATGAAAGAGCTCATCTTTGTCTCAACTATGCATGCACACATATAAAGTAAACAAACATGAACAAATTAGTGAAAAAAGAATACGAGTGAAAAAGACTTTTTCTGGCCAGATCAGAAAATACGACAGACATTAAGTAGAGCTATTAAGCAGAAAGATTTTCATCAAGAGCTTTTGGCTCTTATATGGTTTCTCAGAGAGAAATTTACAGAACCAATTTGACATGCTGGCCGCCTCCAAAAGCTGAAAATCAAACTAGTTAACTAACAAGAACATTTCATGGAGGTGGACAGAATGCCAAATTGGCTCTGCAACAAGGCCCCTGAGAAACCCTAGAGAGATTTCAGAGAGAGAGAGAGAGAGGAGGGAGAGATCCGGGATAGCAGAAGTCTGAGGCAAAGAATGAAGAACAGATTTGTGTAGTGCCTTTTGAATTAGGATTGGCTTTTTGTAGAAAGCGGGTGCATGAGCGTGCATGGTGTTGTACGACCTGTTGGGATATGTGTGGGCGTTTCCGGATTTTTCATATGTATGATACATGCTTTTATTGTTACAGCTTTGTGACAAGAGTGCCCTTTTGTTCCCTCAGTGACGACCCAAGAATCCTTAAGGTTCAACTCTGGAAAGCGGAATTTCCAGCCCACATGCATATTATGGCACTAAGCTTCCTTTGCAGGGTGCGTATGTATTTCATGTGTGTATATCTATCCTCTTTCTCTCTCTCTCACACACACATATATATATATAGAGAGAGAGAGAGAGAGAAGAGCTTTGTTTGACTATGGAGGTCATGTACTGGTTCCAGTATATATGCTTAATTTGTAGCTACATGCTTTTTGACTTGCAGCCAATAAAGGACGATTCAAATGGGCTGTCTTTGTCTCCCACTCAGATCGAATTCCTTTGTCAACTGGCTTCTTCGTTCTAAGTACCATTTACACTGATTTTTCAATGGCAAGCATGCATGCGCATGAGTTTGGATCGATTACGCAACAAAATGGAATATTTATCGATTTCATGAATTAATACGTTATAGAATATCATAAGTCTTGCTAGTTAGCTATATACCATACACCATATAAATATATATATATATATATATGTATGAAAAAATCTTCACAACCTCCGAACACCCCAACACCCCATTTTTTTTTTAATTTTTATTATTTTATCTTTTATCAAATATTTAATATATATATATAATAAATAAAATAATTAAATTAATTTAAAAAGAATAAATTCAAAAAAAATATTAAAAAATTAAAAAAATGTGGGATGTTGGAAGGTTGTGTAGGAAAACCTTAATCGAGATCATTATTTTTAGCAATGAGATTGTCAAACGTCTAACGTACGACAGCATGCATCATCTGTGTCGTGCCCACTTTTTTCTCGAAATTAATTAGGCATTTACTAATCTAGAAGATCGAGGATATATGTTAATATTCCTTTCAAAATGTGCTGTAGCACATGGCGGAATAGTGCATGCCATCATCCTATATAATTATGAGAAATAAAATTTACAGTGATAAATGTACTATATAATTATTTTAAAAGAAGTAAATAAATATAAGATTTATGTGAGAAGAAAATTAATTTTTTAATAATAAATCTCACTATTTTTTAAAACGACTATATGATATTTATATACTTTATGACTATATGTATAATTATTATATATATTATATATAGCTAGAAAGTTTATAGCACCAAGTGTTTTTGGACACGCGTTGCATTATTACCAACAGTGCTACTACGTACGTACGCACCATAACTATGCATCCAAAGAATTTCTCTTCGTCCTTTCATGGAACATATTTCCAAGTAATTAGGTAACGATCAGCTAGATTGACCACGATAGGTTTCAAGAAGATGCGACGCATGTTATGAAATCTAAATATTTGTACCAAAAAAAATATATATATATATATATTGACAAGAGAGTATCCAATAGAAAATAATTTATTGACAAGACTGTATCAAGGATTTCACAAAAAATATAAACTCTGAAGCTGACGTAATGACTTATGTAATACGTAAAAATATTAAAAAATTATTTTTATTATAAAATAGATATAATGAATTACATAAAATTATACATTACAAAAAAATTAATTATTTGATACCAATACTTAATTATTTCTTACTAAAACAACTATTTCTTATTAAAATAAATTTATTCTCGTTACAAATATCTCGTCATAAATGATTTATTTATATATATATATATAGTGACATAAATTAATTAGTTTATATTTATAAAATTTATTTGTAGTTGTAGCAAAGTTCTCTATCCAAAATAACTAATAATCCTGGGGACAGTACTCTCTCATGCTTCTTACCAAATAAGTATCAAATAACGTGAGACTAGTCTTATTAAGGTGCGGCTCCAATTAAGAGGATTATATATATATATTTATAATCTGAGATCCCAATAATTAATTACGCATGGCCAGCTGAAGTACGTACGTAGGTACGTACGTACGGCCGGGATGAAGAAGTGAATTAAAGGGGGCCGGCCCCCCGGGAGCGAAATTATAAGATGATGAGTGTCTTGATCGATTAAAAGCCTCATATATAGCACTATGAGTAAAGATTTATAAATAAAAAGGTTTTTCTAAACCATGCTTAGCTTTTTATATATTAAATACATGATAAAAGAGACCGTGGACAAAATGATTTACGCGATCGAGCATCATCTGGAATGAATTATTAAGGTTGTCGCGAATTAACATGCATGCATCCCGGAGATCAACATACAGCCTATATATGCAAATTAATTAAAGAATATCACTGCTCGGGATTCGAATTTGAGCACAAATTGATTATTAATATATGAAATTAATTAATTAATTAAGTAATTGGCACACTCATAGATCAGCTTTACAATGCAGATCATTAAAATCTTTTAAAACTCAAGTACCCAAATCCGATCTGTATATATATATATATATATATATATAGAGTGAAAAAAATACTTTAATCATAAACAGATTATACAAAAATAAAATTACAATCTGACGTAATTTGATATGATAATTAAGTAGATTATAAAGTTATTTTTATTACAAAATAAATCATCTAACCGATTTTTATGAAACCACATCAGTTTGTGAGTTTATTTTATATAGTCATTTCGTGTCTGTAGTAGTTTTGATAAGGTAAATATTTACTTTCTAGTTAAAACAAAAATATTAAATATAGTTCTTGGTATGCATGCTCGGCACATTACTTTATTTGAAAAAGTAGAATCCATCGGAAAAATATATTTTCACGTAGATTTAAGATGTTTTTCGAGTGAGATCCAATTTTTTTTTTTTAATGGAATGTGTAGAATTTACACATGACCCTATTGATTATATCTAGTATTACTTATAATTCTACATTTAACCATAATCAACAAAATAATTAAAATCACAAATTGCAATCTGATATCTTATTATCATTAATCCAACTAACGCTAGTAATTAGTTTCTAGCAGCTCGCGTAAATGAATCCAATGACCATTGTTTACAACAAAATCATGTAGATCATTATATAAAGGTCAAAGACTCAACTTGGCAGCATGCAAGACACCATCAGTACTACATATTGTGCCATGAATAATGAATCATGATTGTCCATAAGCCCCCCTTTTAAAACAAGACATGATCATGAGAAATTGGGAACCGTACGTTATATATGTTGAAATATGTCCAAAATATGCCACCAGACGATACCAACTCAGAAGCTTCAACAAAAGGAATCACCACCTCATCCCAAGATCACAATTACCTCACCACGTCAGATGCACCTTTGGAATCATCAGGAATAACTTAGACTAAGTATTGGTACGTGCCCTTTGTGGCATGATTGTACTATTCTAGCTGAACCTCCAATCCACTCTGCTACAAAATGGTAGTGCTCTGCAGAGCACACCATCTGCTTGCACTAATGATAGAGTTAGTTAGGATTCTTTGTATATATATACACAACCATTTACTAGAATAAAATTGAATGGTTTTTCCTTCATCTCTGAAACTCTGATATGGTATTAGAGAAGTAAAATGGTAAAACCAGAAACTCTGATATGGTATCAGAGAAGTAAAATGGTGGAACCAGAACCTATTAACCCCAAAGACCTTTCTAGTCCCTTTTTTCTTAATCCCAACGATGGCCCTGGCACAATACTCATAAATCATCTTTTGACTGCTGATAATTATCACTCTTGGGCTCGCACCATTCGCGAATCTCTGCTTATCAAGAAGAAACTATGGTTCATCGATGGAACTCTCTCTCAGCCATCTGAATCCAATACCTTGTTAGAACCATGACTTCAATGCAATGACATGGTTGTAACTTGGCTACAAAATGCTATGTCCTTGGAAATCAAGAACAATGTTGTGTATGTTGAAACTGCTCTCGCTCTTTGGCTTGAGTTAGAACAACGTTTTGCACAAAACAATAGTTCTTGGCTCTATGAGTTGAAACAATCTATCAATGCTCTCTCTCAAGGAGATGACTTAGTTAGCCTTTATTTTTCAAAATTGAAGAGCTTGCTTGATGAACTCGTCAATTTTGAAACCATACCAACTTGCACTTGTGTTGCTATGCAAACTATCATTGCCAACCAGCAATGTGATTGGATGATGAAGTTTCTCATCAGACTTCATGATTCTTTCACTAACATCAAGGTCCAAATTATTTTACTTAAACCACCACCAAGTTTAAGTGATGCCCTTGTCCAGCAAGAAGAAAAGCATAAATAGCTTTCCAATCCTCCCATCCCTTCTGATTCACTTGCCTTTGCAACCAGAAACTATTTTACCTATAACAAAGACCCCACAAGACAGTCTGATTTTCCAAAAAGAGACAAACCTTTTTGCACTCATTGCAAAATTTCAAGACACTCTTTGGAAAAATGTTTTAAAGCCAATCCTAATTTGGAAAAACCTATCTGCATTCACCATAATCTTGCTGGACACATTGTTGACAGGTGCTACAAGCTACATGGCTACCCGCCAGGCCACAAGCTTCACAATAGGACCAAGCTCACAAATTCATTTGCTAACCAAATTAGCATATTTGGCCAAGAGCAAATCACTAATGGTCCAAAGCATGTTTTAACTCAAGAGTAATATCACAATCTACTTGCTTTGTTGCAATCTCAGACCCCAACACCTTCGGCTAATCAAGTATCTATTCATCCATCATCTTCAGCCATATCTGGTATTCCGTTATATCTCTCGACTTTTAATTCATCTTCTTTACCTTAAAAAATTCCATGATCTGTTGCACCTCCCTTTACACCTCAGAACCAACCAAAATTTCTTTCCATGTTAAATTACCAAATGGTAACCAAGCACATGTCGCTCATAGGGGCATGGTTCAACTCACCCCTAACATTATTCTGAAAAATGTCCTCTACATCCCTTCATTTACTTTTAATCTCCTTTCAGTCATAAAGTTAACTCAAGACATCAATTGTTGTTTCATATTTTTCACCAACGAGTGTTTTGTGCAGGACCTTTTCACTTGGAGCACGATTGGGAAGGGTGAGGCTCACAATGGCTTATACCATTTACGGTTGATAGTAATACCTGCTCAAGCTCTTGCTGCCACCTCCTCTAATTTACCTTTCCATTTTAATTCTATCTCTAACCCTCATTCTGAGCACATATTATGACATTGTAGAATGGGACATCCCCCTGATTCCCGCCTTTTATTATTAAAAAAAGACTTATCCTATAACAGCCCGCTAGAAATTCAATTATGAAATTTCTATTAACTTTAGGAACCTCGTGAAAACCCCATAAGTTTTCACGAATCCATTAATCGTATAGGTTTTTGTCTAACTATATAGTTAGTGTTATTATTTACTATGGTATCAGAAGTGTGTTTTTGATTATTGGAGATAGTTAGAAGTGTCAAAATGTATTATGATTTGTGCCATTAGACTCGGAGGGTTATTTAAAGTCTTATGGCGCAATAACATTTTTTCATATTTTCGGACAAAACGTCTGTTCAAAACTGTAGATATTATTGGATAAAAAGAAATATCTTGAGGTAATTTTCATGAATATTATTGGGTAAAAATATTTTGAGTTGATTTTTATAGATATTATTAGATAAAAATATCTTAAGTTGATTTTTTGTAGATACTATTGGATAGAATATTATGAGATAATCTTTTATAGATATTTTGGGTAGGAGAAAACTACACTCAACTCTCAACTCTCAACTCCAGCCTCATCTCTTCCATATCTCATCCATAAATATCTCCAGCCACCTCTCCCCACAAAATTATCTTCATTTACACTTTCCATTGAAAGAATATCAAACACTCTCTCTCGGACAGTTTTTAGGAGGTCTTTTGCATACCCATTTCAAAGGTTTTGTAAGTATTTTATCATAAAGTCTCCTTCATATAAGTTGTTCTTTTTTTAATCTAGTTTACGTGAATATCTTATTTGTCCCATTTGAAGATCATTTGGTCAGTCAAATATTATATAAACTATAGAAAGGTCATTCTAGGAGATAAACTGGAGAATATGTTATAGTTTGGAGTTTTTGACCAAGCTAATGGATAGATATTGGTCCGAAAGTTTTATGGAGTATTGTTAACATGTGTATATGATTATTGGTTGAGGATTTTTGCATGATTAAATATTTTGATGAAATATTTTCTTAGATTTAGAAACTTAGAAACTGGAAGAGGAAAAACAGTTTCTGCTTTGAGAAAGTTTAACTCTTTGGTGGTCTAAACCTATTCCAATGACTTTGATAATTTTATTGGAGGATCCTAAACATCTTATATACATGTTATATTATTATTTTGAAGATATTTGATGTTAGTTTCAAAGATATGAAATTTTATACAAAGAGATATTCAGATAAGCCAAAGTGTGGATATTCTTGGCTAAATTTATGTTTTAATTAATTTCTAACAATGTGATCTTGAATTAGAAGCTTATATATATTTTAGGACATCTTTTTAAACCATGTGATGGTTTGGTTTGAAGATCATATATTTATAAGTTATAGATCAAGAGATTTATCAAAACTAGTTGAGGAAAAAGTTTCTGTTTTTGGACTAAGTGTAAAATCAAAAAACTTCAAGTGTTATTTTGTGATTTTGGTGTCTTTAGTTTGATGATTTAAAGCATGGTTGATGTTAGGATGATATTATGAATATGTTAGAAGTAAGATTTGATTTTTGAAATTCTTGGAGATGTTTTGATTTAAGGTCAAAACTTGTGATTCAAGTGCTTGGTTCTTTTTACAAAAAAGTTTGGTGTTAATTATTAGCTTTTTCTAAATGGATGTTTTAAGTATGGTTTTGAACTTAGGATTGGAAGATGTTTGTTGCAAAATTTTGGTTTAAGCATGAGTTTTGAAGTTGGAAGGAATTGCAACAAAAATAAAGGGAAATGGCCTATGGATGTTTCGGCCATAGTGTGTTCTTCATAGTTGTGTTTTGTTTTAAATTTTTCTGACTTGATATTTAAGTTTAGGCCAAAATTTATATGAGGAATGTAAATTTTGGAAATTTTTGGAGTTAGTATGCAAAATCCTTAAGTTATGGGTAAAACGGTCATTTTCCCACATGTAGAGATTAAAATTAAAATTTTACTCTTTAAGTTAGTATTTTCCATATTTCAAATTATTAGTGATTTAATTCTAACTTTTAGAATCACTAATTACAGTTCCTCATGGTCGCACTTGAAGTTTTATAAGAAATGCGGATATCGAGGTAAGTTAGTTTTTAACTTACTAGCAGTCTACTGTGTATGTGTGCTAAGTAAAGGAACTATAGTGTATGTATGTGTGTTATCATATATGTCATGCCATGCCAAGTTATCACGTAATTGTCTATTATACAGAATTTATTCTGTCGTCAATTTTTATCTGTTACATAATATATTCTGTCATGTATTACTGTACCTTACAAGTACGTCATGCTAAATATGTCATCTATTACATGTATGTCAAGTCATGTAATATTCATTGTTGGAAGTATGTCATGTTAAATATGTTGTCTATTATATGTTATGCAATGTTACGAAATATTTCTATCTCAAGTTGGTCATGTATTTCAAGTTATATTCAAGTCACGTTATGTTACGTCAGGGTTTCAGTCATTTCGTATTCTAGTCACGTTTCATCTTGATTACTTATGTATGGGGTCACAGCAATTGTGACGCATACACTACGTGAGACACAGCAATTGTGACACGTAAAATACATGAGGCCACAACAACTGTGGAGTATGTATTTAAGTAGTTAAAGAATAAGTTTCCGTAGAATACATGGGGCCACAACAAATGTGGAGTATGTATTTACACGTAGAATACATGGGGCCACAACAACTGTGGAGTATGTATTTTTCATGTTAAGTCAAGTTTGTGTAGAATACATGGGGTCACAACAACTGTGGAGTATGTATTTACACGTAGAATACATGGGGCCACAACAACTGTGGAGTATGTATTTTTCATGTTAAGTCAAGTTTCAGATCAAATTCATGTCAAGTCAAGTTCAGTTCATGTTTCAATTTAAGTTATGTCAATTATGCTATGTTGTACGCCAAGTTATGCTTTAATTACTTATGAATTTGATTATGCATTTATGCTTTTACTGTAATGCATGCATCATTAGCTTGTGTAGAAGTTTTTTGTTAACTTACTGAGATTTGTAATCAAATCTCACTTTGGTAGTCCCAACTACCATTCCCCCCGAATGGTAGATCTTGTTACAGGACCTGATCAACTAGACACAGTTGACTAAGCGACGGTGCGACGTCAATGTTAATATAGTAGTTAACGTAAATTACTACTTGTACAATGGAGTTGCATCTTTAGTACTTTTTGGATCATAACCATTTTGGACTAGTGTTGTGATCTATTCAATGGGTCTTTATGTATGAAGTATGTTTTAAGCATTTGAGATATTTTCAATTTGGTGCATAGTATTGCTAAAGAAAAAAATTATCTGCTGCGAATATTGCATAATGTTAGATGCATGTTAGGAACATTGCATCTTATATGTCATGAACGGGAGCAGGTAACCTTGTGTTGCATGTCTCGACGCTTCAAATGTTCGTCCGATCCCAAACGGAATTTGAGGGCGTCACATATCCAATCAAAAATTCATGAATGAAATTTCTCCTTGTGATACTTGTCATTAATCAAAGCAGCACTGCTTACCATTTCCCATTAGTCAAACATGAGCACAACAACCTTTTGATATAATCCATTATGACATATGGGGGGACCTTGTTCTCATATGGCCTAGGATGGATCCAAATACTTTCTTACAATCGTTGATGACTTCACAAGATCAACATGGCTTTATTTAATGAAAAACAAATCACAAACTCGACCATTCCTTCAATCTTTTTGCTCCCTTGTAGAAACACAGTTTCAAACAAAAGTCAAAACCATTCAGTCAGTCAATGGTGTGGAATTTGCCATGAAAAATTTTCACACGGAAAAAGGTATAATCCATAAGAAAAGTTGCGTTGAAAGTCTCCAACAAAACAGGATTGTAGAACGCAAACACCAACATATATTGAATATTGCTCGAGCATTACGTTTTCAATCTGGCATTCCCATTCCCTATTGGAACAATTGTGCTATGACTACCACCTATCTAATTAATCGAACCCCTTCTCCCAATCTCCAAAATCAAACACCATACCAACTTCTATTCAAAGTAAAACCACCATATAGCCACCTAAAAATCTTTGACTACCTATGCTATGCCTCATTTTTGATAACTCATTGCCAAAAGTTTGACCCCCGTGCCAGAAAATGCATCCTTCTTGGGTACCAATTTGGAGTAAAAGATTATAAATTGTTGGATTTACAAACCAAATATGTTTTTAACTCTTGTGATGTTAGTTTCTATGAACAAGTTTTCCCATACAAGACTAACATTTCCATCCACAATCCCCCTATTACTCTTGGCCTCAACAGTACACCTTCAATAGATATTACCTCCTCAGCTCACCAACCAGAAATCAATCCCCTCGGCTTAGACTCTATTCATCCACCAAATACTCCTTCACCAATTCATCAACCAGAAATCATTCCTCACGGTTTAGAATCTATTCCTCCACCAGATATCACTTCCCCACCTTAATCATCCCTTCCTCAATCACCTATACCCACCTCTTCCCCTTCTCACATTTTCCAAACACACCAAACAGCTCCTCGACGAGCTGAAAGACCCAAGAAACAACCCCTTTACCTGCAAGATTACTACTGTCAACAAGCTGGTGGGTATTCCCCTTCACTAATTTGCTCCCAAGACGAAGGTACTTCACATATTACTCATCCACATCCCTTATCATCTGTCATTCCACATGAAACATTATCAGCCCAACATGCCATTTTTTCTGCTTCCATCATTAAACAATCTGAACCAACATCATATAAACAAGTTGTCCAATCCTTTGAGTGGCGCAAAGCAATGGACAGTGAAATTGCTGCTCTTGAATTAAACAATACTTGGGACATTATTACTCTCCCTCAAGGAAAAACTTCTATTGGATCCAAGTGGGTTTACAAAATAAAATACCATGCGGATGGCACCATTGAAAGACACAAGGCATGTGTCATTGCCAAAGGAGATACACAGCAAGAAGGACTTGACTATCACGAAACTTTTTCCCCTGTTGCCAAACTCGTGACTATCAAAACTTTCTTGGCTATTGCTGCTATTAAAGGCTAGGTTCTTCATCAATTTGACGTTTACAACGCCTTCTTACATGGAAAATTAGAAGAAGAGGTTTACATGAAACTCCCTCCAGGATACTTGGTTAAAGGGAAAGACAAAGTGTGCAAGCTGAAAAGAAGTCTATATGGCCTTAAACAGGCTTCTCGTCAGTGGCATGCTAAATTCTCATCATCCTTACTTAGCTTTGGTTTTATTCAATCTAGAGCTAATTATAGTCTCTTCACCAAGCAATCTGGACATTCTTTCCTTGCACTAGTCGTATATGTTGATGACATAGTCGTGGCCTCTAATGATCCTCAAGCTGTTTCAGACCTCAAGAGTTTTGTGCTCACCAAATTCATGATTAAAGATCTCGGCATACTAAAGTATTTCTTAGGTTTGGAAGTGGCGAGAAATTTCATTGGTATTCATCTCTGTCAGCATAAATATGCACTTGATATATTGCATGATTCTGATCTAATTGGTTGCAAACCAAGCACAACACCCATGGACTCTAATCTCAAGCTCTCAAAAGATGAAGGTACTCTACTTGACAGGCAACTCCTTTATTTGACCATTACAAGGCCGGACTTAACTTTTTCAACTCACTTGCTCAGCCAATACATGGCAGCCCCTCGTCTCCCCCATCTTCAAGTAGCATATAAGGTGCTAAAATATGTCAAGAATTCTCCTACACAAGGTCTGTTTTTCGCTGCATCCTCTTCCCGTCATCTCACTACATATTGTGATTTGAATTGGGCTTCTTGCCCCAATACAAGAAGATCCACCACTGGTTATTGTGTATTTCTTGGTCAATCTCTCATTTCATGGAAATCCAAGAAGCAAACTACCATTTCTCGAAACTTTGCTGAAGCTAAATATCGATTAATGGCAGCTACCTCATGTGAGATTGTATGGCTCAAATATCTTCTTGGTGATCTCAAAGTTATGCACTCACAACCTGCTATAGCCAATCTGCTTTGCACATTGCAGCTAATCCCATTTTTCACAAACGTACCAAACATATTGAATTAGAATGTCATTTGATTCGTGACAAAATTTAAGAATGGATCATTTCTACTACTTACACTCATTCAACCTCACAATTGGCTGATTTATTCACCAAATCATTTCCATCTCCATTATTGTCTTCTCTTTTGTTCAAGATGGGAGTTCTCACTATCCACTCTCCATCTTGCGGGGGGTGTTGAAATCTACCCAAAATATGTCATCAGACGATACCAACTCAACAGCTTCAACAAATGGCATTACCACCTCAGCCCAAGATCACAATTGCCTCATCATGTCAAATGCACCTTTGGAATTCTCTGGAATAACTTAGACTAAGTATTGGTATGTGCCCTCTGTGGCACGATTGTACTATTCTCGCTGAACCTGCAATCCACTATGCTGCAAAATGGTAGTACTCTGTAGAGCACACCTTCTGCTTTTACTAATGACAGAGTTAGTTAGGATTCTTTGTATATATATACACAGCCATTTACAAGAATAAAATTGAATGTTTTTTCCTTCATCTCTGAAACTTTGATAATATAATCATTGTCAATTCTGAGAAATTGAGCAACAACACCTAAGATGATACAGAAACAACCGCCCAGCGGCGGAGAGGCTAAGGCCCATCCCAGAACTGGAAATGAGACGCCATGCATGTGTGTTTTCTTTTAATATTGGACGGTGGAATATTTAAGCATGTTCTTAAATATATATATATATATATAGACAAACAACAGGTGGATGTATGTGGTGTGATGAGAAGCAAGGCAATATCTGCTCATTCTGCAGAGTAGAGTAACAGCAGTGAGTGATGGAGCGAGAGGCAGCCCTTGAGGTCCACCGAGGAGCATTTGCCGGAACCAGTGCAGATCAACTAGGACACCTTTCTACGCTTTATCAATTGTACATCCTGTACCGCCTCTATATATATAACAAATTCATCTCATTTTCTTTCATTCATTACTGTCAGAAAGTGAAATGCAATCTAATGAGAATTAAATTACAAGAAGATCCATATAAGTTTCCATTTTGGGATCTTTTGGGGTCCTAAACAAATATGAAATGAGTTGTCCAAAACTTGTGTAACGTTGTGTGCCAAACCTAAGCATGCCAGGGAATTTCAGCAAGCCCTTGAGCATTTTTCTGTATCCTTTATATATAGTATACAACAAGGAAACTAGCTAATGATATGACCAAAACTGTGTTTTAAGCAGATCAGCAGCAGTTGCAAAATCCGGTCCACTCTTTCGTGACCAAGAAACTACACACTAATCAAACAGGAACTCGGTAAGATGGATCCACCATTTTCAGGATGAACAAGTTTCCTTTGTCACCTCTTGATACCCTGTCAAAGAAAAAAAAGGGGATTAATGAAGGAATCTTGTAGTCTAGAGTCGGATACTCTTCAAATTTATACACTATTGGCTCAGTACCGCAATTCTTCATCCAAGTATGTGATTTCCAATTCACCGCGAGCTCTGTCAGGTGCCTTAACAGGTATCTGTTGCATGTGAATCAAAATCAGTAAGCACCTTGCTCTTCCTATATATATAACTGTGGCCTTCAATAAAAAAAGAAAGAAAGAAAATACTGGCAAGGAGATTACTTACTAAACCTCCGATTTTAAAATAATCAAACTTTACAGCCACTTTCTTTGCATTCAGAGGTGTTAAATCTGCCGTCACCTACCAATACAAAGCACATTCATGATAAACAATATGGCAGGTGAGCAAGTCTATTTGCATCAGTCTCTGAATCCAAAGTCTTCATAACCAGCCCAAGTACGTAAAATTACTAAAACGTCCGTCTTTCTAAACTACCTCACCTAACAAAGAAATGTAGAGGACTGCACTGCAACATATATCAGTCAATTCTAATCATTATGTATTAATCTCTTTCCACGTCTTCTTCCCATTGCATATTTTTAGGAACAATGACAAAATAAATTGAGTATACCTGGTTGAAGAATGGCCAAGATTCCATATTCTGGGCCCTAAGTACATCCAAATTGATCGCCTGGTAGTTTGCACTCGATCTTAGAAATTTGGGTCTCTGTGATCACCATGTTAATTTCCAAAAGTGAATGCAATTTATACCATGAAAATGTCAAAAAAGCAAACATGTCCAGTCGCAATAATTTATTTCTCTGTTCATTTTATCATAAAAGATACAGAGCATGACTCGCCAAGAAAAAAGAGGCTGCAAAGTGCCTTTTTCTAGCAATTCAGATTATTAAATAGGCCCTCCAAAATGTAAGGAGTGCAGAACCATATCCAGATGTACAACAATTGATCCCTTCCACCTGCTTGAAATAACCATTACAATCATGCATGGCATTACAAGTATGGAAATGCTGATAAAACGAGAAATACACAGTAAATTCAAAGAGTAAATAAAAATAAAAACTCTATAAGAATGCAGTGTAGAGGTAATAAAAGATTGCTGAAGCCTCAGAGAAGACATTGTATGGCAATGAAGATGGAGAATAAATTCACCTGGGTCTGCAAAATTGATGTTGAAGTAGTGTAGATAAGCTCCCATTTGCCATCGAGTAAATTAGATTTGAGGGGTTCCTTTATTGGGTTAAGTGCTTCAAGTTTTTGAGCAAGCTATTTGAAAATTAGTTTCCAAGTATCAGACAAATTTAGTTTACATAAGTGCGTTAAGATATCATGAACTAAATATATAATACCAATTTCCCAGTAAAATCCTATCGATTTCCGTTTTAAGCATCACATGTAAATTTCGTTCATGTTGATAATTCTATTAAATCATTAACTTTTGACAGAGAAAAGAAGAACCCAGAGATCATCATCAAACCAAAGGTAAGAGCAGAAAAAGAATTCGGTCCAACCTGATCAACTGTTTGCTGGTCTTCGACAGTGGCATCTGCTCCGCGATCCAGGGGCGCAATGGCGTCAAGCAGCTCCTCCTTGAGAGTCTTGGCATCTTTGCCTTTCTTCAGAAAAGCAGGAAAGAAAGAAATTTTGGCTCTCCATTTCTCAGGGTGCGCGGTGCTTGAAAGGTTGTGGGTGCTGGGATTGGCTGGTACTGGAAAACGAAAGGCAGTTCGAGGAGGCGGAAAGGAGAGGGACTTAGGAATTGAAGGTGTCGAGGATTGAGCGGTGGTGAGGGCTAAAGCTGCATGAGAAGATAAGGCCATGGATGTCTTTCCTGTACATAAAGCAAGAGTGGCTCGTATTTATCTATCTAAAATGGTCTCCTTTCTACAAGGTAGTCGAGAAAGCGGTTGAATGGCATGGCTCTAGTAATTTAAGGAACGCAGAACATACCGAAAAGTGTTGAAATTTTAGTTAAGAGTAGTTATTTCATTCGAAAAGGTAATGTTAGTAACGTGACAAGTGTTAATATATTTTTGTCACATTAATCATAAAAAAAAATATTAACCTAAGGTAATTAGATTTTTTTTTAATTCGTTTTAATAGGCTCCGATGGCATGATATATATTTTATTCACAATATCCGGTCCTGAAATCAGCAACGTGCAACCATACAGAGCGCCCATGCTACATAATAAAACCAGGAACAGAGCCCAACTCGCCATCACTCAACTCTTCGTATGGTCCCAGCCTCCCAGAGAAAGGTCCCTCTTTCCAATACATACACGTTTTCCCTTTTTTGGGTGGATTTACTCTCTTTTTGCCCGTCCACCTTGTTCTCATTCCGAGTTCTTTCTCTTGTTCAGGACTCGATTATATGCTCCAAGTTTAGTTCTTTCAAATTTCAAATGGCAGAGGTAACCAATAAATGCTATCAAAATCCTCACTAACCCGGCTGAAAGTAGCCTGAAACAATCCCCAGCTCTATACAACAGAAAAGGTAATACCTTTTCAATTTTTATCTTTTATATATACATATATATATAGGAATTGGTATACATGATGTTATTTTTGTTCCTGTTTACTGTATTATTTCGACTGTTTACTTTTGTTGATCTAAAACATAAAAGAAGCTTCCAGGAAGAAACGCAAGGCCGGGTAAGGATAAAGTTTTTTAATGATTTCACTTTGCTGCATGAATCAGAATGCAAAGGATTGCATCTAAGAAGGAAACCGATTATTAATTGAGAACTGCTACAGACATAAAGAGATTACACAAAATAAACTTACAAACTGACGTAGTTTCATGAAATTCTTTCCATTTTTTTCCTTTCTTCTTTTTTTCTGCGTGAATGTTCAGCTGTTCATGACTTCTATTTTGGTTGAATTCGGAAATTCAGAGTGCTCTATATCTTCCTTATGCTTGTTCCATTTTGCTGGAAGTTGTTGCTCTCATTTCATTAGACATGACAACATGATCTAGAGCACTAGTAATTTCTAATCTCTAATGTCATACTGGAGAAATTGCCATGCATTCTATACAAGATTTCTTAATGCCATGTGGAAGAGATAACGTTATTTAAGGAGCTATTTACGATTTGAACCTGACAAAGGTAGCTAGGCAAGCTGCTTTTGTTTTTACCTTCCTTTCTAACCCTATTACTTCCATAAATCGTTGCATCCAAATGTTCTCTTCGCCCATTTTCCTATCCATTTGGCGTAAAGAATATTACGCAAACTGAAAAATATGCACCCCAAACCGGGTGAAAAAAGATATGCTTGTGATTTAATCAGCTTAATGAAAAAAGATGGACTTTTTTTTGGTGGGGAGAGTGATCAACTTTGTTCAGAATTTGCTAAAGCATGACCCACCATGATACAAACATGAAGCTTAATGCAAGAATTGGGACCCACCATCCATGAGAGATTACTCTGATGCCCTTTGATTGATTACAGGCAAGCTGCTTATCATGATAAGAGCATATGGTTTGGTTCCTAGAATCATCAACAAAGAAGTTTGTAAAAATTATACCGGTAGATATGCAAATATGAGAAACATGATACCTTGTAAAAGTTACTGGAAATTCTCATTTGCTTTAAATATTGTGATCTTACTTACCTTGATGCGCAGAAAGCAACTATGTAGTCAGCTCCAGTGCACGTTATAACGCTGGTAGGGTCATCATATGCGAAGCTGTATGCTGCTGGGCATACTTGTTTGAAACTCTTGGAATAATTCGTAGGTAGACATGTGGATGGATTTCCATACATTCCTCTGCAACAATACTCATCAGTGTTGAACACATCACATGCACTCCGGCAAGCCACAACCTTGCCGTCAGCCTTTAGGGTGAGCTCCGACGGGCAGTTTTGCCTCAAATCTCCATCACAGCCAGCAGTACTGCAGTTACCTGTACCATTAACAGCTTTGACAACTATAGGCATATTAAAGCCATCTACAAGGCTTATATCATAGTAATCGATTTGTCCAAGGTTGAACTCGGCGATGGAGGTGGGTGGGCTGCTCGGCGCGGTGCAATTGAGGATGGTGCCGCAGCTACCAGTTTGGCATTTTCCATTACCTTTTTTGTCGAAATTGCAGCCAGTCCGAGCCCATATCCGGCCACCCCACCCTGGCGAAGCGGTATAGACAGCAGACTGTCTGGGTTTTAGTGCAAAACCACCGCCGCTGAAGTTCTCACCATGTGTAATTCCAGGCCATATTGTATCCTTGCAGTAATTTACTATGGTGAACGATCTTGTGCTTTCGGACAATTTAATCACTGTCCAACAAATTGAATACAACCTTTGTAAGCTTTTAAAAATGAAATCAGGTTGGTAAGCTCATTGTTGGCAATATTATGCCTTCCAAAATTTGCACACCTACTTTTTGCCGTGACAAAGAGAATGCCTACAATGGAGCAAAAAGATTGCATGCATGCTATACAGTTGGAATTAACTAGCTAGGTAGTTCTGACAGAGAAGATAGATTGTAAACATACAAACAAAACGAAGAATATGAACAAAATGATGGAGCGGGAATGACACCTGATGCAATGATAGTGAAGATGAAAAGGTTGAGATGAGAAGCCATCGATCGCTCTCTCTCTCTCTCTCTCTCTCTCTTTGCTTTAGCGATACTGACACGATAGGTGAAATGTTATCTGTGGGTATTATGTGAAGAGGAACCTATAAAGATGCAAGAGAGAAAGGAAGAATACGAGAGGGAGTGAGTGAATCAACAAGTAATAGCAGCCCAAAAGGTTCCTTGCTTACAAAGCAGAAAATCAAATGATACCTTGCCTCTCAGCTAACATTACGCTGAGTATTTTTTTTATCTTCATCATCTCTCTTTGCTGATTTGTTTATGTTTTAGGTCTCACCTGTTGTCCGAATGGATGACAAGGTCCTAGTGTCTATGCTTGTTAAACAATTCTGTAATCCTTTCTCTTAGTCAAAGCAAAATTCCTTGCCAAAATTGCCAAGAAACTTATAGGAAATAGAAAAACAGTAAATGCAGAAAATCAAAGACACAAGAGAATTATGTGGTTCGATCCTAATGATCTATATCCACGACAAGAACAATCTAGAGTCTTTTCCATTCATGATCAAAATGTATAGCTTTGGACATTACGTACAAGAACAACCTTTCTCTCTCTCAGATTCTTGAAGAATCCTCTCTTCAAAAATATATTCTCTCTAATCTCTCATGCACTCACTCACGTATTATAATACATTATACAATGAGTTCTTCCACGTACAGACAAGTTGTGCACCATTTTGGATACCATTTGTTGACGTGGCAGGCAAAATTATTTTTAAAAAAAACACACAAAAAAAGGGAAATGAAATCAGAACATGCTTCAGCCATTTTCATTTCTGTCACCACCTCATCCATGGATCTCCTCCACTATTTTCATCTCTTCTCACCAACTCCTTTCTCAGTTTCTCTATTTTTATCTCTCAATTTCTCTATTTTCATCTCATGTTGAACCAGAAATCACCTCCACGCATCAACCGAGCACATTATCGAGCACCAAATCCATGGCCAAAAGCCACCCTGAATCGCAAAATCACCACCCTCTCCTCTAACATTAGCCTTGCAAACCACTCAACCACTGCCGTAACCACCGTATCCAACCCATGTGAACCACGGATCAAGCACCCAAAAGTTCCCTATTTGCAAAATCGACAGCCACTTCTCACACACACAGCCACTATGAGCAGCTCCTAGCGACACCATTGTCAGCTTCTAGCCCCACCGAGCACTGCCACGAAGTCGCCTTGGCCAACCCCTTCCTCCTCCCCTTGAATCGAAGTCCATAGCTCATCCATAAATCCACATATATATACGCACGAAAATGCAAGGGATCAACTTTGTTTTCTCAACCGAAACAAAGCACGATTGTGCTCTCAACCTGCTGCACGGTGGAGGCCTAGCAATGTCGCCACCCCCAACTCCATCGTCAGCTCGATTAATGTGGTTTGGTACTGTTGGCTAGGAAAACAAAGACTAAAAAGGTAAGGGTTTCGATGGAGGAGGAGGAGGAGATTAGACTGGGAGGAGTTAGGGTTAGTGGTTTCAGTCTTCATAGGGAAGGAGGATAAAGTCTGGAGGAGGAGATCGGACTAGTTTGGCACTTGAGATGTCAATGGTCTGCCATTGGAAGAATGAGATTTTGGTGGAAATGAGAATGAATTTCGCATTCGATAAAGACCAATGTCACTTTTGCTCCAAGACGATACTGTGCAACTCTGTCAATAAAATGCACCGTTTATTTGACATGTCAACAATGGTGTGCCGGGTGGTACGCTGGGCGCCTGTAACTAGACATTTCCTTATACAATAGATGACTCTTCCTTGCTCTACTAATTATCGGCATTCTATTAGAAGCTTTATTTATTATATATAATGGCTCTTGATCATGCTAAATTTTGATAATCAAACCAAAGAATCATGCTTAGTTTTTTTAATCTATAATTTTTTCATTTTATAATTTTGATTATTTTTTCGTATGAGGAGAAAAACTCTAATTATTCAACGTAAATGTATTGGATACTCGTTTATTTTTTCTGTTTTCCTTTTCATGATATGTAATGGGTCAAGACCAAATGGACCGAGCCCAAAGCCAAATATTTTATACCATTCTATCGATCCTCAAATTCAAATAGAGGAACCAAATTTGCAAGTTTGAGGATGGCCAAGTTTTATCAATTTAATTTTTTTAAAAAAAATTGCTAAATATAAAATTTACATAAAATAATTATTTTTTTAATTACAAATTATACTTCTTTTTTTTTTTCAAAAAAAATGTGTTGAGCTTTTACGCTTTAAGATTATATCTAACATTACTCGTTTAAATAATACAAATAAATAACGTCAACTGAATTAACTAATCAATTCGAAAACCTACAATGTTGGCTAAATAAGTAATTTTATTTGAACTGAATTAACTAATCAATTCGAAAACCCACCTATTTTATTTGAACATTAGGTCAAATACTTAAAACTCTTTTTTATTTAGGAATGAGCATATTGTTTATGGCTGCTATTTTTTTATTTATTTAAAAGTGGTATTCCTTTATTACTTTTAGGACATATTGGAGTTTGGAAATTTCTGACGTTTTTATATTTTAAATCAAATAATATCATATATTTTTTAAATTAAAGGATAGTGTATGCACGATATATAGCGTAAAGATTTTTAAATAAAATTATTAGCTAATGAATTGACCAAAAATTAGTTATGAGATAACGGAGGTAGACAGAGAGCGAGCGCCGTCGTTGGACAAAACATCACTCTGCTTGCTTGGATTGAGCTACGTACAAAGGCTACACAGTCAAGAGAGAGAATATCTCAATCCAAAGTCATATGGTGCAAGAAAATGAATTGTTCGACTTATGAATGGCAAACATCCATGACCAAGGACAAGTGACAACCACACAATCGTTTCTCAATCAAAAGATAAGGATTCTAAACAATCGTGACCGTCCAATAAAATAGAATCGCCGACCCAACAAAAAAATCACGACCTTTTGTCCTTTTGACCCATCTTGTTGTTCTTCTTCGTATAACTCTTAACATGGAAGTCCAGAAAGAGAGCCAGAAGTGAGGCATTGAAAACGGCGTTGAAGTACCAACCCCAGATACCGGAGCATCCGGATCCGGTGAAGTGCTCGTAGAGCATCCGACCCGAGACCGCAAAGCTGAACAAGAATTGCACGATCTGGAAATCCGTGACAAGGCGCTTCCACCTGGGCCGCACACCGATGGCGCACAATAGGTAGTAGGCGTACATGACCACGTGCACAGAGGCGTTGGTCACGAGCGCGACGGGGAACAGGGACTGGGAGGTGTGCAGCCAAATGTAGCACATGATCAGGACTGTGGAGTGGTGGTAGACGTGGAGGAAGGTGAGCCGTTGGAGGGAGTTACTGAGAATGATCAAGAGGGTGTCCACGAATTCGAGAATCTTGGAGAGGTAGAAGACGTAGGCCCAGAAAAAGAGGGGCCCGGAGGGACGGGTGTGTGGAGGGAAACAGATGATCCAGTGGAGGTGAGGCGTGTGGGTGATGATGGAGAGGGTGCAACCGACAGCCATGACGAGGGAGAGGAGGAGGAGGGCGAGATTGTGGAGGGCGGAGATGGGTTTGAGGACGCTGGGACCAAGGGAGGAGGGGAGTGGGATAAGGCGGCGGGAGAGAAGGAAGGTGAGGGAGAGGTAAGAGAGGAGGGTGAGGAAGAGGAAGAGAGGGGTGGAGGCAGGGGTTAGACCCGGAGTCCATGAGAAGTGGAGGATTGTTGGGTGGTTCACTAGCCAGTATTGGAGGGTTGAGACAATGGGGTTCATTTTCAGGCAACGGTGGGTCGGGGGGAAGAGAGGAGGTGGTCTCTTCTTTTCTGAATATGATGAGGTATACTTATATTGGATATGATTTTATATCACAATCACTGGCCAGAAGTCGAAGGGGTATTAAAAGTAGAAAAAGTCTATTTGCAGGCATAAATGGGGAAAGCCCCGTGCACACCAGCTGAGGTGGCAAAATGCGACGACGTCGTTGTTTAAAATTAGAAAAAACAGTGTGTTTTCAAACGTTGGGTCCTCTTATCAGATTTCCTTCTCCTCTCCGAAAGATCAGCATTTGCCACATTTCCTTTCTTCCTCCGCTCAATGAAACGTTTATCTGGCCCTCTTAATCACTTTTTATTTTGAAAACGATTCATCTGCTTCGTAAAAGACTTGCTATCTATTTTCTTCTTGTTTTAGATTTAATTTTTTTCCCTGGTCTATGTGTTCATTGATGAGAGTTTTGATACCATGTATATTTTGCATCGAAATCTAGCTCACTTTTTCTAAGTTTCTCGAAACCGGAAATTTTAGAGTGTACCAGTTAGAACTTGGAACTAATTTTCATTTTTTTTCCTGAGTTTTCTCGACAGCCAAACAGAATATCAGCCAAAAATTTCTACTGTGAACATTGCGCAACTCAGGATATAATTTATTTTGACTGGGTGGTTTTTATGGACAAAAGATCAAAAAGAAATCACATGGAGCAATGGTATATATTCAAGCTGAAGAAAGAAGCCCCCAGGAAGAAAAGCCCGGAAAACAAATCGAGAAATAATTAATAGCATGAAAACTGGGTAAAAGCAGTAAGAGAAGAAGAAGAAAACTCGAAAAGAAAAAGTAGAAGAAAAATTTCAGAGCAATCCTATGCAAAGTTGCAAACAGACGTTTTGCTTCTGAAGCTGCTTTGGGGGATACAGTTTGGAAAGAAAATGGGCGAGACGAAGTCCTGTACAAAACTCAGCTTTTTCTTTTCGAAATCAACAAAGATGAAAACCAAAGAAAACTTTACTTCTTCCTCTGTTTTGCTTTTTTTTTTTTTTAATAAAATAAATGCTGACGTAATGTGTTGCCACATCACAGGGGTGCGCGTACAGGCACAAAATTGTACGTAGCAGCTCTCTACTTTAAGAATGCTCCTCTGAGTCCTCTCAAATCTTACCCAAAAAAATAATGTATGCGAGAGTACTAACCACTTAGAATATTAATACAAAATCACATTTTCAAACCACTTCCACATTATAAGTACAGCAGCTTTGCTGCTAATCCCACCGTGTTTGCAAGCGTCAGATTACCAACACCAAGCAAGTGTTCGGCCTCTTCCAGGTTTGAAAATTCAAATGCTGAAGTGAGTCTCTCTTTACACCTAGACACCCCACTTATTCGTATCATATTTTTGCTATATATTATGGTTCCAAATTCAACCCAAGTGACTCTTCAAAAAAAAAAAAATTCAACCCAAGTGGTGAACAGTGAGCAAGACATTCTGGGCATATACACGTGCATGAAGAGGCTTGTTGGATTGCCGACTCAATCTAGGGCGAGTCACACAAATTCATTACAATTTTTGGCAGTTGGATTGTGTGCAGAGAGAATGGGTTGACATTCATCACTAAGGAGGGTAACAGCATTAATTGAAAGTCTCTGTGTAGTTCGGGAGTTAGATGCCAAAAGAAATGATCAAATCGCTGATCAAAATATGTAATCTGGGAACAAAATCTTCAAACCTATTAGAAAAATTCTGCAAACAGCAGTCTTACACAATGTGTTTACTTAGTTAAAGTACAAGAGTTCAAATAAAAATCAAGAAATTCGCCCCCACCCAACCCCCAAAAATAAAAATAAAAAAATTATTCTCGTCATGGTCATTTAGGCCTGTTCCTTCTAGGTTGTCCACGGCAGAAGCAGTCATGAATCATTACGATCAGCTCCTACTTTCTCAAGTCCGATGAGCAAGCTAGCCACGTCTTTATCAGATGGCAAAACTGGACAGTGATAACAATTACACGATAAGAAAACCATGCTCAACTTGTAGTCACTTTCTTCCGAACAATCCTCTTTCTCCGAGCCTTCGGAGCTGATGGTTCACCATCGGCAACAGAGTCACCCTTCTCCTGTTTGATGCCAAGGAGCCCGAGTCCAGAAACAATGGCATTCTTTGATATAAACCATTTTGAAGATGGCCTATCAGCATCCTCTGAAGGTCTGTTGTAAACCTTCAAGAAAGTATCTGAATCAACCAGCGGATCTGCCTCTACCCCTAGCCAAGCCAGCCTTGATCTCTCTCCTAATTGGATATTCAAAATCCTGCATACAATCACTAGCAAGAGTTAAACAATTTCACAAGCTCTGATGTAAAGATCCAACACAAAACAAACACTTTCGACATCCATAGTCAAAGTTTAGGTGACATCTATGTCATCTACAACGTACGTCAATGGGTCCCTCATGCCACTAAATGAAACTCTCACAACATATCAAGAAAGTATGTCAACAAGACTACATGATTAAGTGGTATATTATCAGATTGACAGACAGAAAAAAAAAACCAATATCATATCTATTTTATAAAGGAAGGAAAAAATAAGAAGAAAATTTGCTTGTTTATTTATAAAAAAGGAAGAAAATAAAAATAAAAGCACCCCGCCATAAACATGATTAAACTAATAGCTACAGTTAAAAAACAACAATAAAGAGAGGCAACTACGGTTGGATTATCACAAGTGAACATTGACTATATTGACAGTGTAGCCAAATCCCTAAGAATATCATATCAACCTAACAAATTGGGGAAGGTTAAGTCAGGTAAAGGAAAAGAAACCCTTCTATCAGCATGGGAAAGTGCGAAAATGCTTGCCAACACAATTTTAAGTTTGATAAATGAACAACTGTTTCCTAATGAAAGTCACAGACCTCAAAGCCGTGCTAAACACCAGAGCCACGCCAATGACATCAAAATGGCTGCTTATTGCTCTATTGAATCCACATAACATCTGATATCTGAGATTTGCATAAAGACCGAGGAAAGCACCATAACCAAGTGCGTTTGTACTCATGGATGGGATTGTCACAGATAACCTGCCAAACAGTTAATAGTCATCCAAAGTTAATTAGTTGGACTAGTTCACCCAATCACCAGCAGAGATCTTTACATCCTTCTATCATGATGAATATAACAGGTAAATGGAACACATGTTTACAAGATATGCTTACCTTCCCTCCTTTTTACTAGCCAAAAAGTTTGACAATCCACCCTGTACAGCTCCAGCACTTAACCCAACCATACACAACTCTGCAGCCTTGTAGAAGAATGAATGGATTCTCTTTTGCATATCAAACTCACGAAATGGGTAACTTCTTTCAAATATATTATTTGGCAGCTTCTGTAATGTATTTTGCAAATCAAAGTGGAATGTGTTCCCATATGAACGACAAGGAGCAAGTGACCAAACAACAAAGGCATTGCAGGCTGCTACCGTGAGCACATTAAGAAGTGCCAGATCCCATTCTTGCTTTATCCTACAACCAAAGTGAAGGAGAAACTGAGCAGTGAAGTAAAGAACACCAGATAAAGTTTTGCTTCCTTTTTCACAAAAGGGAGCACAGACCTATCCTTACGATTCTTCAACTCCCACCAAACTGAGCAACCGATTGTAGCAGCCTGCTCCAAAAGAAGCTTATATAAGAAGGCAGGATCTGCAAGCATCCTGTGCAACATAATAATTTTAGTTTAGATAATTAGGGATCTTTCTCACTAAAATTGAATCAAAAGCAAAAAAATGTAAAACATTCACCAAAATGTTTCCTATACAAATAGTAAACACATTCATAAAAGAGAGATTAAACAGGATTAAGTTTTAAATGAAGCAAAAGACTATTTTAAATGAAGCAAAAGGCTAAGTTGGAATGTTGGTAAGTAGACAGCCCATAAGATGAAATCAAAGTTGAACAAAATCACCTGCCAATAAATGCCCTTGACATTCCTTCAGGAAGTGCTCGGGATATAAACCTAGTCGTAGTTGGCCTGGCATTGATTGCTAGGAATTTCACCATTTGAGCAGAGCTAACCAAACCCTGGAGGCAAAATTTCAATAGGCATCCAGAGACAAATTCTTGGCAAAAATCAGAAACTTAGAAAAATACTATACCATTTCATAAGCTTGGCGGAATCCAGCAGGTAAATCCATCATTGTTTTCTGCCACTCGTTTAATACGGCATCTACAAATTTACGATCAAACAGCTGGTAAAAGGCACAAAATTATAACTGCATCAGAAAAACATCGATATTAACAGCATTAGCAGACAAAGAATCTTATCTACCCTAGGAACATGACTTAGTGTTTTTGAAAATGTATCAGAGTTTTTAACCTCCTCAAGAAATTTCCGTCTCCTAAATAGGCCTCCCTCATCTCCTTCATCGCCATCGTCAAAGTCATCAAAGTAATCATCATCATCACCGTCGTCATCACCACCATCACCACCACCATGATTTATTTTCTTCCCAATGTCTCCGCCGCCTCCCCCAATTGCAGTCTGCAATTTCAAAGGTCAGTCATTGACCAAACACTGAACAATTGTTTATAAAAATTATCAAACCAAGGCAAAGTAGAAACTTTCAGCTAATAGGTTCAGTGGATGAACCTTGAACCAGAGTATCAGACCTATCCCGAACTAAAAAGAAAATGATCAAATCTATAAAAATGTTGATTCCCTAAAGTATAAGAGAGAGCTTCCGCGATATAAGATATATATAAATTTGATGATGCAAACCTACCAATTTGACCAGTTTCATACATCAAAAGAAATCCCATTTCATCTTTTAAGGACACTTTTATTCTGAGAACAGTCAAATGCCAACTCGTATTATGTTGTCATGCACAAGTAAAATAGTTCTTGATGGTATGGTAATAGTAGTTGAGAACTAACACAGTTGGAGAACTAAATTATTCAGTTCCATGATTCATATTTTTATGCGATAAGAAAGCCCCGCTTGGTTAACCAAAACTAAAAATCTCTTCTCAACTCATCATTACAACTTTTTCAAATCCCCGTACAAAATATAATAAACAATTTAACTTTTTCAAATTCTAATACAAAATTAATACTAAAAAGTTATATTATAACAATATTTTATGCATTACTATTCAAAGCATCTCATCTCATCTCATATGTGTAACCAAACGGGGCCTAAATTATTAGAATCTGGTGAATGGGGCCTTGTATCCAGGGTTTACTCCCTGGGGTGGATCCAAAGGACCCAGCCTTGATGATGTTCTAAATCATAACTATTTTTTTCAGGAAACCAGGTGGTTTCTAAACACCTATTTCCCTTTCAATTTGAAAAGTAGGGAAAAAGCATGTTGATATTATATTATCCCAAAAAAGATAACATCTCCGATGAAGGTAGTTTGGTGATCCAATAAGCCTAAGGTCCTAAAGCGTCAACAAGGAGCATATGACACAGATACAACGGGCTAAGATGCTAGGGTCGCAAAAGGAATACCATATATAATTTCTCCACAAGGTCTCAGTCAGTCACGCATTTCCTGTCAGTGAGAGCTTCAATTTTGTCTTCCAGTTAGGTACTGGAGAGCCAAATCAGCCCTTAACCTTTCATTCGGTTGCTAAGAAAACTAGAAAACTAGGAGCAGTCAAACATGCATTTGCTTTCTTTATAATTAAGAGTTTAACTAAAGAAAACCAAATAGTGAATAATCAAACGCCTTCCATGGGCCCTAAGTATAAAATTCAAAGTAAATTTCATTTCTCTTCAATGATTTTGGTTCCTGAACGCTAAGAGCCCCAACCCCCAAAAATTGCATTCCGTAAGGTCTCAGCTAAGGTTCTCAAATTATACACTTCTATTTTCCCCCAGTTTCACAGCGACCATCCGGAAAATAAAAGAACTAGAAGATGTTTTTCTCAACCAACTAACGCATAAAAAAGTTTTTCAAATAAAAAAAAAAGCACACCTCGGGGCTAGACTTGGCCTGCTTCTGAGACATATCGAGCTTGCCCTTCTCCAACGTGACCGCTCCCAACGAGCCGTACTCTCCCTTCATAACCGGACTAATTATCGCCGCCGGTGGCGCCATAAAGCAGCGCTCCAACAAACCGACGGAATCCTCTTCCACGACGGGCGAAGAAGACGAAGGAGAGGCCTTTATCACCAGCCCCCTCCGGGCCATCTTACCGGCCACCGGATGTGCAGCCGGCAAGAGGGGACTCACCTTGGGCTTCGATGATAAGGTCTTTATGGGCATAATTTGGGCCGTTTGGAACACCGCGTGAGACATTTTTTTTTTTTTGTATTTGTTTGGGATCGAAGTTCCCTATTTGGATACCGAGAAAATTAGAGGTAAAAGTTTCTCATAAGAGGTACCGTCAGTCGTTCTCTCTCTAGGGAGGGGCGCGTTAGAGAGAGAGAGAGAGACGGAAGAGAAACAAGGGTGAGGGATGTTGGGGGGTTTTGATTGATAGAACCGACTAGGTGACAGACAATGGGAACCCAATCCGAAACTGGAGGCTTCAACGGGTGAGTTGACTCGGGGTTTCGATGAGTGGACTCGATACTCGAGGCCGGCTTGGTCTGCAGCTCTTATGGGCTGAACAGGGCCGGGCCGGCCCAGGTCAACATTCTGTGCACCTAAATAATACTTACCGGAAGGTCATATAACTAACTATTGTCAAAGAAAAATAAATAATTACGATCCGCTGGTCTCTCATCAAAGCACCAAATTGTCGGCTCCATCCACTTTCTTGGCAGGTTAGTTTGGCGGCGGGGCAGAGTTTTTCTGATAACTGTTACACATATAAAAATATTATATGATTTATAAATGGACTATCTTCTTAAAATTTATTAAATTTATTTCATAATAAAAATAATTTTATAATATAATATATTATATTAAACTATATTAATTTATAGATTTATTTTTATGAAATTCTTTTATAATTAAAATATTTTCTTTTTCTTCTAAATTGGCATCTGTCAAGTTTATAAGGGAAGTGATATAATTATATAAAAAATTTATAAAAATAAACCCATAAGTTAACATGATTTTATGTGATAATGTATATATCTACTTTATAATAAAAATAATTTTATAATTTAATTTCCTATATTAAGCCACGTCTTATTTTTATAAAATACTTTTGTAGTTAAAATATTTCTTATTTGGAAAATACTATTTTCACGTAAGATTTCTACCGAAATTTTAAACAGAATTTTATTTTATTTTTTTATTTTTTTACTTAATGAATAAAGAAGTGTTTTTAAATCATTCGTATTTTTTTTTTAATTTTTTAAAAAATGTTTAAGTAGTTTGAAAAACAAAAACTCTATGTTTGAAAAAAGTTTAAAAAAAAAAGACTGATGAGTAAGGATTCTCAGTGAATATAAGAATGCCCTTCTTATTTATAAATTATGTTAGAGAAATTTCCTCAAATCTAGTTGGAGGATAGTTATCGTTACTTTGAATTATCTAGAATCATAAATCAAATTCTTAATTAGGAATTTGATTAGGAGACCAAAAGCTATAAATGACTCGGAATCACTTCTCTATCATACTTACCTTTGTTGAGAGGAGACACAACTCAAGAAGGAAAAGGAAGCAAAACAAGGGACTACCACGAATCCTTTAAGTAGTCCCTCAAAAGCCATCCTTTGCTCTCTCTAGCCCTTCGTACAACTTGCCTATAAATTCCAACGTACTTTTTCTCGTAAACACATCCTTGAAAAACGTACGCAGAGACTAGCAATCCTCCTTTGGATCGTAAAACAATGTCTCTGATGATCGGCGGATCTCGTTTCACAGTTAATGGAATCCGAAGGGCAATAACCTTCCATTACTTCTGGTGTCAAAATTGCCAACATATTGTGAGGGTTCCCTCCACAAACCTATACGAAATATGTCCCCAATGCTTCCATGAGTTATATCTTCAGCTGGAGGTGTCAATGCATAGGCTTGTCACTGATTCCAGGGGCCCAGAACCGTCCCCTGCGACTCGCCTACTTCACCCATCTACGAGGCGTCTTCCAAATACTGGTTTTGATCGGAGATTTGAATGGTTATCAGAAGTTGAAGATGGGCCGGTTCAGCAAGCTTGGATTACCCTTGAATTCGTCCTACCGAATCGTCCTCCAAGACCCATTTCGCCAACAGAAAATGTGTTTGTCCAGGACAATAACGTTAGCGATGCCATGGTTTGGCAGAATGACCGACCAGGACCTCCTCCCAACGCCGCTTCAGCCATTGAAGCCTTGCCAAGGGTGAAACTCACGCAAAAGCATTTGGACAACGACCCGAGTTGCCCGGTATGCAAGGAAGAGTTTGATCTTGGTGGAGAAGTCAGATTGATGCCGTGCAAGCATTTCTATCACTCTGATTGCATTGTCCCTTGGCTGCGCATCCACAACACTTGCCCTGTTTGCCGCTATGAGCTGCAAGACAATTCCAACAACGATCTTGAAGGCAGAGATGATGAAGATTTTCGCTTGGAAGGCGGGCCAAATTGGTTGAACTGGTTATGGAGTCGGCTGTTCTCTATGTGGCCTTTCCGTGTAGTGTTGGATTTGACACGTCGCTACCTTGATTTCGAAGATGCTAGCTCAGCCTCTCATGGGGGTAAGATTGCAATCAACTCCCAGTATTTTCTTTGCTGAACTCTAGCGTTGGTGTCACAAAGCTGTGAACTTTTTGCAGGTAGTTCCTGGTGACGCTCTTGGCTCATTCTATAGCCTTGTGTTTATATCAATGCCGGTGCTAAAAACAGTTTGTGCGAGGCTCTACAATTTACAATTATGTTGCTTTTAAGACAGGTAAAAATATTAACTTTGGTAATGATTAACAAGATGTAACACTGAGGAAAAGACGATGAAGCTTGACAGGTAAATGTTCTGTTCTTTAACTAAATCATCCTAATGATTTCATTTTCCCAATATTTCGAACATAATTTATTCGACTTTGTTGGTTGACCAAATGTATGTAGCTGTTGTGTGAACTCCTGGTGATTTTTGGAAACTGATCGATCTATACCAGTGATGTAGGACAAAACTGTTTCATTTAAACAATTTTCGCACGTTCATTATGTTAAAATGTCACTTATTATTGTTTCTTGATCTTGACATGTTGCAGTTTCTCTGACCATGTTGCAGTTTCTGATTTTCATGAAGGTAAGTTTAGCTTTGAGACCTTCATTAGCTTGATGGATTTAGTTTCAGGAACGGTCGTGTGCCTTGGATAATACACTATCGTGGATTCAATCTCGAGTGGAATTGTACCTGCATGCAGTAACCAGTTGATATATATGTAATCTTTCAGAGCTGTCTGAGCCTAACCTATTGTTTGCAGTATTTCCCACATTTTCATTCTCTTTTCCACATGATTGCTTATTCTTCTTTGTAATTCATTGATTTCATTCCTCACCCCCATTGAAAATTTGAAACGTTGTAACTAATGCCTCATTGACCTGTAAAAACACCCCTATTGCATCTCACTTTGGAGGTTAGTCCAATTTGGACAGGAATAGGAGTCGAGTAGCTGTGTTCATTGAACCTGCTCGGTTTGAATTAATGGATGTGTATGGATCCTGATGTCCTATCTACTCAAGAAGTTCATAAAGTAGCAATGTTGCGACTGACACCTTTTCATGGTAGTGTTTTTTGAAGTCATTCTGAACTTATTGATGTTCAAACGAATTATCAAATACAGAATGCATTGTGAAAAAAGGCATTTCATATGTTCATCTTCAATGCAAATTAAACTTCGTTTAATGGGGCTGGTAGACGCAATTTACACTCCAAACTGACACTCAGGCAGTAGTTTTGGAGTATGGAGTGAGAGAGGGAGTGGGGAATGGTGGGTCCAACTCTGCCTTGCTCTTTTTATTCAATGTCTTGGTTGTTTTCTCCACCTTTAGTCAAACTCCCAGTGCTTGATTCAGGTTGGAGCAGTTGCTGTGTTTATCACTAGGCATAGACAATTGGTTGGAGGTGGCAAAGAAGTTCTGCAAGACATGGCACTGGTTACTGTTTTGACTTTTCAATATGCTATGTTTCTCACTTCCCTAAGTTCCCTTACCAATCTCAAATTTTGCAATTTTGTCCTGATATGAAAAGATATGGGGCAGTCAAACTGTGATTCAGTTCAAACATGTCTATTTCTTCTTAGCCTGTCAAAATTCTCTCCAAATGAGCGAGGGACCCTGTCCTAGTCGTGCTGCATCTGCATCATTTCTACTTCTTCCTCCATGTGGTTCTTTGTTTCCATGCATTTTGGTTGATTATTTTAAATTTAGAGCATGGACGTCCCCACACTCTTTCTTCTGCCTTCAACTACAAGTACTAATTTCTGATACAGGGCTTACAACTTCAGTTTGGAGGCCTGCTTGGCAGTTGGCGGAGCTGCTACGCCTTGGCTTCTTAGACCTGCAGCGTGCATGGGAGGATGTGTCCATGTCAAGGGATGGACAAGGATCCAATGTTCTACCTCAATGCTCATCAAGAAAAAAAATATATATATTTCAATTTTCCCTCTCGTATTTCCCTCTTGTAAGTTATTTGTTAACTCACCGTGCCCACATGAATGGAAAAGTTATTTGTTAACTCACCGCCACTATCACAACTCTAAGGAAGTTATCTAACTTCCTCATATTTAGAGAAGTTAATTAATTCAGATATAAAAACTCTTTAAATAAGAGTACATACATTAATTGTGTGTGGGGTAAAAAAAGTCTAAAAAAATATAAGAACTCTCATCTCTCTTTTCTTCCTTTTTAAGAGAATTTATCTAAATCTTTTAATCTTGAAGTGTGAAATTTTTTAGGAGCTCTAATAACCTTTTAAGAGATATAAAAGTATAAATAATAAAGTGACGTGTGAATTGTAAGACGATTAAAGATCCTACCTTTAGAAATTTCACTCCTTCAGAAAATTCGATTTTGTTATGAAACTTAATGAAAATGAGAGAGTTTCAAGAGATTGAGAGAGAACGAGAGAGGAGATTCTCTTATTGATCTGTATCTCATATAACATCAATATACCCATATATATAGGGTTACAAAAGAGACTATGCTTTTGACGACTAGTACTATGTGTTTGACGACTTGTACTATGCGTTTGACGGCTAACTAAATGTGGTCATACAATTCAAGATAGTTATAACACTTCCCCTTTGGATGACTATATTTAAAGAATATGTCTCGTTAAAACTTTACCAAGAAAAAACCCTGTGGGAAAAAACTAATGGCGAAGGAAAAAAGAGTACAGTATTCATGTGAACCGCCAAGTGCTTTAGGATTGCCTCATTAAAACCTTGCAAAGGAAAACCCAGTGAGATAAAACCTTAACGAAGGAAAAAGAGTACAATCAGCACAAATCTTCAAGACATTACTTCCCCTGAAAAGTGTATGATAACAGGTCTTTAAATCTCCGCATTCCAATATTCTGCACAATTTTCTTAAATGTTGTAGTTGGTAATGCTTTTGTGAATAAATCTGCCAGATTATCACTTGATCGTATCTGCTTGACGTTAATTTCACATTTCTCCTGAAGTTCATGAGTATAAAAGAATTTAGATGAAATATGTTTGATTCTATCACCTTTGACCTATCATCTTCTAATTTGAATAATACAAGCAGCATTATCTTCGTATAAAGTTTTTGGACTATCATTAATCACTGGAAGACCACACTTTTCTTGAATATGTTGGATCATTGATTTTAGTCATATGCATTTTCGACTTGCCTTATGAATTGCAATGATCTCTGAGTGATTTGAAGAGGTAGCAGATAGATCTCCATGATATAGCAGAATTTCCATAAGTAAATACATATCCAGTTTGAGATCTACCTCTGTGTGGATCTGAAAGATAACCTGCATCTGCATATCCAACTAATTGTAGACTTGAACCATGTTGATAAAATAATCACAACTGGATATTTCTGCTCATCAGTACTCTTCTGGAGTTGTGCTCTTCTGGAGTTCTTGTAAATAACACAGTTAGTGAAAAATTCATCAACATTAAACCGCTAACCTCATTTTTCAATAAAAAACGTGGCCAGCCTTTTTAGATCAAACAAGCACCGCAGATTTTCAACTCTTCTATAGGTGTCAGGCGTGCTGTCAGGCGCCACAGAGCTATGAAGCTATATTTCGTCTCTTTTCTCTTGCTTCACGAGAGATGTTGTATCATAATTTTCTCTATAAAAGAGATATTCAGCTCATCTTCATTCGCATCTCATTTTCTTCACTTTTCTGTAATCATACTGCATTTTTACTCTGCAATCTCTTTCTGCATTCTTATCCTACAATCTCTTTCTGCAATGGTTCAGCAATCTTCTCAAGGTCAATATATGAGGTATTATGCACCTCGCTCATCAGCTGTTCCTGCTTCTACCACAGGTGCTATCATGCAATATAATGATCTGACTCATAGGTCAGATAATGAAACTATCTATGAGCTTGTGAGTCTCGGTACCCGATACTCATCATCCATTGTCGCATTTTCTCAACGACTGCAATCTAGAACTTGTGGAGTTGACAAACTCCACAAGAATATTGCTATCCTTCAGCGACTTTTTCTGGATTCCAACATGAAGATAGGAGCAATAAAGTAAGAGAATAAGAATTTAAAATCCTTACTTAAATCTTCTTTTCGATTGCCCACCCCTTTAGATAGGGATGCCATGCAGATTCTTGAAGAACAAGAGCGTTTGAAGAATGAGACAAAATGCCTTAAATTTCTGTAATTTTTGCTTCAAGATAATAAAATAATTATTTAACAAATATTCATATTTGTGTTTCTATCTTCTGGTAGATATTCTGTGTGCTCCCTTTTATTTCTTTTTTAATAATACACACTTCTTATCAAACCCATAATATGAATCTGAAATACTAATTTTATTTAAAAGATGGTATTTCAGAACTAATAATATCATCCATCTTCCCCTTGAAACCGCAAGGGTTTCAGATTTATATTTCAAATATGTGCAGTTTTCATAAGCTCTTCTGGAGCCTCAATGACATCTAATCATATATATAAACTGCAATAATAGCTTGTTTCCATTTGCGTTTGGATTGATTTAGATCATATAAATATATTTAAAACTTGATAGAATACATATTTCTAGATGTATTCATATTAGAAGTTTCAGGCATTTTCTATCCTTCAGGGATTTTTCATATATCATGATCCAATAATCCATATAAATATGCAGTTAATCATGCATATCCAAACTCTTGGTAACTTTCAAGCTAATAAAAATCTCAATATGATTTCAATCACTTTAAAATCATATCAATATTGTTTCTTCGAGAAACTAACTTGTGATTTTTATATCACATTTTCATATTAAAAGCTTGAGAAAGTTTACGGAGTAGCCACTATTTGTCTGAAACTGAAACACACCTTACGTGGCCTAAGTGATTTTCCTTTTTTCTCCCTGCTGCACGTTTTCGGTTCCTCCATCTGTTTTCACTTCATTTGAAATTTTCACTCATCCTCTCTCCACCCCCCAATCCTCTCGCCCCCTACCCACGTCGCCCATCCTAGAAGTAAACCGGTAGTGCACCTAAGGGCGTCCCGAGGCCCTCTCTCAGTCTCCCCCTCCCCCAAACGAAACCCTCGAACCCTGCTTTCTCCCCCACCCCCCAATCGAGTACAGTTTTGGACGGCGTTGCAACAAGAGTGGCTTCTTCTTCTCTGGGATTTCAACGTCGGTAAGCATTTTTTCCAAACTTCTCATATACTCTCTGTTATTACTCACTCACACTCAGATTCTCACCACTCACGCGCACACACTTCCATTTAGCACTGATAACCCAGACTCACAAATTGTTTCCTCCCGTCGAGCAGTGCCACACACCACGGTCATCAGGATCTACAATTTGAAATTTTGCCCCAACTTATAAAAAGCCGATCTCAAAATCTAGGGTTTGTAATCGATATTTCATTTCTAATTTTCCCCCAAATCACTGAAAGTGGATCTCAGAATGGAGGACTTATAGGCGATCTGTACTTTGTAATTTTTCCCCGTGGTTATTGAGTGATGTTAACTAGTTTATCCATTTAGATTGTCAAAAAAAATTAGGAATTTCGAATTTAAAGATCAAGAGCATAAACAAAAAATTGTCATTGGCCTTTTTCTTATTTTATCTTTGATTTATCTTTTTTTGGGGGTAAGAATATCATTCAACTTAAATATTAGTATAGCACAGACTGTTTTTTTTTTTTAATGCACTAATATCTTTGCGAAGTGACCATAAGTTCTTAAACAGATATCCCCTCATCGTGTTCTTATTATTTTCTGCAAGAATAAAAGCATATCCTTTTATTTATGAAAAGTAGTAAGGTTAGAGTGACACATTCCATTATTTAAATAATTTATTGGGTTATTAGGGCCATTACCATCAATGAAAAGCATGATAAAGTTGGTATTTTATTTTTTATGCTTTGAATGCTCAAGTGTGCTCCTCTTCAATCTGGTTTATGCAGGAGGAAGAGAAGGTTAGGAATAGCGTGATGTTTGATTTACTTATGTACATCATGTTCATCCTATGGCTTTACAAAATATCCAGTATTATAGAATATGTTTCCATCTACCCTTGCATGACCAATTTTTTTGGGAGATTGAATAATTGTGATCGTTTGCCATTGTATACACCTTGCAGCTTAACTACTTGTTCCTATTGTTGTTCTTTTGCAGTGGTGGAATGAAAGTCCAGTTGCCAGGAAAAAAGATCTCTAATAGAGAGAGGGAGAACTCCATCAAAGAGAGGAAAAACACCAAAAGAGAGGAAAATTAGTTTTATTAATGTTGTGTTGGGGACTTAGCTGATTGGTTAAGTTTGTAAGCATTGTAGTTAGATGGGTCACTTGTAAAGTTGTGGTGATGTTACTTTATGTGCTACATTGTACCAAACTAATTATGATGTTACAATAAATAACTGGAGTTTGTTACAATAAATAACTAGAGTTTTTCACAAATTCTCTACTTTTGTGTTTTTATTTATATAGCATTGCATATGTGAAATAAAAACAACAGTGTACAGAGTCGATCACTCATTCATATGGTATAACTTCAGGAGCATTCATGTGCCAGCATTGCATTTGGTCTCGAGTGCTACCCCAGTTTGCCGACAAGGGAGTGCCAGTGCCAACATTCATGTGCTACGTATTTTATATTGGTTGAAGACGTGTGTGATGCATTTTGAGTTTTGTTTTGAATGATGATTGATATATTTTTTCTTCTTTTTGTACAGGCTTTGTCAAATTGTGGTATATAAATTTGAGCCATTGCACTGTGTCAAAAAAAAAGAGGAAAAGAATATAACTTCGGGAACAAATTCAAAAATTGCCAATAGTAAAAATTGCAGTTCAATTCTTCATTACAAACTTGAAATCCAAAACTATAACAAGTTTGAGAATACATCATCAAAAACTCGAAATCCAAAACTATACAATGGATGAACTAATTTGCGAATACATAAAAAAAGATTCAAATCATCAACAGATCGAATACATCAACTTGAGCAAACTTGAAATCCAAAACTATAAACAAGAAGACTCAAAATAATCAACTGAGCAAGCTTGCATCTTCTAATTTTTGTGCATTGAGAATTAGAGCCTATGGCTTTGCTATGAGAAAATGGCATCCATCTGTACTTGGTTTACAACTTCTTGTCCTCCTTCAACCTGAGAACAAGAGTAGCAGTTCTTTTCTATTAGCATACATACAAAACTCATAAATCATAAATTGCATAATTGCCAAAATCAATTTTTTTTTACAACTGGTGCCAATAAAAAAAAAAAACCTCTAATGGCTTTACAATTTTAATGCCCAAACCCTCCTAGAGAAGCAAAAGCCTTGACAAAAATTTGTCCCATTACAAAAAGGAAAAATAACCTGAATGTTAAAGTCATAAGCAAATATTCTTGTTTTATCAAGTAATGAACTGATAAGCAAATAATGAAATAAATAGAACCTTAAATCATACAAAAAGGAAGCCAATGAAGCTCAAAAATGAGAAATCAAGAATTTTGAAGCTCTGTATAAGAAAACCCACATTTTTTTTTCTAATAAGGGGGGCTTCGACCTTCAAACAACGAGATAAACCCCAATGAATTAATTGTTTCACAAACTTATGGTGTTACAATAAATAACTTCCTTTTTTGTTTATGCTCTTGATCTTTAAATTCGAAATTCCTAATTTTTCTTGACAATCTAAATGGATAAACTAGTTAGTTAACATCACTCAATAACCACGGGGAAAAATTACAAAGTACAGATCGCCTACAAGTGCTCCATTCTGAGATCCACTTTTAGTGATTTGGGGGAAAATTAGAAATGAAATATCGACTACAAACCCTAGATTTTGAGATCGGTTTTTTATAAGTTGGGGCAAAATTTCAAATTGTAGATCGACCACAAACCCTACAAATCTCAGATATAACTCTATATGAATGAAGAATGGGCTTACCGGCGTGGGGTCGTTCGAAAACTGTGATGACCGTGGTGTGTGGCACTACTCGACGGGAGGAAACAATTTGTGGGTCTGGGTTATCAATGCTAAATGGAAGTGTGTGCGCGTGAGTGGTGAGAATTTGAGTGTTAGTGAGTAATAACAAAGAGTACGTGAGAAGTTTGGAAAAAATGCTTACCGACGTCGAAATCCCAGAAAAGAAGAAGCCACTCTCGTTGCAACGCCGTCCAAAACTGTACTCGATCGGGGGGTGGGGGAGAAAGCAGGGTTCGAGGGCTTCGTTTGAGGGAGGGGGAGACTGAGAGAGGGCCTCGGGACGCCCTTAGGTGCACCACCGGTTTACTTTTAGGATGGGCGACATGGGTAGGGGCGAGAGGATTGGGGGGTGGAGAGAGGCGAGAGGATTGGGGGGTGGAGAGAGGATGAGTGAAATTTTCAAATGAAGTGAAAACAGATGGAAGGACTAGAAACGTGCAGCAAGGAGAAAAAAGGAAAATCACTTAGGCCACGTAAGGTGTGTTTCGGTTTCAGCCAAACAGTGGCTGCTCCATAGACTTTCTCTAAAAGCTTCAGACTTTTTATATCATGTATATAAATATCCACTGATATTTAACAAAAATCACATCTTTAGGTGTTTGGATTTCAAGTCCATATTTATCACATTTTACTTAGTGATATCAATTCTGCAGAAATTGAGAAACTGACTCGTGATTTATATATCACATTTTTTTATTTCATTTCCATAAATCCCCACTGACATTCAACAAGCATCACCTCTTTAGGTGTTTAGACTATAAATCCCGATGCATCATATTTTACTAGTGAATCAATTCTGCAGGAATTGTTTCTTTCAAATTTGGCCAATATTTTATGTCGTATTTTTCGACGATTCTTGATTCACTTTCATCATTACTTCTGGTAATGTCAATTGCCATCTCATATGGAAATACGTTGTCGACAACGATTTTATTTCTATTCATAATTTCTCCAATATTCACGGAATGTACCGAGATCTCGTTATTTTCAAGTACCTGTCCCTCTTCAAGGGAAGACATTTTCATGAAAAACCTCTTCAGGAGGCACTCTTCAGGAGATTTATACTCTTCAAGAGTTTATATAGGAGAATTTTATACTGAAAATTTGGATGGACTTTATTGCTTGTTCTGTGGGTATGGCCTCTTCAGGAGCACCAAATTATTTGTGCCTTTCTCTTTTGAGATGCTCTATCTTTTGTATCAATACGTCTCACATGCCTTTAGACAAGTCTTTAAACTGCTGAATTTCTTAATTGTCCTACAGGGATTTCAATCCTCGTTGGGATTTTAGCAGCTAGAATATGAGACATTTTTATCTTATTGCATCCAAAATTTAATTATCATCTGAACTTCTGGTTTACATATGATAATCAAGATAACGTAGAATAATTTCATCTTATTTGTTTCAAGCAAATTTTTCTTTCCACTTCTGGTGGTAAGATTTTATAGTAAAAGAATCTTCTGGTTCTTTTATGGACGTCCATATGAAAATCATTCGACTTATCGTAATTGATTTTGGATGATCAAGATAACCATAAATGATACAAATATTTTGAATCATATCACTTTTTGATGCATCATAATATTTAATTCAATAATTGTATAATATCATCCCAAAGAGAAAGCTTATAACTTTTCCAATACGAGCTTCTGGCTCGAAAAGATATTCATTATCACGTCTAATCTTTTAGTTTCACTATTATACGTTTCATTATCACGTCCAAAGAAATTGAATGAAACGTATCATTCTTTTCACTTCAGAGAATAGAATGATATAAATTCATTATCATTCACTTCAGGGAATGATGTAGATCTAGTAAGACGTGACTAATGATTCTTATCAAAAGCTCATTATTTTGATCAGTCACTGAAAGGCCTTATACAAATTTAGAATATATTGTGAATGCTTGCATTTCATTTTGCTACTTCAGGAGCATACTCGATATTGCTACTTCAGAAGCACATTCGAGACGTTCATTCAAATATATATTCTTTCCACAATTTCAATTATGCAACTTCAGGTGCATAAATCATAATGAGTTTTTGGTACACGTATAACTCATTTAAACTATGAAATACTCAAAAGCTATTATTAATTTAGGGCGATCATTCAGAGATACTCCATTTCTATTCCAAGATGAATCTTATCATCAATAATTCATAATAAGTATAAATAAATAAATAAAACTTATATATATACTATGTGAATAAATATAGAATTTATCAAATAATAATAATGAATATAACCATAAATATTCACCTCAGCAATTGTAAATAATATATTAAAAACTTCCTTAAAGTTAAAAATTACTAACTTCAGAATCATCAGAAATTTAAAGTAGAAGATCATTTAATCTTATCGTGATACCTGTGATCTCGGTCTTCAAATCTCGTCTCGCATAGTTGTTGACTTTAATCCTCCAACGTAACCAAATGCTTTACTCCTCCCACCTGCTTTCTATTTCTCGCAAGTTGTTTGAATAAAAACAAAAAAAACAAAAATAGTAAGGGTCCCATGTGTTTTTAAAAGTAAATCCGTCCAAAATGAAAAAGAAAGAAAAAAAAAACTTTACTTTTTGATTTGAAAAACTCTAAATATTTTTTCTTCAGGATCACGTGAATATGTCTCCCATGGTGCCAAGCCCATCCTCAGGCTTTTATTATATTAGCCAAATCATTGGCCACATTGACGAAGTCATGAAGTGGTTCTAGGTCTTCTATCTCAGCTAATCTCCCATGGTTTCTTAAATCCACAAGCACCCCCCATGCTGATTCTGTCTTTCCGTTCTAGGAAAATCCAACGGATCTGAAAATCGACAGCGTAGCTTATAACCACACTTGACTATTTTTCCTGGAAGCAAGCTTGAGTAATCAGAGTCCGAAGCTACAAAAAAGTATATCGAGAAATGAAAAATTAATTCGCAGTGACGGAGGAAACTGCTTCACTTCTGGGAAATCCCAGCCGGAAGAGAAAAATCGTTCTGGGGCCGAGTTGGTTTTATGTGCTATCAGTGATCAAGGAATTTGCGGTGGATTTTGGCATCTATTTCCCGAAAGATTTCGGATCAGTGCTCATCGATCTTTGAACTGAGTACCATGGATAGCATCATATCGGTGATTTTGTGAAGTCCTGAGACAAGCTCTCGAAAAACATGGCCATGGAAACTGGCGTGCCTTGCCGGCAAAAAAAACTGGCCTTCAGAGATGGGCTAAATATTCTGGAGACACAGGAAGAAGATGAAGTTGGGAGAGACGAGGAAGAATACGAGAATTAACGTGTTATGAAACTTAATGAAAATGAGAGAGTTTCAAGAGATTGAGAGAGAGGGAGAGAGGAGATTCTCTTATTGATCTGTATCACATATAACATCAATATACCTATATATATAAGATTATAAAAAAAATTATGCTTTTAACGATTAGTACTTGATGACTAATTAAATATAGTCATATAATTTAAGATAGTTTATAACATATTTAACCTTATATAATAATACGAAATTTGACTTATGGGTGGACATGAAAATGACTTTTTGACGTGCAATGTTAGCTCTCACAACAATCACTCGCCCCTGCAAGAGGAAATATCGTCAACTTGTACGTGCGGACAAAACTGACATCTTCGCACGTTCTTTTTCAACATGATTACACAAATTAATTAGATTTACTTTAAATTAAAATTAATTTTATAATTTAATAAATAATATCAAATTATATCAATTTATAAAATTATTTTTATATAGAATTACTTTACAGCCACACATAAAAACCCCCTACAGTCTTTTTTCTTTTTCTTTTTTTTTTGATTTTTTTCATGTATTTTTTTGAAAATTCATAATTTTATTAAAAAATACCTATTTATTCACTAAGTAAAAAAAAAAAAAAAATGCACGGTTGGAAATCCCGTTCGTGGCTTCAGCATTTCTATTTTGTATAATCAATTAAAATATTTTCCATCTTGAAAATGGCTACGTGATCAGCAATCGAAAACTCTACTGCTTGTCAATTGCTGGTAAAAACCTTGCTCCACCCTCTTAAAGAACACACTTTTTACATAATTTTCCTCTTTTAACTTTACATTTATTTTCTTTATTTAATCCTTTTCTAGCAATTAAACGAAAAAAGAATCAGGCAACCCAAATATCTGAAATCCAAAGAGTGGCTCTACAACTGTAATTTTTTTTTTTTCATGTATTTTTAAAATACTCTTAAATATCTTTCTCAAAAAAAATTCACAACATCAATAAAAAATAATTATTTAATTACTAACTAAAAACAAAAAAATAAAACCAAAAATGCATGTATAGGAAGAAATGCTCGGGACCCATTATCGAATCCCAAGCATTTCTCTAGTGCATTACATTGTTTGCTTTTTTGCAGATGCTCAAAAGGAACCATCAATATCTTACACTTCAATGGATACAGGATAGATGGTTCCTTTTGAAATCTGCAAACCATTTTTTTTTCACTAACTATTCATGATATCGCTGGGGGTCTTTCCCTTCGGAAAGAAAATCCCAGGGTTTCTTGCAACATCAGAAACGTAGAAATCCTGTAAGAGGCCTGCCATCTTTCCCGGCTTTGACCTGCAGTGCAACTTCTTACTCTTTTATATATGTCTGCTCCTTGGACTCAAATCTGTGAACTGTGTGTATAGGGGCTTCTACCCTCCTTTCCAGAACAAAACTGAGTGTAGGACATCACTAAGCTGTTGTAATTGTATGCTTGGAAACTATCTTTAAGGTGTATCGTTAAAATGAAGTATCGTCCGACCAACAAAAGAGATGAAAGATCAAGAGTCCAGAAAACCCCAATAACGAGATCTTCTGATTGGAAATTACTGCTGCCAAAGCTGCTTGTACACACATCGTGTAAGTATAACTTGCTTAAAAACAATAAAAAATACACGTGCATCTAGAAAAAAAATTTAAAACTGATCAGCAAAGGCAATCTACAATAACTGTGATTTGGAAATTCATTAGCATATTACATATAAGAGATGCTGGATGTAGTTCGATAGAAAACGAAATAATAACTATCTATCACATTAGCTCTAATCCGTTTTCTCATAAAGTATCTAATATCACTATTTTTATCAATTCAAGAACCATCCCGGGTAACAGCAGAAAAGAAATCTCAAGAAATGGCAAATGTAACTTACATGAAGGCGATGGTGCAAGTGATGGAGAAACCAAGCCTTCTACCCTTGCCTTGTCCTGGCCTGGACTGGGAGCATATGATACTTTGGGTTTAGGTGACAGATCTGGAGACAACTTGAAAGTGGGACCCATATGAGGGGAGTTTGGAGTAGCCACTGAAGGTGAGAAGGCAGGAGGAACAGCTGGGTTATAGTGAGAAGCCAGTGAGGGGCTTGGAGAATTTGTGAAACGACGATAGAGACAGGGACGAGGAGGATGTGCAGTTGAGCGGTGCTTAATGTTAGGCGAGGATGTGGGAGAGCTATGCGAAGAGAGAGCAGGATATGGTGAACTTGATGAATAATCACCTAGTTCTGGAGATGGAGATGGAGCTGGAGAAGGACTAGGAGGGGTGACATTGAGAATACCCTTTAGATAAGAAGATAAACTGATGCTTTTAACTTTACCAAAAACTGTGTTGTTAAGACCAAGATTTTTTGCAGGAGAGCCAGTGATAATTTCAGCCAACTGCTTCAATCTCTGTGGCAAAAGGCTCCCGAGATCTGACATGACTGAAGCCTGAACTGTCACTGGGGCAGCTATTGTGGAGCCAACCTTGTTTGTTATCTGGATATACAAAGTCTGCATGGAACCAAACGGCCATTACCAAAACAGATGCTTAAATAAGGGTATCAGACTATCAGTGGCGTCCCAGCATGTCAGACTACCCAGTTCAACTGAAAATGTACATTAATATCTATTGCCCTGTGTGTGGTGTGATGGGTATGAGCACGTGATTTGGTACTCGGTTCACACATCTGGAACCAAGGGTGATTTTAGCACTACTATAATGTAGCTACCTGAAACATGTAAACTTTCCATTGATAAGTTACCTGAAGCATGTAAACTATCTAATGATCGTCAGTTCCAAGAATTGAAATTAGTCACAATTCTTCTTAAATGACAACTACCTAGATGCTGGCTTCCTTAACCAAATGTTTCAGGGTTTTGCCATTACTTCCATTGAATTGTAAGAGATTCTTGCATAGGGATCACATATTTTGTAATAGAAGGTTAAACAATTTGATTACATGGGACTTGAATGTTGAAATTGGTGGGTGGAGACTTTTGCAAAGTGACAACCATCAAAACCCAAGGTTAAATCTGCAAGAAGTTACATGAGCAAGTGTTATACCTCATGAGACATCAGATACAATCCCATCTTCAACTGATACTTCAACTCGATGAAGTTTTCGAGTATATCGGATATTGAATTATTTAGAGTAAAATTAAATTGAATCTGGGGGGTCTGCCAAATTGAAGCAGATTGCACTGGGATTAAAGTTAACCCCCCTGGAAACTTCAGAATCTCAAACATAGTTGCCTTCCCAAAAATGGATGATGTCAATGTCAGATTGGATTGCTGAAGGAACAGATCAATTACAGATGATCTCAGCACACTTAGGGGCACTGATGTAATAGGAACATTTATTGGATCCGAAAGAACACCAAACACCACATCAGTCCAGTTAGATGCACCAGATTGGTTCATGGATAAGATGGCCACCTGTTGAAAGGAATTAGGTGAAGTTAATTTTAAAGTTCCATTACAAGTGGTAAACTGAAAGCAGAAACAGGAAGCAATACCTTCATGCCAGGGACACCTATTTCCCCATAGATGTCATACTCTAATCTTCCAATGTGTGGAACAAGATTCGAAACTGGCTTATCCAGTCTGAAATATGCCTGGACTGTGGCTGGAAAAGAAAGAAAAGATATATATAAAAAAACATAAAAGCATCATATTAAATCCAGCATCCTACTTACAAAAGTCTATAAATGAATTCACATCCTCACAGAGGTTATTATAGTCAAATGTGAAAGCTATAAAGTAAGACGCAAATTGAGTTGAATTTGCAAATAGATTTGAATATATACATATATATATATATATATATTTTTTTTTTTTTTGAAAAATAAATTGAAGCTACAAATAAAACTGTGCAGTACTGGGAAAGATTTGCCCATGGTGGAAGGGCATCTATGCTACCTATATTAAATTAACCCTCTTTGCCTTTCATTATCTAGTGCATTGGTTTGGTTCAATTACTCTGCTGGTGGAAAGGGTTGCTCGAACATGAAGACTGCATTTATTTCACAGGCAATTTCCATATCAGCAGTTCCCCATAAAGTCTCAAAAGGAAATGACAACATAACAGATATCACAATCATGAATAAAATTCAATGGAAAAAAAAAAAAAAAAAAAAAAAAAAAGACACAGGGAGAGCATCATTAAAGAATGAATTTGTGATGGCCAAATTCGTAAAAAAAATGTGCTGGCAATACAAAACAAAATAATGCCAAAGGCCAGAGCCATACCTTCAAGAGAACAAACACAGAAAATATAAAAATCGAGGACGTGTTTTTCCCAGGAAATTATATAGAAAAGGGCTTCAAAATCTTAGAGAAAAGATTAAATACAAATACCCATCCTAAAGGTTCTGGACCCGAAGAGAACTACATGAGGTCTCGATCCCCTCAAAACATCAGAGAAACCTAATTACCAAATTACCAATCAAGCAGTGACAATAATCGATATTAATGTACAACAGGGCGGAAAACACACATTGGATGAAAACAATGGCAGCAAACTACACGCCTATTGAATGAAAACATCATGAAAACAAATTAGAAGTTAAATTACCAAACCTTGAAATAGGAAAAACATCGGACCACCGACAGTAGAAAACCACTAGGTAAAATATCACATACCCGTTAGCTTATAATAAAAGATAAACCTAAGTACACAACAACAATCTAGGATACCCAACACCCTTTTTCTCAAAGCATCACGAGACCCTGACTACACCAAAAAACAAAATCAAATTATCCACTTGTTTAAAAATCCAAACAACGTATGAAGAACAGGGATAAGAGATACCGCTGAGCTTAATTTCATCTTTTGCCTCAAACCCAAACTTTGTTGAATGGAAGGGAAGAATCCAGAAGACCCCAGAAACCAAAACTGATAAGGTCAGAATCAAAACAAAGAAGCACTTGATACTGAACGCCTTTACAACTCCGTTGAAAGCCACCGAACATCCATCACAGAACAACCCCGAAGAGTCTCGATTACTGTCAGCCTCGTGATTCTGCTGCCGATGCAGATTTTGCAGCTCACTTTTCCCCATCCGCAGGGCATCTGGAACCTTCCTCTGTCCCCTCTCTTTCTTACTCTATCTCTCTCACTCCCTCTCTCTCTGTCAAGTTGGACACGAAGAAGGTGACATACAAGTGTTCAGGGTGGCCATTTCCGCGTTGTCATTTAAAGTAATACAAAACAGTGTCTCCCCAGAGCTGTGTTACCATGTGGTCGCCGCTCACTTGCACTCTAGCATGGGAATCATGGATCTCCCTCAAATCAGACAAATCTTGTCACTTTACACATCTTGCACTCATAAATATAAATAATTTTTTAATATATTAACAAAGAATATGATAGCTAAAAGATGATGAATTATTTCTTAATTATTATTATTATTTTCACAAACATGGCATCCATCATCCATGCATGCTTAAGAGCATTTTCATTAGTTTGGTTAAATTTATCTTTAAATTTAGTCAATATCAACACTTCTTTATATTTATCTATTTCATCTAAATTCAATCCCCATATTGGATTAACTATTCATTCTCTATATAATAATAAAATATTATTAAATTAATATTTTTTTTCAAAAAAATTTATTTTTATCACATTTTATAATTCTACCAATTTAATATTATTAATAATTATATTATAATTAAATTAATATTAAAAAAACATATTTTTAAAGTTCATTTAATCATTTGAAATGAAACTATAGAATATTTTACTATTTTAATTGGTGAAATGAAAGTGTAAGAATGAGAAAGTATATTTTAATTTTTGATGAGTGAAAGTGATCTTTCATATTTAACCAATCATTATAATAGAAATTTAAATTATTTTAAATATATCCAATTTAATGTGGAGTATTTTTATCATAAATTATATAAATTTTAGCCAATTTTCTATTTGGCCACGTCAATGAGATGCTCTAACAAAAACTCATCTAAAATTCATACTGTACGTTGATTCTCACGCTGGTGGGACAGAAACTGAGATGAGCTCACGATAGCTCATGAACTAGAGTCCACTCTCTCTCTCTCTCTGTTATTTTTTAACAAATTATATATTTACTGTTTTTTAAGGCTACCGAACGTTGAGGAGAAGCAAAGGTGACAATAAAAGGCGCGTATGGAGCATGAAGAGAAGGTATCTAATCTTTTGATGGATAAGGCACCCATAAAAACAATAATAGTAAAGAGAACCACTTGAGTGTTGACATCAAAATGAGCCTATTTTGAAGGTTACTACTACTTTTCTTTCCATACTTGGATTTATTTATCATTATTTCCCAACCTTTGCCTTTTGGTTCCTTGTGGGTTTCCCTCGAAGCTGTGAGAAGAAAGCAATGGAAGTTGACCAACAGGTTTCATGCACGTGGAATTTTTATTATTATTATTTTTTGGGTTCTACTCAATGTAGTGACGGAGGAATCGAGGAGGAAGTGGACCGATGGGTGAAGTACATGTGGACCGACAATCGGTGGTGAGTTAATCAGGCTAATCATCTGTATAATTTATGCTGAAACATTAGGGACATCTTATTGGACAATGGTCTCAACTTCGGTGACATCTTATTGGACAAAGGTCCTTTTTTTTCTTGTCTCTTGCGGAAGAGTTCGAATTTTCATTGATGGGGACAATTTTTTGTTTTTTTTTGTTTTTAAATTCCTTTGAGTGGCTTGTTTTCCACTTATTCGGGATACTAACGTGTTAGGTTGCATTTAGACTGTGAGATTATTTTATATATTTTATGCATAATAATAAAAAATAATATTAAAATAATAAAAAATAATATTATACATTACATTATTGCCTTATTATATATAATATGATATTTATTATCAAATATTTATTATCATTTGATAATAAATAAATATATAATAAATAATTATTAAATGATGATAAATATTTCACGTCTTACTTAATAAGATTAAGTAAGATGTAAATAATATAGTAGTACGGTGTATAGAATTTTTTAATAATAAATAGTAATAAAATATTCTAAAATACTCTTATACTCAAACTAATAATAAGAAACCGTTTTGATTGAGGGATGGAACAGCCATACCGTTAACTGGCTGTTATTGAAAGGCTGGGACATGATAAAATATTCTTATTAGTAGGTAAAGGTTGGTTTTTTTTTTCGTATATTAATAAGTGGCAAGATGGAACATGCATTGGCTTATTCCCTATCTTGTTTCCCATTTATTTCAACAGCCAGGAAAGGTCGTGTTAGTTAATGAGTTTGGTTAGATGAGTCGAAAGGGTAAGCTCTAGAGAGATTATAAGAAGTTGTAGAAGTCGTGTTGTAAGATTCAAGATGAGTAGTATAAAGTGGAGTTGATGCGAGAAAATCAAAATTGCTCTCTCAAAGACGAAATGGTCATTGAATAGGACATGCACGTCTTATTTTGTAGCTTGTTTTTCTCTTTTCTTTTTTTTTCTTTTTTTTCTCAATAAATTTAAATTGAGGTGTTGTTTAGATACTGAAATAAGATGAGATAAAATGATTTTATATGAAAATTAACAATTTAATAAAATATTATTATAAATTTTTTTAATATTATTATTATTTTAAGATTTGAAAATTTTGAATTATTTATTATATTTTGTATGAAAATTTAAAAAAATTATAATTATGAAATGGATTCTCAATCCAAACGACCCTTAAATGAGAATTTAACAATAGAAGAATCGAAATGACATATACTAAGACCAAAAGTCATGCCTTCAGTAATATAGAGAAAGATAAAAAATAGAAGTTTGGCACAAGAAATCTTGGTTTGGTTGAACACCAAGAGAATTTAAGGCACCTAACTACTAAGATTATCAAGTAATTGCAAATTGGAAACCATTTTCCATGGTGGTTGAATGGCTGAGGTATTCTTGTTCTCATTTCACAATGCAAGCAACCACACACACACACATATATATACATTTTTTTAGCAAGTGTTGCCCAATAAACTTCGCAATTCATGCATATCTTGGTGTTTCTACTTAAAATATACATCAGATGCTTGAATTTGAAAAAACAATTGAGTAAACTGTTGTGAATTTGGACCTCCCAAATTCACCCCTCTTAGGATCTACCATTTGTAGGAGTAATAAGAAAAATAGAGAAATAATAACAACACAAGAAATTTACGTGGAAACTCCAAAACAGGAGAAAAACTGTGACGCCCCCAAATTCCGTTTGGGATCGGACGGACATTTGAAGCGTCGAGACATGCAACACAAGGTTACCTGCCCCCGTTCATGACATATAAGATGTAATAATCCTAACATGCATCTAACATTATGCAATATTCGCAGCGGATAATTTTTTTCTTTAGCAATACTATGCACCAAACTGAAAATATCTCAAATGCTTAAAACATACTTCATACATAAAAATCCATTGAACAATTAAGATCACAACACTAGTCCAAAATGGTTATGATCCAAAAAGTAGTAGAGATGCAACTCAAACGTACAAGTAGTAATTTACGTTAATTACTATATCAACATTTATGTTGCACCGTCACTTAGTCAACGGTGTCTAGTTGATCAGCTCCTGATTCTCCTTCAGGTCCTGTAACAAGATCTACCATTCGGGGGGAATGGTAGTTGGGACTACCAAAGTGAGATTTGATTACAAATCTCAGTAAGTTAACAAAAAACTTCCACACAAGCTAATGATGCATGGATGACAGTAAAAACATAAATGCATAATCAAATTCATAAGTAATTAAAGCATAACTTGGAGTACAACATATCATAATTGACATAACTTAAATTGAAACATGAACTAAACTTGACTTGACATGAACTTGATCTGAAACTTGACTTAGCATGAACTTGCTTTGAAACTTGAATTAACATAAAAAATACATACTCCACAGTTGTTGTGGTCCCATGTATTTTACATGTAAATACATACTCCACAGTTGTTGTGGCCCCATGTATTCTATGCAAACTTGACTTAACATGAAAAATACATACTCCACAGTTGTTGTGGCCCCATGTATTATACGTATAAATACATACTCCACAGTTGTTGTGGCCCCATGTATTCTACACAAACTTGACTTAACATGAAAAATACATACTCTACAGTTGTTGTGGCCCCATGTATTCTACGTGTAAATACATACTCCACAGTTGTTGTGGCCCTATGTATTCTACGCATCACAATTGTAGTTAAATACATACTCCACAGTTGTTGTGGCCCCATGTATTCTACACAAACATAATGTACTCAAGATGAAACGTGACTGAAATACAAAAGGACTGAAGCCCTGACGTAACATAACGTGACTTGAACATAACTTGAAATACATGACCAACTTGAGATAGAAACATTTCATAACATGGCATAACATATAATAGACAACATATTTAACATGACATACTTGTAATGTACAGTAATACATGACAGAATATATTATGTAACAGATAAAAATTGATAACAGAATAAATTCTGTATAATAGACAATTACGTGATAACTTGGCATGACATGACATATATGATAACATACAGACATACACTGTAGTTCTTTTACTTAGCACACATACACAGTAGACTGCTAGTAAGTTAAAAGCTAACTTACCTCGATCTCCGCGTTTTTTATAAAACTTCAAGTGCGACCACGAGGAACTGTAATTAGTGATTCTAAAAGTTAGAACTAAATCACTAAATATTTGAAATATGGAAAATACTAACTTAAAGAGTAAAATTTTCATTTTACTCTCTACATGTAGAAAAATGACCGTTTTACCCATAACTTAAGGATTTTGCATACTAACTCTAAAAGTTTCTAAAATTTACATTCCTCATGTAAATTTTGTCCTAAACTTAAATATCAACTCAGAAAAATTTAAAACAAAACACAACTATGAAGAACACACTATGGTTGAAACATCCATAGGCCATTTCCCTTTATTTTTGTTGCAATTCCTTCCAACTTCAAAACTCATGCTTAAACCAAAATTTTGCAACAAACATCTTCCAATCCTAAGTTCAAAACCATACTTAAAACATCCATTTAGAAAAACTAATAATCAACACCAAACTTTTTTGTAAAAAGATCCAAGCACTTGAATCACAAGTTTTGACCTTAAATCAAAACATCTCCAAGAATTTCAAAAATCAAATCTTACTTCTAACATATTCATAATATCATCCTAACATCAACCATGCTTTAAATCATCAAACTAAAGTCACCAAAATCACAAAATAAAATTTGGAGTTTTTGGTTTTACACTTAGTCCAAAAACAGAAACTTTTTCCTCAATTAGTTTTGATAAATCTCTTGATCTATGACTTATAAATATATGATCTTCAAACCAAACCATTACATGGTTTAAAAAGATGTCCTAAAACATATACAAGCTTCTAATTCAAGATCACATGGTTAGAAATTAATCAAAACATAAATTTAGCCAAGAATATCCACACTTTGGCTTATCTGATTATCTCTTTGCATAAAATTTCATATCTTTGAAACTAACATCAAATATCTTCAAAATAATAATATAACATGTATATAAGATGTTTAGGATCCTCTAATAAAATTATCAAAGTCATTAGAATAGGTTTAGACCACCAAAGAGTTAAACTTTCTCAAAACAGAAACTGTTTTTCCTCTTCCAGTTTCTAAGTTTCTAAATCTAAGAATATCTTTCATCAAAACCTTTAATCATGCAAAAATCCTCAACCAATAGTCATATATACATGTTAACAATACTCCATAAAAATTTCGGACCAATATCTATCCATTAGCTTGGTCAAAAACTCCAAACTATAACATATTCTCCAGTTTACCTCCCAGAATGACCTTTCTATAGTTTATACAATATTTGACTGACCAAATGATCTTCAAATGGGACAAATAAGTTATCCATGTAAACTAGACTAAAAAAGGAACAACTTATATGAAGGAGACTTTATGATAAAACACTTACAATAGCTTCGAAATTGGCGTGCAAAATACCTCCTAAAAGCTGTCCGAGAGAGAGTGTTTGATATTCTTTCAATAAAAAGTGTAAATGAAGATAATTTCGTGGGGAGAGGTGGCTGGAGATAATTATGGATGAGATATGGAAGAGATGAGGCTGGAGTTGAGAGTTGAGTGTAGTTTTCTCCTACCCAAAATATCTATAAAAGATTATCTCATAATATTCTATCCAATAGTATCTACAAAAAATCAACTTAAGATATTTTTATCTAATAATATCTATAAAAATCAACTCAAAATATTTTTACCCAATAATATTCATGAAAATTACCTCAAGATATTTCTTTTTATCCAATAATATCTACAGTTTTGAACAGACGTTTTGTCCGAAAATATGAAAAAATGTTATTGCGCCATAAGACTTTAAATAATCCTCCGAGTCTAATGGCACAAACTATATAGTTAGACAAAAACCTATACGATTAATGGATTCGTGAAAACTTATGAGGTTTTCACGAGGTTCCTAAAGTTAATAGAAATTTCACAATTGAATTTCTAGTGGGCTGTTACAAAAACCATCAGACCCAGAGAAGAAAATATACTATGTGAAAAATTGTTACAATCACACAATTTTTCTCCTCACCCCAAACACACCCACAAAGTTTTCCCCACTAGAAAAACTTTAACTCACACATCTTCCCATTTTACAAAAATGGACAACAGAGGAATTTAACTAGAGTCAAAAGTTACTAACTAAGCATTTGACTGGTGCACTTAAACTGAGAGGCTAAACCTCTTATTTATAAGCCTTGAGAGCTTGCTCCTTCCCATTTCCCACCCATGTGGGACTAACCAAAGGAGCAAAAAGTCCAACAATCTCCACCTTGCGACTTTGACTGGTCCCACAGCCAAGCTCCACCTCAATGAAGATCTTCATAGCTTCCGCTATCATGCTTCACTATAAATGCATACCCACTTAGAATAAATCAATTCCAAGTATTTCACTTCGGCTCATGTCGAAAACAACCTTGTTGAAAATTATGGTGTAACTTCCACGTTTGGCTCTCATAGAAGTTCATCAGCCATCGACATGAATTTCCACCACACACCCTGCATTAATGCCAAACCAATGCCCGTGTGCAAACTTGTGGACCTGCTAATATTAACACATCCTCTATCATGGCAACTTTGGGAATTAGCAACATGCCATAAGGATGTACATGTCTCCTTTTTCATGGAGAGAGATACAACATTAGCATCAATACTAGTATCTCCATTTACTGACTTAGAGCCACTTGCCGAATCCGCTCATTGTACTAGCCGTTTCACCAGTCGCTAGAATCACTGCTGACTTCAGGGGTTGATCTGCCATTCCATACATTGTGTAAACCAATTTCTCCACCTCAAATCTGACAAGATTTGAAGCTCTACTTCCTGATATTGTTTTGATGAATTTACTGTAGAAATGAATAGTACCTCACTAAATCAGTTCCCAGGAAAGATTGGAGGGTCACAATGGACACACTTAAAATTTCCAATCTCCTAGACAGAACCTCCTTAGACTGTACATATCCACACTACCACACCAAAACTCTACCCCACAAAAAGAACCTAGTGGCTCTGATACCAATTGTTGGAAATTTAGACCTCCCAAATTCACCCCCTAGGATCTACCATTTGCAGGAGTAACAAGAAAAATAGAGAAATAATAATAACACAAGAAATTTACGTGGAAACTCCAAAACAAGAGAAAAACCACCAGACCCAGAGAAGAAAATATACTATGTGAAAAATTGTTACAATCACACAATTTTTCTCCTCACCCCAAACACACCCACAAAGCTTTCCCCACTAGAAAAATTTTAACTCACATCTCTTTCCATAAAATGGACAACAGAGAAATTTAACTAGAGTCAAAAGTTACTAGTTAAGCATTTGACCGGTGCACTTAAACTAAGAGGCTAAACCTCTTATTTATAAGCCTTGAGAGTTTGCTCCTTCCCATTTCCTATCCATGTGGGACTAACCAAAAGAGCAAAAAGTCCAACATAAACAAGCTGGGAAGCAAACGACAAGTAGTTGGGTATCAAGAGTTTTGTGTGGTTTCGAAATGCCGAATATGGGCTAGAGATTCAAGCCCAAAGATACGACTCCGTTTGGTTGTTGGAGTGCACTTAGTTCAGCCTAATTTTAAGTTAAGTTTAACATTTAAACATATAACTCTTAAATTATTAAATTCGTATAAGTTTAAAACTTTCTTATACATGAAATTCATAATCTTTTTCAACTTAACACTTATTTATATGCGAGACTTACAACTTTTTTTAATTTTCGATAAAAAAATCTAAACTTACTTAACATCTAAATGCATTTAAACTCAACTTAAGTGAACCACATAAAAATCACTTTACTATATTAACTTATTACTATTCATAAAATATTCAATTCATTTTAACTCAACTCAATATTTAAATTCAACCATAGAGGCTAGAATGAGCTCGACCCACTCCATCGGCCTATGCTCTCTACGTCTACCTTTTGCACGGGAGGATGCTTTGTTTTGTTGTGTGTTTTGGTAAGCAAAGGAGGATGCTTTGCATTGTACATGGTAGTTATATTTTAGGATATTTATAAATAATAATAAAATAATTTAAGTTAAAATTTTTTATTAAAGATATATTTGAGATTACGTTAAAAGTCTTAAAAAGTATTTAAATAATTAAAACTTTTTAATAAAAAAATTGAATTATTTAGATGTTACATATTAAAAAATTTTATTATTAAATAAGTTAAAAGTACGTTTAAAGAAAATAATAATTTTGACACTTTTTTTTAAATGTGATTTTTTTAAATAATGCAGAATCTATTTCAAATTTTAAAAAGATTGTCAATGAACGAAAATGCTCATATTACAACTTTCAAATATATGATAATAATTTTAAAAATTTAAATAATCATAATTTATACTTTAGAAAGTACTTTTTTAATTTATTTTTAAACAAATATAATATGTTTAAAAGTGTTTTAAACGTATAGTTACCGAATAATAAATAATATTTTAATAATAAAATTTATTAATTAAGTTATAAGCTAATCATATAGTTTTGATAAATGTGAGAGAAAATAAAATGGATGTTTTCTGTCACGACATTAAAAAATTAAAAACCTGCGATTTTGGGAAGAAATATTGAAAATTTTTAGATTACTATTGTTTAAATTTTAAAAAAGACTAATTATTTAAAAAAATACATTTGTCAGTCGATGCGAAAGAGTTTTGAAAGGAACAAAGGACGGTCGGGGGCTCTTGTTTAAACGGTCAGAAAGTTCAAAAAGTTTTGAAAATGAAGGGGCCGCCTTGCTGCGTGTAATGGATTATGCCATTATGGGATGGAGGGGTTTGATTGAAAAAAAAAAAAAAAAAAAAAAGAGAGAAGGGGTCGATCTTCTTCTCACTTTTTAAAATTTGAAATTAACCCTCAAATGCCGGGCCCAAAACCCTCCCAAATCCAAACCCTATATGTATTATGCATGTATGTATAAGCGCGCTTCTTATCACTCACCGCACACTCTCTCTCTCTCTTCAGTCTTCTCTCTCCCCATTCATGCTTGTTCTTTGAAGGTATTCCTCGAAGCCCACCTTCTTGTAAGCTATTCCGTCCCTTCTTTCCATAACTTTGCTCGCACGATGGCTTTTGTTTTTTTCTTCTTTTCAATTTTACTCGCGTGTGTTATATGCAAAACTGGGTACTTCTATTGCAGCATTTGTATTTGGTTACTTGCACTGAATTCCATCTGGGTTCTTGCTGAAATGATTTCTTTCCATCTGGGGACCTCAATATTCAAGCAAAACAAATTTCCCGTGTGGGTTTATCGTACTATTCCACTTTTTTGTTCTCATTCTGGGTTCTCAGATTGGTTTGATTTGCGTTTTTGTCAGCTATAGATCTGATTTATCTTTTAAAAAATAAATAAATTCAATAGATCTCTAGCATTCGATTGTAATCCTTGTAGTCTCACTGCACTTACATTTGATCCGTTTGGTTGCCAAGAATTTGGAAGAAGTGAAAAGAAATGAAAATGTGATTTAGAGCCTTACCTGTTTTTAAAAAATTGGCTTTGACAGGATTAAATTGCCACTATAACTAGTGCATATAGTGGTACGAGGCTCAGTTAAGTGAAGATTTAGCTCTGTTGAGTTCCCAACATCGACAAGTCGAAGTAATTTATTTTTATTTTTATTTTTTCCGTTTCATATTATCTCAGTATTCTTAGAATGAATAGCATAATAAAAACTACCCTCAAATGCAACTTAAGATGCTTCTACGACAGATAGAGCTTACGTATTTTTAATTTATATCATCTTGATCAATGTTGTGCTTTCTGAAACTTTAAAAACGATTATACGATCTTTGTATTTGTGGCCTTGTCTGCACTAGCTTGTTATCTTAAACAATTTTGGAAGTCAACATTCTGCCTGTTTGATTTCTGTTCTCAGATAATGGACTCTCTCCCTGATGCCATTCTTCAGCATATCTTGTCGCACATCAACAATGCTAGGGATGTGGTAGCCTGCAACTCTGTCTCTAAGAGGTGGAAAGACTCAATGCCCTATATTCATAGCCTTTACTTCCCACGAAACTCTTTTGACAATCATGCTGGTTCAGTAAATCCTGACAACATCGTGTGGAAGGTACTATCATCAATTGTTCAACTAGAGGAGCTTGTTGTATATAGTCCATTTTCTGGAGCAGGCCTTTCTTCATGGCTTTCACTGATAGGTCCATCCCTCCAGCGTCTTGAGCTCCGAATGGATAACCTTGCTGAACTTCAGACCTGTAATGAGAACCCCTCAAAACTGAATTGCATCAGTGCTGCCATGAATTTGGAATCACTAAAACTTTGGGGCGTGTTAGTGACCCATTCCCCCAACTGGAATGTCTTTCAAAACCTTTGGAACCTTGAAATTGTTGGGGCTAGAATGGAGGATTCTGCATTATCGGCTGCACTTGATGCGTGTCCTAATCTGACCACCTTGTTGCTGCTTGGTTGTGAAGGGGTTAGATCGGTTTCAATTGACTTGCCTCATTTGCAGCAGTGCAAGCTGGATTTTTATGGCTTGGGTAACTGCTCTCTTTCTCTCACATCCCCCAAAATTGAATTCCTTGAAGTTCAAGGTTGCAGTTGGATTAGGGTTCGCGAGACAAACTATTTGAAGAATCTTTCAATTGCAAATAATGCAGGTAATTGGTTGACAGAAGTTTTCAATTCGGACTACTCCCAGTTTTTTCTTTTCATTTTTAGCAAATTAATGCCAAAGGATCTGAGTCATAACTTTCAACGATTTATTTGTTCCGGTAAATTCCTTTAGGGAGAGTCTACTTGGTGGACTTTGGGAAGCTTGAGGCTCTTGATTTCTTGTCCATCAGGGGAGTCCAGTGGTGTTGGGATGCAGTAAGAAATATACTAAAATGGGCAAGCGAAGTGAAGCATCTCTACATGAAGGTCGAATTCACTGGAGATTTTGAGGCCCTTCAACCCTTTCCGGAGATTGACTTGGTTGAGTTTTTTAATAGTCACCCAAAATTGCAAAAGTTTGATGCCCATGGTGCCATGTTTGCTGCCCTCTGCCAGAAGAACAGCCTAAAACATGTGAGTTGATAATGTCATTTAGCTGTTATTTATGATCAGGGTGAAGTTTTAAGCTTCATACTAATTGGGATTTGCAGGTGGACTCGGGATTTGTAATTCCATGTCTGGAAGAGGTGGTGATCACAGTGCGGTCACCACTAAATGCTGAACAGAAAATGAGCACCCTTGAGTCCTTGTTGATGTATGGGAAGAATTTGAAGGCATTGGTAATAAAGATTTTGCAGATGAAGAGCAGTCATAGCAGCACAGATGATTTCTTTGATGAGATTTGCAGGTTTAGATACATGAATCGCCATATAGTTCGAATGGAATGAAGTTGATAGGGGCCAAGTCCTCTCTAATTTATGCATTTAATCTGAATGACTAATCTTATCCTCTGATTACAGCTTGACTTCTGATCTGATCATAACCGTGATCATTATTTAATGATTATATTCATAACATGCTCTGTTCTTTACTTCCTGCTTTTGGGTTATGGTTTTGTTGTCTTTCATCCTCTGAATCATGGGAGCACACTGCATTGCATGCATAGTCTATTTCCGTGGTTTATAAGTTGTAAGGGAATATTGTTACAAGCTCAAGCAAACGATCTTGTACAGGGAATGAAGCTGGTTCTTTTTGTCTTTATTTCTGTATTTTGGTGATTAATGGTGATAACTAGGTTATTAGAGAGAGTTATAAACAATCTCAAACAGATTTTTGGGATAATAATCTTTTGCATACTTTATTAATGAAATGAGACTCCTTAAACAAACACTTCCAACCATATTAAACAATGTGAACAAGCTTCCCACTACTTGCTGCATGCTGCAACGCATCCTTTTAAACTTATTTCACCTGAGCTGCTGTTGCCTATCTGTCGGTAAATTTCATCCGGGGGTGGAAGTTTGGGTAGTTAGTATTGCCATTGCGAGGTGGGTTTTATTCCGTTTGCTGGCGCAAGTAAATTAAGCTATTCAGACAATGGGGAGGCAGGAGCTACTAGAAAATGCTTCTCTCATGCATATCAAAAGATGGACAACAGTAAAAAAATTGCTGGATGTAACCGCCTGCAGGAACCGTGGGGTTATCGTGTCCCTTTGTGGCATTAAATTATATGCACCGTTTTATTTTATTTTTTCTCAAAACGATTCCTTTCAACATTCCTTCATCTTCATCTCAGCGTTTCGAGTCTTTTCATTTCCAACTTTCAAACAAAAATACTCTCCAAGTACAAAGGTTACTTCGTCTTTCCCAAGCACAAAGTTAACATCCAAATTCAAGACTGCAAATTAAGAGTTAAAAGTGATGGATTTCTCTATTTTTCAGGCCTGGGGTAGATTCTGGGTAAATCAAGACGAATTATAAGCTGAGAAAAAGGAAGAAAGATCTAAAAACCAATTGCTTTCTTGCAGGAGCTGTGAAAGGGCATGTAATTAAGGAAAAAAGATCCAAAAGCCAATTACTTTCTCGCAGGAGCTGTGAAAGGACATGTAATTAAGGAAGAGTGAGGTGGCCAATACCCAATATTTCTTGGCTTGAGAAACCTGGTTCGCAAAAAGCCAAGAGACTCATGGTCTATATATTGTATGAGATTCGGTGCTTAAGCCCGCTAATAAACATGGACCCAGGTCTCCGATGTCGTTCCTCAGCATTTTTTTATTATTATTTGCAGGCCAGATTTATAATAGAATCCTTAAGTTAGGAAAGGAAATTTTTACCCAGTATGCATAGATCTGTAATAGAATTCTCAGCACCAACGAGCTCTACAAACCTCCACCTCCACCTTTTTTGACGCACCAAATCTCACAGTAGAATCTCAGGAACTGAGTGGGAATCAATGCAGGTGAAAGTTGGCCTCAGACGAAGAATCAAAAGACGACCCAAAGCTCTGCTTGTTCTCCTACACACGAACAAGCATAGATTTGAGACCCACGAAGACGACCCCTCTGCTTTTCCTTGAACCCACAAAGATAACTCCTCTGCTTATTTCGTTTGGGCGTTGGTTTCTATCTTCTTCATGTCCTCTGATTTACTTTCGTCCGTCTGTTTTTTTTAAATATATCAGCTGATGTGGCCAGCCAATTCCGCCGCGGTTTTTTGCTATGGTTGTACATAGAACTGCTCCGCTAGTAAATGGTATCAAGATATCCCCTACTGCATTTTATAAATAAAAAGGTCGATAAAAAGAAAAATTTCTAGAATCTGTTATTTCATCCAGAGAGAAAATAAAATTACGTTAGCAAAATCTAAATGAGCTTCTTCTTCTGAAAGAACCGCTTCAAGTGCCATAACTGCAGGGCCGAAACTGAAATGCAGACACCTAGGGACATGATACTAAACCACGCCACCCTGGAATTTGTTCGTTCACTCACCGTCCTCATATCCGCTTCCCTGTGAAGTACACATAAGAAAAAGAAAAAATAAAAAGATAATCACATTAGATATAACTTTTGGACATACTAAATTTCAATGAATCCCAACTAAGTGCAAACAATTACCTGTTCTTCAGGTAGAGTAAGTTATCATGAATCGCCTCCACTGCTCCCTCAAGTTTCCTCAGCTCGAGCTCAACACCCTATACATTAGCAATGCAGGGAGAGAAATGTCGGGATCAAGGATAAGAATGAAAAAGAAATACTTTAGGCAGAAATGCATGGGAGATTTTTTGTACACGGATGCTGATGCTGGTGCAGCACTGTAAAAGAAACCAATTCTTCCAAGTTTTTATCCTCCTTTTCAAACTTAAATGTAACAAGTCTGTTTTTTGCCCATTCTTTTCTCACCTTTTCATTCTTTTTACTTCAAGTGATAACAGTTGAACCTTATACCTATTCAAACTGCACCCCTTTAATGCTGGAGCCAAGGCCTAAGGCTTCTTTTCACTCACTTATTGTAAGAGCTATTACTACCACATCTATTTAACAGATAAGAAGTAATCCTATATTCCAAATTTATACAGGAAAATCTTTAACACATTTGAGAAATTCCAAAATAAAGTAATGTTAAAGCTGTGTGTCTGTATAATTAGCATGCTTTGAAGAAAAAAGATCAACATTATAAAAAACTCCATTCTGGTTTTATAGTTATTGGAACTTCTGAGTTCGAGTTTTAATAGAAACTTCAGTAATTTTATAAATCAAACTCCAAATTATTTCTATTAGATTCTGCCCTCAGCAACTCCTATTAAAACTACGTAAGAAAAAGGTAGCATGCAAATTCACTTGCAGTTGATGATCTTTTGCAGCTTTTAAAGCACTTTTAATTATGAACATGGTCAGACACAGAATTTCAACAACCTTTTAAAGAAGCACTTTGTTCATTCTTTGAGTTCGGCAAATAGATTAAGGCCATGCTTGGGAAGTGAGATGAATTGAGAATATCTCATCTCATTACCGCATGCCCTAACCTTTCAAAAATTTGACCCTGATAGAAATTTAGAGGCCAAGCGAAAGAAAAAAATAACAAAAAAGTGCTCACCTCAATTTTCTCTTTTTTAGCAACTGATTCCCAATCTTTTGCAGCAATTCCAGTTCTCCAGTCAAGGTTTACGCTAACATCTCCGCCTCCTGGGTTAGAACCATCTGCCCAGAAACAAGCCAGATAGCTGCCAGCCTCATGAGTTGTGAAAGCAAATTGTCCGTGTGTCACATTCTCCTTATGATAAAGATTATTTCCATATGGTGATGTCACCTGGGAAGAAAATGAACAATCGTTAGATTGCAACCAATTGAGACACCAAAAAATAATTCTCATGCTAGTAACATGTAGCTACCTTAGAAAAAAAAAATATGTAGCTACCTTTTAACTTACAAGAAGATAAGGTTGTGTTTATGCCCCAGGCATGATCATGAAAACGAATTTAGATTGTCAACTCAGTCTAAGATGTAACTAATTATATTATCTTTTCAAATAAAATCAAATTTGCATTTGATATCATGCAAAAAAAAAAAGAAAAAAGAAAACCCAATACTTCTGTTAACCTGTTTGTCAACCTATGCTAAGTCACATTTAAGTTAGCAATGTGGAATAGTACAAAACACTAGAAACCGATTACTCATAAAAAATGATCTAATTCGATATATGATTATAAATCTTGTGGCATGGTTAATCTAAAAAAACACCGTCATAGAATGCTAAACAGGGCAAACCATAGCATATACTGATCTAGTTTGACATATGCAAGTCTTAAAAAATTTAAACCTCTTTGCAAACTGGAGGGGATTATATGGCAGCCCCTAAACATAGGAGTGTGGAAGATGGCTCCTATTTGTCTGGTATGGTGTATTTTGAGGGAAAGGAATGATAGAAGTGTTTAGGACAGTGAACGGACCTTGGGAGAGCTTAAAACTTTCTTCAACAATACTTTGTTTTTATTAATAGCACCTATAAATTTTAATGGGCCAAGTTAGTTTTCATGATTTTCTTTTATCTTTTTATGTTCCTATTTGGTGTATACATCCACTAGGATTATACCATTAGCGTTTTTCAATAAGATTTTTGGTTACTTCTAAAAAAATAATTAAAAAGATTTTTTTTCTCCAATTGCACATTCAAGATTATGAAGTTCACATAGAGAAACATCAGAATGAAGAAACTTCGATAAGCATAGATGACATGTTAACACATCAACCCTAAAAAAGGAACTCGGATTAGATATAAACTTAGCAGTGGAGAATTTAAGCTTTTGGGTTCTTCGCTCCTAATCGCAAGAATCGGCAATGATTTCTTTTTTGGGTCAGAAGTTTATATTCCCAATAAATTCCATCGCCATCGATTATAGACTTTTCGTAACAGACATTTGAAGAGAAAACTAGACAAATCAATTGAAATTATGAACATTATAAATGAAAAAAGAACGCCTTAATTTCTCCACCACGTTTATCCACCATCCCATAATTAACCAACCTACGTAATCAATTATAAGAACACAAAACAAATAGGCTCTAATTGATTACAGATAAATTAGCGGAAAATCAGTAACAAAATAATTACAAGAGTCGAAACTCAAATAATTTTCCTTCAATCATACATACACGAAATTAGAACGTATCCTTTTCCCCGACGAACCAAATTACTGTAAGAGATTAAGCTCTGAGGACTGTAAACCTGTGTCATCACTTTTCCTAGCAACCAAATAGAGGAATAGCACGCATGCATGAAATAAACAAACCGTAACCACAACTGATCATCCAGGATCAAGCATTAAAGAACCTCGGGAAAAAAATAAATAAATAAAGAAAGAAGGAAGGCATTGGGGGTGAATCTGACCTTGACGGAGATGTTGGAGGTTTCACGAGTGGGATCATCGGAGATGACAAGGTAGTCACCCAAAACGACGACGTTGTTTTGAATTTCCTCGGAAACGCACTTGGTCCTGGCGGCCTTAGGTAAGGTAAGCCAAACGGCCTGGGCCTTCCATACGACGTCGCTGGCGAGGAAGCATATGAGTATCAAGGAAAACATCACCTGGGCCCCCCTCATCATGGAGATTCTCTCTCTCTCTCTCTTCCCTTGGGTGAAACAAGGAGAATGCTAGTAGCTCTTGGGATCGCTACCTTCACTTCAGGTTGCAGGGTTTTCTATTTTTTTATTTTATTTTATAGGATTCATGTTATTACAATTTATAGGTATATATTATTTTTCATAATTATGTAAAAATAAACAAATTTATTGACATTAAAAACACCATTAGTTTACAAGTGTAATGGTCTAATAGCAAGATCAACAGAATGGGCCAATGATGCCATAACAGGCTAGGCTAGGCGAAGGCCTCTTGGGTTTGTAGCAAGTTAGTTAGGTTAGTTAACTATATTTTTTCTGTAAATAATCTTTGAAGTATGTAACCAATGGATTGTGACTTTAATCAATTTAATACATTCTCTCTATGAAGTCAATTTGTTCATCTATTCATAAACAAATTAAATTTTATCTGGTGTGAGTCTCATTTTTCATTACAAGATCTGTTCTTTATGTATGATTCATGTCAATTTGAACAATAATAAGAGTAATATCTTATAAAAAATATCAAAACAGAGAGAGTTTGACAATGAGGAGAGGGGAGAGGGGAGACGGAGCTCCTCCCTCTACCAAGGGGCATATCAACTTTGCGACACAAGAAATATTGATTGGATGACAAGAGAGAAAACAACTTAAAAAATGACAATATTATTATAAATCAATCAAAATAAAGAGAGAGTTTCAAACATAGAGAAAGAATGAGAGAGAACTCAGAGAGGTTGAAAGAGAATAAGAGATGTTCTCTTATTGATCTGTATATCAAACTTATATATTTCTTAAAGAATTCAACGATATATATAGGCGTACAAAGGGGACTATGCTAGCTTACTATGCTAGCACTATGCACTATGCATTTGACGACTAGATAAATGTGGTCATACAATTCAAGATAGTTTATAACACTTCCCCTTTGGATGACCATATTTAAAGAATATGCCTCGTTAAAACCTTGCCAAGGAAAAAACCCTGTGGGAAAAAAAACCAATGGCGAAGGAAAAAGAGTACAGTATTCATATGTATTGCCGAGTGCTTTAGGATTGCCTCATTAAAACCTTGCAAAGGAAAACCCAGTGGGATAAAATCTTAGCGAAGGAAAAAGAGTACAATCAGCACAAGTCTTCAAGACATTACTTCCCCTGAAAAGTGCATGATAACAGGTCTTCAAACCTCCGCATTCCAATGTTCTGCATAATCTTCTTAAATGTTGCAGTTGGTAATGCTTTAGTGAATAAATCTGCCAGATTTTTACTTGACCGTACCTTCTTGATATCAATTTCAACTTTCTTCTCATGAATTGCAATGATCTTCTTGTGTGTATCTGAAAGATAACTCGTATTTGTACATCTAACTAACTGTGGACTTGATCCATGTTGATAAAATAGTCACAACTGGATCTTTCTGCTGATCACTACTCTTCTGGAGTTGTACTCTTCTGGAGTTCTTGTAAATAACACAGTTAGTGGAGAATTCATCAACATTAAACTGCTAACCTCATTTTTAATAAAAACGGTGGCCAGCCTTTTAAGATCAGACAAGCACCGCAGATTTTCAACTCCTCTGTAGGTGTCAGGCGTGCTGTCAGGTGCTGCAGCTGTCAGGCGTGCTGTTAGGTGCTGCAGCTGTCAGGCGTGCTGTCAGGCGCTTCAGCTGTCAGGCGCCGCAGAGCTATGAAGCTATATTTCGTCTCTTTTCTCTTGCTTCACGAGAGATGTTGTATCATAATTTTCTCTATAAAAGAGATATTCAGCTCATATTCATTCACATCTCATCTTCTTCACTTTTCTGTAATCATACTGTATTTTTACTCTGTAATCTCTTTATGCATTTTTACTCTGCAATGGCTCAGCGATCTTCTCATGGCCAATATATGAGGTACTCTGCACCTCGTTCATCAGCTGTTCCTGCTTCTACCACAGGTGCTATCATGCAATATAATGATCTGACTCGTAGGGCAGATAATGAAGCTATCTATGAGCTTGTGAGTCTCGGTACCCGATACTCATCATCCATTGTCGCATTTTCTCAGCGACTGCAATCCAGAACTTGTGGAGTTGACGATCTCCACGAGAATATTTTTATACTTCAGCGACTTCTTCTGGAGTCCAACATGAAGATAGAATCAATAAAGTAAGAGAATAGGAATTTAAAATCCTCGCTTAAATCTTCTTTTCGATTGCCCACCGCTTTAGATAGGGATGTCATGCAGATTCTTGAAGAACAAGAGCATTTGAAGAATGAGGCAAAGTGCCTTAAATTTCTGTAATTCTTGTTTCAAGATAATAAAATAATATTTCACAAATATTCATATTTGTGTTTCTATCTTTTGGTAAATGTTCTTTGTGCTTTATTTCTTCTTTAATAATGCACATTTCATATCAAACCCATAATATGAATCTGAAATACTAATTGTATTAAAAGATGGCATTTCATGACTAATAACATCATCCATCTTCCCCTTGAAGCCGCAAGGGTTTCAGATTTATATTTCAAATATGTGCAGTTTTTATGAGCTCTTCTGGAGTTTCAATGACATTTAAATCATATATATAAACTGCAATAATAGCTTGTTTTCATTTGCGTTTGGATTGCTTTAGATCATATAAGGATCTTTGAAACTTGATAGAATACATATTTCCAGATGTATTCATATTAGAAGTTTCAGACATTTTCTATCATTCAGGGATTTTCATATATATATATATATATATATATATATCATGATCCAATGATCCATATAAATATGCAGTTAATCATGCATATCCAAACTCTCGGTAACTTTCAAGCTAATAAAAATCTCAATATGATTTCAACCACTTTAAAAACATATCAATATTGTTTCTTCGATAAACTAACTTGTGATCTCTATATCACATTTTCATATTAAAAGTTTCAGGCTTTTTATATCATGTATATAAATATCCATTGATATTTAACAAAAATCACCTCTTTAGGTATTTGGATTTCAAGTCAATATTTATCACATTTTACTTAGTGATATCAATTCTGCATATCAATTCTGCAGGAATTGAGAAACTGACTCGTGATTTATATATCACATTTTTATTTCCTTTCTATAAATACCCACTGACATTCAACAAGCATCACCTCTTTAGGTGTTTGGACTATAAGTCCCGATGCATTATATTTTACTAGTGAATCAATTCTGCAGGAATTGTTTCTTTCAAATTTGGCCAATATTTTACGTCGTATTCTTCGACGATTCTTGATTCACTTTCATCATTACTTCTGGTAATGTCAATTGTCATCTCATATGGAAATACGTTGTGGACAACGATTTTATTTCTATTCATAATTTCTCCATTATTCATGAAATGTAACGAGATCTCGTTATTTTCAGGTACCTGTCCCTCTTCAAGGGAAGACATTTTCATGATAAACCTCTTCAGGAGACACTCTTCAGGAGATTTGTACTCTTCAAGAGTTTATATAGGAGAATTTTATACAGAAAATCTGGATGGACTTTATTGCTTGTTTCGTGGGTATGGCCTCTTCAGGAGCACCAATTATTTGTGTCTTTCTCTTTTTGAGATGCTCTATCTTTTGTATCAATAAGTCTCACATGCCTTTAGACATGTCTTATGTTCATTAGACTGCTGAATTTCTTAATTGTCCTTCAGGGACTTCAATCCTCGCTGGGATTTTAGCAGCTCGAATATGAGACATTTTTATCTTATTGCATCCATAATTTAATTATCATATGAACTTCTGGTTCACATATGATAATCAAGATAATGTCGAATTATTTCATCTTATTTGCTTCTGACAAATTTTTCTTTCCACTTCTGGTGGTAAGACTTTATAGTAAAAGAATCTTCTGATTCTTTTATGGACGTCCATATGAAAATTATTCGACTTATCGTAATTCATTTTAGATTATCAAGATAATCATGAAAAGATACAAATATTTTGAATCATATCACTTTTTGATGCATCATAATATTTGATTCAATAATTGTATAATATCATCTCAAAGAGAAAGTTTATAGCTTTTCCAATATGAGCTTCTGGCTCGAAAAGATATTCATTATCACGTTCAATCTCTTAGTTTCTTTGAATAAAACGTATCATTATTTTCACTTCAGGGAATAGAATGATATAAATTCATTATCATTCACTTCAGGGAATGATATAGATCTAGTAAGACGTGACTAATGATTCTTATAAAAAACTCATTATTTTGCTCAGTCACTGAAAGACCTGATACAAATTTAGAATATATTGTGAACGTTTGCATTTCATATTGCTATTTCAGGAGCATACTCGATATTGCTACTTCAGGAGCACATTCGAGACGTTCATTCAAATACATATTTTTTTCACAATTTCAATTATGCAACTTTAGGTGCATAAATCATAATGAGCTTTTGGTACACGATCCTTCAGGGATGCTCTATTTTCATTCTAAAATAAATTATATCATCAATAATTCATAACAAGTACAAAAAGAATAAATAAAATTTGTATCTAAACTATGTGAATAAAATTATTCACAGATATAATTGATATGTAAATTATGAAAATTTTAATTCACCAATATTTACTTTAAACATTTCAAATGATATATTGAAAAACTTACTTGAAGTAAAAATGCCCACTGAATCCTGTTCGAACTCTGTCATATAGGTTTACTTTGAACTCCACCGAAATTGGCTTGATGGTATCTGGACCCCACTCCACATGATTTACCAGGCTGCCTGTCCTTTGCTAGCAACTTGCAAAACTGAGTAGAAAAACTTTATAGCAACACTCACCTCACAACACTAAGTTGCATGCGTAGGTATCCACCGCACTAAATAAATCAAACTTTTCTTTTTATATCTATACTTTTTCAAGATATATAAAATAAAAAAAATATAATAATATAAGAAAATAGGAGTTATAATGGACGTCTTCTTCCACCCATCCATTTTTAACTTTTATCATTTTTATTTTATTTTCATCAACAAACGCCCATTTTTCTGACTTTTTTTTTTTTTCCAAACTTTCACGTTTCCTTTAGTGACTTTGTCGCATAAAGCCAAAATGATAAAGATTCACTCTTGTAAATTGTATGTGAGATTTATTGTCAGTGAAGTCGGCCACGTTCATGGACTCCAGCACCCTTATTCAAATGCTTCCGACAAGCCCCACGCCTTTTGAATTTTCTTCTCCTGTAGGAAAAACTGATGGACCCCCCGTTAAACCCCGATTATGCCAAACAGCTGGAAGCAGCCATTTTTGACCTCCATTGCTGAGAGTGATGTTTGGTTTGAATCTGTGCAAGAAATAATAACTCCAGGAAACCCCTGTCACCGTGCACATCTGGCAAACGAAGCCTTCAAGGTTGGAAATCTTGCCCTAGGCAATAGCCATCTGCTTCGTGCCATCAATGGCAGGCCCCTCAGCAGCAATCAAGAAAGTGACCCGGATTGTAGTGCAAAAGGCTCTTCTCTAACCGGTAAGCCTCTTCAAGAGACCAAATGATAAGAAAGCTCGAACGAGCGGTGCTCCCTGTCTCCGACCTCAATCCCTTTCTCGCTCCCTCACGCGCAACTAACGCATACACAAACAGGTTCTCTTCTTGTTCAGCTCGCTATGTAACAATGGTAAGAGGTTCATCTCAGTCCCAATTGTCATCTTCCTCGACCTCCAGGCCCGGACTCATGGCTCCGCGCGGTTCTGCTGCTGCGACGGCTGGCATGCGCTGTCGTCGGGTCGGCGCAGCTTCTGCTACAGCCAGCTCTGGGGGGATCGGCGACGGTTCTGGCCCCGGTGGCAACATGCTTGGGTTCTGCACCGATGAAGCCCCCGGCTTGAAGATCTCACCGACTGTCGTTCTCGTCATGAGCCTCTGCTTCATCGGCTTTGTCACGGTCCTCCACGTTTTTGGCAAGCTTTATCGCCGATCCGGCGATGGAGCTTAGTTTTCTCTTTCGGATTCACATACTTTCATTGTGGATCTTCGATCGTTCTTTTAGAGCCATAGTGATCTTCGGCTCCTGACTCGATAAATGGGTAAGTTGGGAGTCACACAAGCGCTCCAGTAATAATGGTAGAGAAATCCAAAAATGGGATCCGAGAAAGTTGTAAAAGTTGCAGAGGCAGGTAATCTGGTTTGTCACGGCGTCTTTGATGGGGCTGCAGCAGTTGGCTGTTGGGGTACGGCCAAGCTTTCTTAGCCATGGTGTCTCCCAGATCAACCCATATCAGAACCAACTCTGGTACTGATCCATTCATGGAGACAGCTCACTTTCTGCACACCTGTGGCCTCTGTAAACGACGCCTGGCGACCAGCTGTTGTGGCTCCAACAAGACCAACATGGTGAGAGAAAGATTGGAGGGTAGGGATCTTCGGAAGGAGCTGGAGGTGGAAGAATTTTTTTTTTCTTTCGCATCTCACATCGTACTGATAACGTGTTATAAATCAATCAAAATAAAGAGAGAGTTTCAAACATAGAGAAAGAATGAGAGAGAACTCAGAGAGGTTGAGAGAGAATAAGAGATGTTCTCTTATTGATCTGTATATCAAACTTATATATTTCTTAAAGAATTCAACGATATATATAGGCGTACAAAGGGGACTATGCTAGCTTACTATGCTAGCACTATGCACTATGCATTTGACGACTAGATAAATATGGTCATACAATTCAAGATAGTTTATAACAAATATTTTATATTATAAAGTTTTAAGTTGAAGTCATCATTTGGCACATCGACATCCCTTTCACATTTTAGATAACTCACCTAAAGATTTGGATATGTTCGAACTACCTGTTTCCCGCGAAGATCTCCGAGAGAGATGAGGATGGCAAATACAGAGTGTAATAATCTTTCTGATATTCCCGAACTATATGTAAGCTACTTATTATCTTGCATATTTATTTACTAGGTACTTATATTAGCAACTGATTGTGAATAGACCACCACCAGAAGATTAGCATTTAGCAGTCCTTTTTAAAAAAAAAAAAAAAAAAATTTGTAGAGAAAAGGGTGTGCAAATTACATGGAAATTAGTATATCAATAACCACCCTCATTTTCATTTTCATGGCCAAGAAAGAGAGAAAGAAAATGCACAAGACAAATTAAACATAAACGGGTCCATACCAAACCTCTGCATTCAGTTCACACAGAATTCAGAAGACGACAAATTGATGATTGACCATTTAGTGTATTTTTGTCAATTGTGAATCACCCACCTTTCACCAAAACGAATGAAGTCATGGGAAAAAGCTGTCCTCCATGTCTCCCATCCCCCCATTAGCATCTCTTTGTCCCCACTAAGGAAAAAAAATTGATTATTTATTTTGTTTTTTTCACAGAAAATAAAGAGAGCTCCAACGGCATTATCAAAGCAATGAAAAATGCTTCATAGATTAAGATTACCATAGCAACCCACTGCCATTACCTCTCACTTAAATAGCAATTTGATCCCATGAAAAACCGAACTTATGACACGAAGCCTCACCACTTGGACCACCCACGGGTGGATAATTGACCTTATCAAATATGAAAATCTATTTTTTTAACATCCCATTTTGTGTAGGAGTAAAAAACAAACACCTGGTGGGCGTTGAAATTCTAACTCCATCTTTAAATCATCACAACCGTAAAAAAAAAAGTTGAAAACTATAGTCGAACGTTACAAAAGAGCTGTTTTTTTCATGAATTATTAAAAATTCCTTTATCCAAGGCCTTTTTCTACTTTAAATACTCGTCATAACATACCATCGTTTATATGAATCTCCACTCCCATCCAGCTTTTTCATTTACAAACACCGAAGCTAGATCTGCAAAATTCACACCCACTAGAAAATGGAAGCTCTGCTTTACCAGTTCAACCTCCTCTCGGGCCAATCTTTGCAAGATAAAAACTTCGATCCATCCACCATCGAGGACCCCATAAGGCTGTTCGAGATCGAAGCGTACAGGTCATGGGCAGCCATGGAGCTAGAAGAGCAGAAAGAAGTAGAAGAAGCCGAGACTGCGGTGCAACGAACCGAGGACTACATTGACTCGGTAATGGAAAGCGCCATGGACGAGTTTCGACTATTCGAGGAGGAACTCGAAAGAATTTCGATGGGTGAGCTGAAAAACTTGGTGAATACTGCCGAGAGTGCTAGAAATATGGGGAATTTGATGGAAAAGGCAGCATCTGTTGCTTCCACGAGGTATCTAGAGGCCGCATTGAATTGTGCTACTGCTTCCATGAAGTCTGCTTGGAAAGGACTTTCATCTAAAAAGGTTCATCCTTCTTAAGAAATTATAAATTCTTCGCCATCATGGTAAGGATAAGCTGATCACTGGATATTTTATCCTAATTTTATTTGTTCTTCTTCAGTTAATTATTGTAATATTGATTTCAAGCTTATTTATTTGTAACATGGGAAACAAACTAAATCCATGGAAATGGATTCTGAAAATTGTGATTCTGACAATTCATGTATCTCAAAAGTTGATACCATGTTACTTGCAAGTTCGTAATTTCTACCAAACAGCTTGCTTAATCATTTTTGAGCAGACATGGCTTGGGACTCCCTTGGGTGTTAAACGTGTCTCCACACCATTTATAATGGACTAGTCCAATGAGGATGTTGGTAATTTAAAATAAACCGGAATTTGTTTGATCCAAATTTCATTAAAAATGCCAGATGCTTGGATCCATCTGTCAGGAAGTAATCAATGTCCAGCAAAACAGTCTCCATTTTTCAGATTCATGTCCACAAATCTCACTGAACAAATAACCTTTCGGATATAGAGTAATTAATTTATACAACCCTCAAACGATAATTATGTTAATAAATAATTATATTTAAAAATCTTTACACTACATTCAATCCACGTGGCTTATCTTACATATACATATAGCCTAAACAGCAAAAAAACATAATTGTATGCTAGTAGTGTTGGCCTGTTGGGTCATTGGATTAGTGAAAAGAGTTTTGCTATATATAAGCACAGTCGACAGTCGTGCACTAATCTGTGTATTAATATTGATTTATTTATATTTAAAATTTAAATTAACACAGTTTTGAATAAAATTTACTTTTTAACCAATCATATCACATTAATGTATAGATTAATATATAATTGCTTGTAACTATATTTTTTCTAGTGAAAAAGTGTTCCCATTCGTAGGTTTATGTTTCTTCTAATCTCAAGATCAAAGTTCAAAGGGTATAAATTCTTTCGTAAGAGCTGTCATGTAATTTTAAATTTCCTTGATAATGCCATCCAATGGTGGTTCCTCTCGTTAAAACATAATTGATATTTTTTTAATAAAAAATATTTTAATTATAAAGAGATTATATAAAAATAAATTTATAAATTAATATAATTTAATGTAATACGTCAAATTATGAATGTACTTTTATAATAAAATAGATTTAATGGATTATATAAAATTATATCAATTTATAAATTTATTTTATATAATTTTTTTTATATTTATAACAGTTTTATTTTTTAATTGAAGATCAGTGCATTTGCGGCCCATTTATGAGCAAGAGGTTTTAATATATGTTAGTTGAGGGATGCTACTGATCATCTTATACTATATATTTTACATATTTTAAAATTATTTTTTATTTTTATTTTTATTTTTTTATTTTACTTTATTATTATTAAATTAATTGAATTGTTCTATTTATTATCTAATAAACTTGTTACAGGAAAATTTAAAAAAAATATATAATATTTAATATGTGAAAATGATAAGTAGAATTATTCATGTTAGGTAACGTGTAGCTTGGTTCTACTCATGACAATAATTTGTTGCGGTTGTTTTGGTAGATTTTCGTGATTGTTCTTCATGGGAAAACTGTTGACCTGTTTTGGCTATTGAGTATTGATTCGATCCAACTAGTCGACTAGGGTTTACTATATATTATATTATTTTATTATATGATCTTTGTACCATATTTATTTATCATCTAAAATAAGATCTTTTGTAGTTTCGTAGACGCATGCACATTAGCGGATTATGTTAATTTTATATCGTGTGTGATCCATTTTAATTTTTATTCACTTTTTCTTCTTATTGTTCCTAATATAACGACACGATGATACGAGCACCAAATGAAAAGAGATCTAATTTAGAAGATTTTTCTATTTTGATATTTGTTATAAAAAATAATATTTGTTATCATAGAATTTGCAAGTGCTATATATTCATTTTAAAAAATGTAAATAAATATGAGATTTATATAAAAAAAATTATTTTTTTAATAATGTATTTTACTTTCTTTGAAAAAGAATGTATAAGACTTGTTAACTCATAACTTTATATAACATTATTAAAAAAAATAGAAGACATTTATACAATATATTATTATATCTAACGTTATTTTAAAAATAAAATAATTGATCCGTAATATTATTTTAATATTATATATAGTCACTTTTATATATTTTATTAATATGACTGACTGTATAATTTTTTTTAATACGTAACTAATTATATTAATTAATTCTTCTATATATAAAAAAATGTGTATAAAACAGAATTTGTTATTTTAAACGAAAAATCTTGTTTCACCGTTACTTTTATTGTTCCGTTAAATAGCAATTAAGCCACCATTTGTGGCCATTTATATTGTTTGCTTCAATTCCATTAAATAGCAATACACTCGTTGTTGGCCAATTGTGTTATTTTTTTGAATTCCATTATATAATAACTCAAAATTTTGAAGAAAAACAGTGTCAAATTTAATGCCAAAATATTATAGTAAGTTACAATTTGGAAAAACTAGAGTCTCATTTCCTCTTATTTTTTCCCTTTTATACGTATGCCACAATTGAATTTGAAAATATTGTCCATGCATTGCAATGAAAGCTACAATTAGAGAGAAAATATAAGTTATAAATATGTAGAGGTAGATTTTAATCACATCTAATATAAATTTATAATAAGTTTTTATAATAAGTTACAATTTGGAAAAACTATAGTCCCATTTCCTCTTATTTTTTCCCTTCTGTACGTATGCCACAATTGAATTTGTAAATGTTGCCCATGCATTGGAATGAAAGTTGCAACCAGAGAGAAAATATAAGTTATAAATCTGTAGAGGTAAATTTTAATCACATGTAATAGAAATTTATAATAAGTTTTTATAATATGTAGTATAACTTATAATTTATAGTAAGTAACTTTTTATGTCCGTGTGTAAGTAGGGAGAAATTAGTAATTTTTAATCACTTGACGAGGCAGGCGAATGGCCAAGCAGTGCAATAGTCATATTTAAAGTTTGAATACCAAGAGTCATATTTCGTAGGAACCCAAGAGGCATTGAAAGGAGTTTAAGAAAACTTTCAGTGCAGTGGTGCTAACATTTGAAAAGTGACTGATATCTTCTATTACTTTCAGTGTATTGGTGCTACGGTTTCCTTGGTTTGAATGAAGATTGAAAAGTGAGTCTAACTTTCTTTTGTGTGTTTATAGTATAAGTTTATCTATGTATTACATATGTTTTTTCTTATATTTCTAAGAAATGAACTAACTGATTCAGAAACCTATCACAAAACTCAATTCAGAAAACTTATCCCTGATCTGTCTTTCTCAAATCAGGTGTGGTGAAGCAGTGCAGTGGTGCAAAGGTTTTAAGGTACATTAAAAAGGTCAGTTTTACTGCCTTTTGTGTGTTTATATTATATATAATCTATCTATACATTACATCTATTTCTAAGTTTTATGATATTAGATTACTGCTTTTTAATAACTTATTTGTCTTTGACTTAATAATAAAAACATCAATTCAAATAAAACCACAAATTTTCTAACATAAGCATATATAATACATGAGAATATATCATCACAGATGTTTTCTTGCACAAATTTTCTAGCATATAATTACATCAGTTTCTTATAATTATAAAATTCAAAACTCTTCACATAATTAGACAGATAAAAATCCACGAAAATTGAAAGCAATTAAAAACTATATAACATATCTATTAGAGAAATCAAATATGATGAATCAAAACAACTCATATAATCGCAATTTATAGAGTAGGTTAACAAAATGAGGTCTTGTTTTCTTAGCAATCAGAATTGAGGCATAAAGCAACTCATGGCTAAAGAATCTCTCCTCTTTAGAATTAAAAAAAAAAAAAAAACTTTTTAAAAAACCTATCACAAAACTCAATTCAAAAAACTTATCCATGCTGTCTCTCTCAAATCAGGTGTGGTGAAGTAGTACAGTGGTGCAAAGGTTATACGGTGCATTAAAAAGGTCAGTTTTACTGCCTTGTGTGTATTTATATTATATATAATCTATCTATGTATTATATCAATCTCTAAGTGTTATGATATTAGATTATTGCCTTTTAATAACTTATTTGTCTTTGACTTAATAATAAAAACATCAATCCAAATATAGCCACAAATTTTCTAACATAAGCATATATAATACATGAGCATATATGATCACATATGTTTTCCTGTACAAATTTTCTAGCATATAATTACACAGTGTCTTATAATTATATAGTTCAAAACTCTTCACATAATTAGACAGACAAAAATCCTCAAAAATTGAAAGCAACTAAAAATTGTATAATATATCTATTAGAGAAATCAAATATGATGAATGAAAACAACTCATATAATCGCAATTTATCGAGCAAGTTAACAAAATGAGGTCTTATTATCTTAGCATTCAGAATTAAGGCATAAAACAACTCATGGCTAAAGAATCTCTCTCCTATAAATTAAAAAAAATAGTACTCAAATAATTTGTAGGCATCTAATAAAAAATAATAATTGCTTTAGAAACCTCAGAACAAGAACTTCATTCTTTTACAATAAAATCACTTGGCCAACCACTAATTTAGCAGGTAATTTCTTTGCAAGCTACCCCTCATGTTCCTTGTCTCCATGCCGGAATATAATACATTTTACTCTAATCCAAGTTTGACCAAAATCCCAAAATACAAAGAACTCAATGGAAAATCAATACACTCATGGAGGTAGAAAAATGTAGATTGTACATTAAAATGTACTTCACAGTTTATATTGCTCCAGTCATGAACTAAAAAACCAGTAACATATGCAAATATGGATAACATACTTCAAGCACACAAAATTAAATAAAATCATTTAAAAAGGCAACAAAATTTCTAAAACAAATAAAACCTAATCCCTATAGTCAAGCAATAATAAGAAGATATTTATATTTATACAAGAAACTCATCAACAGATCTGAAACCTCATTAAATAAAATAGAGTCTCGCACTTACAAAAGACACCCCCTTATATCTTTTCATCTTTCTATAATTTTTCTTTTCCCTCTTTTGGACAGGTGCATGAAATAGAAACTCGTAATCTATAGTCAAGCTTTATTAATGAAATGTGGAAACTAAACTCCAATAGGAAAAATTCATTTATATTTAGCTCATTCAATAACACAAACAACAACAATGGTTAATCACTACACTCTTAACATTTGCCATACATGGATATTCAAAATGAAATAGTTATACATAACAATCTTCCAATTAGTGCATCAAAACAGAGATGCATCTACACGTACCTAACCTCTCCAGTAAAAGCACCATTGAAATATATATCTCGTCCCCCATTTGCATTAACTAAACACAGCATAACTACTAGCATTCAAATCAAATCTAACAACCTTTCAAGTCAAGGAATCAGAAAGTCTAACTCAGTAGAAACACTTAATTTTAAAGAAAGTTACTCCGAAGTACAATAGAATAAGATCTATCTCGGATTTATATGCATGTAACTCATAATAATAATACTTAAAAATAAAGCACTGAAATGTTAGATCTAAAGGGAACGATTGCAAAAACAAAACGAAGTGAAACAAACAAAGAAAATGAAATGAAAACCTGTAGTGAAAGCTTAAGCTTACCCCCCTCCCTCGGTAAGACATGGCTGCAAGAGATCTAGACGGAATATGAAGTTGATTTAGAGAGAGAGGTCGGGAGGGAGGGAGAAGAAGGAGAATCAGATTGAAGAGAAGAATTTATGTGGCTTAAAACGATTAAGAAAAATATCCCTGCTACCGTCACATAATGCAAGCTGTAAACAATAAATTGCTATTTGAAAACGACAAATTTGAAACTTTACAGCTATTTAGTTGGTACTCCTAACTCAAATTTTATATAATATTATTTTTTTTCCTTTCACCTATCTCATTAAAATCTTAATGCCACTTTATATTATTCATTTAAGTTTCATATAATAATAAATTTTTATTTATTTTTAACTTTTTTATTATTCGTTTAGAATTTTTTTTTATCATATTTCACAAATCTACTGGTAATATTTTATTTCATAATCAAATAAATACATTTTTATTTTAATTATCATAATTTTTATCACACTTTTTTTTTATATCTTTTCAATATCAGAAAAAGAATTTTATTTTTATGTAAAGCTATTTTTTACATAAAAAAAATATGATTTTTTACAAAAAGATAAAAAAAAAAATTTGTATTACAAAAAGATAAAAAATTTTATTTTTTATATATTTTTATAATTACAAAAAAAATTAGGTTTTTTTTTATTAATTATGTAAAGCCATTCAAAATTTATTTTGTAGGAAAATCGACTGTAGGTTAAAAGCATTGCTGAGAAATTATCAAAAAAAATTTGGAAGATTTAAAGTTTATGCAAATCCAGAAAAACTTAAGGAGAAAAAATATAGGCAGTTTAATGTCCTCTCTATTGAAGTGGTGCAAGATTAAGAAAATGCTGAATCGTCATGTTAGAATTAAAATGATCTCAAATATATTTTATAGAATTATAAGCGATGTTTATTTATAGAACTATGCTATAGATTCTATTAATACTCTTCTTTTTTAATATATCACAATGTTTATTTATTTATCTCAATTACATAAACATTACATTATTAATTATTTAATTAATAAAAAATATTACATTTTTATTAATAAATAATTAATTCTTAACTAAAAATATTAAATATAAATTAAATAAACGTGTATTGTACGATACTCTTACTTAATATATAAAAAAATACGTAAAAATTACTGAATTAAGAATTTTTTTTAACAAATAATAAATTCAAGAAAGAGACTCCTTTAACCAACCAGTTGACGGTGTATGATGCCATGATCTAATTTACAAACGGCTAGGTCCCAGACGAGGTGGCATGATCTGAGACGGCTTTTCTCTCCCTCGGCGGGTAGTAACCCTCTCATTGCTCTAGGTTTTCGGTCTCGTTAACGCTTCCGATCCTCTAAAGAAAAATCTACAGTCTATCTGTCAGTTAGGGTTTAGCTAGAGATTGATACAAAATTCCCAAACTTCAAGATCTTCCAAATTGGTCCGACAGGTAAATCTAGTGCCCAGGGTTTATCCTTTTCAATCACAGGGGCTTTTAGTTTTTCTCCAATTTCGTTTATCCCCTGCTTGGCTCCCGAGAAAATCGAGGAAAACTGGCTCCCTATTAAGATGCTAATACGATTATAGGTTTACTCCGTTTGTATTTTTTTAATCGGTTGAAAGTGAAATAAAAATACGTTGGCTAAGGTTGCGGGGGTTGCTACGATTAGATCTTTTTTATAATCATGTTGGGCATAGTGTGTGACCCATCAAAAAAGAAAGAAATAAGATATTGAACATGTTGACGTTATTGTTGCTCAGAAGTTCCAAGTTATTATTGTTTCTTATATTTTCTCAACAGCCAAGGTCAAGTTTAGTAATTGGTATATCAATCTAGTTTCAACACTGCCGCTGGAAAATCGAGGTTTGAAAGGTTTTAATTATCTTGTTGGTGTTAATTCTCTTAGCATTGAATCAGACCTATGCTGACTGATATGTATTAATTCATTTGTTTTTACGGGGAAAAGATTGGTTCCAGTGTTTATCCGTGACTCATGAGATTGGGAAGTCTTCAGGATAATCCGTAATCATTGTTATCAATCGATATTCTTATCTAGATTTTTTTGTTGATGATAGCCGGTTGATATTATTTTTATAAGTACCTATCAAAAAAAAAAATTTTTTTTTTATAAGTATATTAACTAGTTGATATTAATAGATCTAACTGTTCGAATATGTGAATTCGGCATTTATTGATCGACTTTGGTTGATTAATTTTGTTTGTCTTTTTAGGGGAAGCGTTATTTTTGGTGTTCAATCTTGATATTATAAACATAAAGTTGAGGTTGTAGGAGATGCCTCGGGATTTGTCACGGTCGAGATCACCTTCGCATAGGCGAAGGTATTCACCATCTCCCGTGGGACATAGGTATAGCAGGAGAAGTCGAAGAGAGAGAAGTCGGTCTCCTTATTCATCCTATTCATATAGCAGGTGATCCTGTTTATTGTACCTGTTTCTCGTACTACTTTTTGATAGATTGCAAGCATTTTAAGAAAAATTGAGGACCATTATTTTTCGTGTGCTCTGGGTTACAAATGCATTCAAACTGATCTGTATGGATCTTTTACATCCCTGTGGATTTTTAGTGCTTCTTTATCTTTCTAATGTGAAGTCTATTTCGTTTAGGTTAAATTTTACTTGATCTTTGAAAATTCTTAGTGTAAGATTTTCTTTTTTGATAAGAGATAAATGTTATTGATCTGAATGAAATAGGCAATTCTTAGTGTAAGATTTAAAAAAAAAATTTGGAAATGGTGGTTCAATTTGTGCATGCCAGATTTGAATTACTTTTACAAATAGAAAGAGGAGTTGAAAAAAGGTATGGGCTTCTAAAAATATAAAAAGAAAGAGAAAAAGAAGAGTTGAAGTACAGGCTATAATACTTTATATAGGAAATATGTCATATTATAATTGTGAATGCAATGAATTTGTGTTTTGGTAATACCCTGTGAGAGAAACCGATCAAAAAGAGGTGATACCCTGTGAGAGAAGCATGGATAATAGAAATTAATAGAATTTTGGAATTTCTTATTTGTTTTTGTTAGATGATGTGGAAAGCTATCAAAATTAATGAGAAAATGATATGTTTTTCCATGATATGAAGGTTCACAACTTTATGTGGGCTGTTGATGGAACATGATTCTTTTCTCGTTTTGCACAGCTAGATGCATCTCGTATTCAAAGTAAATTTTTCCATTGCAATTTCTCATTCTGGCTTCTTTGTTTTACATGTGGTAGTGGAAGCAGATGGATAGTTACATTGTCTATCTTGGTATTTGTATAACTTGTTGCTGTTTGGAGAGTCTTCTGTTTTCATGAGCTTCATGAGCACCTTAAAGATCTGTACACGTATGATTGATGGTAGTCATGCCAATTTTGAAGCATGTTGCTCGATCATGCCATAAAGTTTGTTGATTAGAGATGTCGCTCAGTTTGTAAGCAATTGTCAGTGGGCATATCTGACCTTCGTGGAATTTGCCTTGTGTATATAAATTCAACAAAAAAAAAGAGTAATAAAATTATTGGAGCAAAAGATTAAGAGTGGTGTGAGGGTGGGACAATTTGAGAAAACGAAGGGTGATCATTTTAGATTGGTATAGTATGTGCAGAAAGGGGGGAGAATCTGTGGATCATCTTCTACTACATTGTGAGGTAGCTTGAGGGTTATGGAACGAGGTTTTTAGTAGATTAGACTTGGGTTGGGTTATGCCGGAGACAGTAGTGGGGGCACTAGCTAGCTGGACTGTTCTAAGAGGCAACAACCAGATTAAGGCCTTATGGAAGATGATTCCAATTTGCATTATGTGGTGTGTGTGGCAGGAGCGCAATGAACGGATGTCTGAGGACAAAGAGAGATCGATGGAGGAGCTGAAAGCTTTCTTTTTTAGAACTCTTTGTGCTTGGGCCATTGCCGTAAATTTTAATGGCCAAGATTTACATGATTCCTTATTTCTATTGCTCCTACGTAGTTAGGACATTCTTTGTACTGAACGTGACTTTTGCCTATTCTTTTATCAATATACTTCTTTTCTCAAAAAAAAAAAAAAGAAAAAAGAAAAAAAAAGAAAGAATGCATGCTCTTCATGAGAGAAATGGAAAAACTCTTTCTTCCCATTGTACGGGAAGTGAGCAGGTGATGGGTGCCATTGGTTGTCCTTTTGTTGCTCGATTGTGACATTTTCTTCATGTGATAAAAGGTGGAGCTCAGAAAGCTTATTCTTAACAATGTATGAGGTAACTTGTACGTGCTTCTGTATTTACTGTACTAAATGGTGGACTGACTGAATACTTATTATTATTATTATTATTTTGTGTATAAATGTTTTCAAATTCTTTTCGTTTCAGTTAGTTTCTAAAAATTATTAATGTTGTTGTACAGACGGAAAAGTCGTTCTATTTCCCCAAGACGACGCAGAAGTCGTTCACCTTCTAGACGTCATAAAAGTCGTTCTTCAACCCCAAGACATTATAAGAGGCATAGGAGTAGAAGTTCCTCTTCATCTCCTGTTCGAAAATCTTCAAGTTCAAGTCTTGGGTCCATAGAGCAGAAAAATGCGAGTGAAAAATTGAGATTAGAAGAAGATGAGAAGAAAAGGTATATCAATTACATCACATATGCTTTCTGACTTAATGATGTTTTGTCTACTTTTTGTTGATTTATTTTTTAGACTGAAATTATTAGAAGGCCATAAATCACATTTGCATGTGTTATATTTTCCCCCTATTTTGTGTTTAGAAGGTCTTGGGACATGTACTGTAGCAATATTATATGTGGGAAAACCCTTGTTTGGTGTTAAATGGTATTTGGTCCCATATGGCGTTTGTTCTATTATAATGATTTTTTTACGAGTAATTCTATTAGAATGATGATGTGACAAATTCATCATTCTGTGGAGTCTGGTTCCACACAATTCAAAGGTAACCACTTCGATCATTTTTGCTTCTTAGCAACCTCTGAAGTGCAATATCCTGGAAGTTATTTTCATGATATTTTAAAAAGGAGAGAGAATTTTCGTCACAAACCAAAATCCATCTGTTCTTTTGTATCAAAAGCACGCAAAAATATGTTCTGCATTTCTTAGTGCACTCATGGATTAGAGACAGTTTCCTGTTGCAAATTTTCATATTGTATGATTAGCCAATCGCTTCAGTAGTCTTGGAATAATGTTGGAAGAAGGCCATGGGAACACAGTCCATGCTGGTGGCGATGATTGTAACTTGTATTAAAATGAACACAAGTATGTGTCTGAATAACAGCTAGCTAACACATTCACTAAATTTTTTTTTCTTGTTCTACAGAATTTTTATAGAACATATCAATTTTAGCCTCCCAAGATGATTATAGTTTGCTTTCCCAATCATAGGCAAAGTCAATTAAACTGCTTGCCATAATCTCTATGGCTTGTTATTTCTCACCCATGTTTTGAATATAAAGACAACGAACACATAGACAATGGAAAATATTGAGGATGGTATAATATTTACAATAATGTTTATTCAGAAACGCTAGGTTTCAGTGGACACATACCTAGAGTTCAAGACATGCTTTCTTCCTTGCATCTCCTGAATCAGTTAACTTCAGAATTCTCTCATCTTTGTTTTAACTGACATTCATATTCTACCTCATTAGCTGGATGAAACATAATCTGAATTCCTTGTTCTTTTATTCCGTGTGTTCTGGGTATCTACTAGATCTAATTCTGGTTTTGCATCCACCATGGATCTAATGTTGTGAGATTTGATTGACAGCAGTAATTTGAATCTCATTTAATTAGTCAATAAATGTTAGGGGTGCGGGCAAGTTGATCTATTCTTGGGCCTAAGCTGCAATCGTCACTTTCTCTGGTAGGGCTGAATACAGGTTTAGAAAGTTATGGTCATTTTGTTAGGGCTGTAGCGTTTATAATTTTTATAAATATGAGAAACTACAGCCGCTTTGAGAAGCAAAAATCTTCCTAAAGGGTGCACGCCACTTCACAAAAGCAGTGAAAACCATACTACTATGGGTTCCAAGTAGCTTCCATCTTTAAAAGCCGAAGCAGCCTTGGGGAAGCCATGAAAAGCCCCACAAAAGAGGCCTTAGTTCAGTTCTATTTGGGTTGCCCCTTAGGTGAAATGCTGATCCCTTACAGCTGCACTTTGGTTGGACTCTAACCTAACAAAGTTGCTCGTATTGCAGTCCTCGTACTCCATGGAGCTCTAATTGTTGTCCTGTAAATGCTTTCTGAATAGCCAATTTCTAGCTTTTGACATTGTTTTGGCACTGACTTATCACAAACCCTTGGCTAATTATTTTAAAAAATATAATTATTTATCTTATAAAAAATGTTCAGTGCAAGAATTGAAGGTTTCCAGTGATTAGTTTTAAAACTGCAGCAGGTTACTTGGCTTTCTTCTCGACAGGATTTTCTGAAGGAAGATACTGCTATAGTTCAACTTGTTATATTTGATGATCAAATTGGGTGCTTCGTTTATCTACTGTTCTCCAGTTTTGAAACTCATTTGTTTGGATCAGGATTCGGTTAGAGGTATGCCTTAAAAGCATAAGCATATATTTAGTGCCTTTGCTGTCATGAAGGTTAGTTTGCCATATTTTGTAATGAGTAGAGAAAAGGGAAAAGAAGGAAAGAAGTAGATAAAAGATAATTGACTGTTTAGTTCTATAGTTGCCTTGATTTAAAAACATTTGAGTCACAGTTGTGGCGTTTGGGATCATTAGCAGCAGTATTTCCCCTGCTGCACGAGTGGCCATTTTTCTGCTTAACTTTTTCTCTTTACTTAGGCGACAACAGGAAGCAGAATTGAAATTGATAGAAGAAGAGACTATGAATAGAGTTGAAGAATCAATCCGTAGGAAAGTTGAAGAGTGCATCAACTCCAAGGAGATTAAGCTGGAAATACAGAGGCTGTTGGAGGAGGGGCGGAAGAGACTTTATGATGAAGTTGCAGCTCAGCTTGAGAAAGAAAAGGAAGCTGCCATTATTGAGGCTAGGCAAAAGGAGGTATATACTTTGGAGCACCCACTCTCTTCATCTTTCTTCACGCTGGTACAAAAGTCTCATAATTATAAGCATTGGAATTTACCACTCGGAGTACTTGGGGGAAAATTTCGTTCAGAAATCCTTTTTAGCTTTTTTTATTTATTTATTTTTTAAATCCTGCGACCCCACTTCAGTTGTCTGCCATATATGTTATCAAGTTTGTTATAAGTAAGAGGAAAAATCAATCTTGAAATACAGTGGGCTTGTGCGGTTGGAAAAAATTAGTGGGTAAAATTACTGTAGAATTACTCTCTTGTTGGGGTAAAAATATATGCTATATGGTGGTAGGTTGGATTATGCCCAAGTTGGCGGTGGAGTTATTGTGGTTTAGGGAAAGTCATGTCACTGGAGGCCGGTGTAGCTTCTCATGTAATGCCAATTTCGTTATGTCTTGTATGGAGTATTTGGAAGGAGATAGCTTGTGTGTTTGATGGACTTGAATTATCACCATTTAGATCAATATCTTTTTTCCCCTTTTTTGATTGGATGAACGTTATGTCTTGTACGCACCCTTTTGTTTTAATGAGTTTTTGATTGTAGAGGTGAGTGCTAAATTCATCTTAGCTTTGATGGGCCTTCTCTGCTATTGCCTCACTCTATTGAGCGGTGCTCTTTTTAAAGTAACTTCTTTTCAGCTTGCTTGTATTAGAAATCTCAGGTTTATTTGAAGTGATTTATATTTTCTCCCCTCCAATCCTCCCCCCCAATCCTCCCCCGGCACCCCCCCCCTCCTCCTCTCTGTCTGTGTGTGTGCGTGCGCGCGTGACAAATACACATTGAACTGGCCAAGGCAATATTATTTCACTGTTTTTTGCCAAGTTGACAATGTTACTTGATCAATTTGGTTTACAGGAGAAGGCTCGAAGGGAGAAAGAAGAGCTGGAAAGGATGCTGGAGGAGAACCAGAGGAGAATAGAAGAAGCTCAGAGAAGGGAAGCTCTAGAGCAGCAGTGGCGAGAGGAACAACGGTACCGGGAGCTAGAAGAGATACAAAGACAGAAAGAAGAGGCAATGTGGAGAAAGAAACAGCAAGAAGAGGAAGAACGGTCAAACCAGATGAAATTGTTGGGCAAGAACAAATCCCGTCCAAAATTGTCGTTTGCACTGGGCTCGAAGTGAACGTTGGTGGAAATTTGGTTTTATTTTCTCCCTTTTTAATCAATATATATATGCTGGACTTAATTTCGTGTTCCCATTGGTAATTTGTAAAAAATCCTTAATGAGGTCTTTGGTGTGATTAATGCGATTTTCCCTCGCGATTTCCAAATTTTACCCATCTGATTTGGGTCAAGTTTGCAAGGTGTTATTTTTTTCTTTTTGTGCGAGTGAACATATTTATCATAAAAATATACAAATATAACAACTGAATTAGGCATAAGAAAATTGAAAATTGTAAGATACGTTATATTTATTTTATCGTAAAAAGCATTTTATAATTTAATATATTACATCAAGTTTCAATTCAACAGTTTGTCAGTTGTTTTAGTAAAAATTTTGTTGTGGATGAATAATTTTTGTAAGCATACAAGATGATTGTAGACATGATATTTGGGCCAATTTCTAACTCTTGTAAGATGTTACTCCAAAGATGGTGAGAGAACCCTTGAAGGGGTGCTAATTATCCCCTAAAGAAAAAGAACACTGCCCGTTGTCAACAATACGGTTTGATCTTGTTGCATGCGTAGTGGGCTCCGGAAGTGATTTTATCTGAGAATGCAACATGGATATGCCTTCTCTAACCAAAACCATAGCGACGCGAGATTTGATTCGGGTTTTTTCGAATGATTCAAAGGACTCTTCCCTTTCGATGAATTATAATTTATAAATCTGGCAGAAGTGGATTATTGTTTATGATGTCCCAACGTGGATTGCAAGTCAAATGATCAACAATGTTCCAGGCAGTAAAATTTTGACTAAAAGCTCCCGAGTTGTTGATGTGGGAATAGAATAGTGCTTCAATTCAAAAGAGAAGGAAATTCATCTTTTCTTCCTTATAAACAGTAAACTGGGATGATTTATTACAGGATGTATACTTTACAATGAATGGCTGTAAAAAGAATTATGATAAGAAACACAGCTTTTTCCTATAAAAGGATGATCGTAAGCAGGAAGGAAACCAAAAAACAGAGTAAAAAAACACAATAGAACCTGAAGTGAAGGCTCTCTTTATGAAACATCTGGGAAAACTGTCTTCAGGAAATTGATAAAACGTGTAGCATACAGCTTGGGTTCAACTGCTGATATTGTAGTGGAGTCAAAATGCAATGATTTGAATGTATGCTCGAGCTTTTTTTTCACATTGTATTCCTGTAATATATCAATTATTCCCAAATAGAGAACAACATCATAAACCTCAAAAAGTTCAACTCCGGAATCATCATCCTGCTGAAGCTTCCGATTAGCCTGAGCTGGCATGTTAACTCCCAACTGTACACGTAACCTGAGGAGTAAAAATGTAATTGGCTGTTAATTATATAATATATACTGCTGAGCTCGAAGCCCTATGTAAATATAGATAACATGATTCCTCAAATTTCAATGACAAGCTGCATAGCAGCATCCACTGGTGACAATATCATGAAGCAAATCTACAGCTGTCTTTCATTGTTTGCTCAAGTTGGAAGCAATTATAAAGAACTAGGAAAAGGACTCGAGTTTGAGCTGAAGAAAACAAGCACATAGGAAGCTATAAATGATTTGTCCATTTCAAGATTTCATATGCACCCATCAGAACCACCATTATATTAACAAGTCTGGCTCAGATTCATATCAAAGGGTAAAGATGATATTTTACACGTCCATAAATTCCTAACTTAACTAAAAGTAAAGAACTAGAAGTAAATTGAGTGACTAAAAGTAACTCCATCAAGACATCTCGGCTAAGATGTCATAATTGTTGTGTAGGTGCAGGAGAGTATAAATTGAGGGCTGTCATTCGATGAACGTAAAGGGAAGGGATGAGTGTCTTATTACTGAAAAGAGAAAATAGCAGTGTTAGCAACAAAAGTTAAGAATGATAGGAGCTACCTCCCAGTACCAGGCAGTAAAAGATCAACTTCCTTATCACCTAAAGAAGATGCTCTCAATGTACTTCCTCGGATGTGAGAACCATGTGCATTGTTGACAGAGCTGGGTTCATGGGTTACTAGTAGCAGGCCGTTAGAAGGAATCAAGGGTTCTCCTTGTGAAACTCCACCTGAAGGAAATGGAACATAAGCTCGAAACTGAAAACTACTTAATAATAGTTAGAAGTTCTACAGTGGAGATAGAGCCAGATAATACTAAAGAATGCTCAAAGAAGATATGGTGCCCTCAGATCAAGATACCTGCACAAAAGTCTAAACACCCCTCATATTATATGCAAGAGTAAACAAACTATTCCAAATAACTACTGAAAGATTACCAATAAAAAAAAAAATACCACTGAATGAAAGCATATAGTCCCTCATTCATTATTTTTTCTTCTCTTAATCTCTTTCTGAATTTTAGGGATTGAGTGGCTCATGTCACAACGCTGTTGGCAACTTGGCATGCTGACAGAGTCCTAGTGGAACTCATAGAAATCCAAAAGTTTGGAGGATGGTTTCCTTGTGGGTAATGTGACGCATTTGGCAAGATCCAAATGCCTAAACTTTTGATTGTGAGAGGACGATATCAAATTTAAGAGCCATGGTATTCAGTACCCTCTATGATTGGACAAGAGCCCCATTGCACTAGGTTTCTAGGATTCAAAAACTTGTGTTCTTTTTTGTATACGTCCTTGCTATTAGGGTTGCACCCCTTAGTGGCTTTTAATAAAACTGCATTGCTTACAAAAATAAAAAATAAAAAATATTGGATTGACCTGTAGAAACTTATGGAGGGAAAATACTTCACTCCATTTATTCATTGATGTACACCAACATATATAATACTTTATTTGATAAGTAAACTTTATTTGGGAACCCTCACCCAGCACTAATTTGTTATGTTGATTAAACACCCCCCACCCTCGCCTAATGTGCTTCTAAACCCCCACTCCATAGGCCCCATTCACCTCTCCAGTACACCAACTACCCCACGAGCTTCTTTATTTGCAATCAACCACCAATCTCCATAGGGCTTCTGGTTCCAAGTTATACCTCCATAGCCATATCCCAAGTAGGGCCTGGTTGAATGTTCTCATATTTTTTATACCCAACCCACCTGACGAGATTGGCCTGCACACCTTATCCCAACCAACTAGATGGAATTTGAATACATCCCCCATCTCGCTCCATAAGAATTGAGGTAGAGTTTTTCAACAACATATATATACTACATACAATTGATGATTATACCCTCACAAGTTACACTTATTACAACCATGTCCTCTAACAGCTCCAAACCACATACCAGCTCATTCATCAAATTAACAAAATATGAGTCCTGAACCCTGAAGTTGTTGGAGGCACACAACAGGAGAGAATAAAGCCAAATATGACGTTGCAAAACATAAACCCACATTTCTAGCTGTTGTTGCTGATTGTAAAGCCTCTTGGTGCATCAAATCTTATAACTTAAATATAACAACACATGACCAATGATGCAATTCTAAAACCAAGTTGGATTTGTAAGTAACTTGCACCCCATGGACTTAGAGATGTTACCTCACCCATGCATTCTTATAGGACAGTAAGTTCCATTCGACCCAAAGGCCATTGGTTTAAGTTGAAATCGTCCCCTGATGTATTTGAAGCTTCCACATCCAAGAATGAATCAATTGGGTTTAGATGCATGCATATGTAGACCATGACCACTTATATGTGCATGTAAATGTATTTTTATGTGTTTTTGTGCTTGTGTCTAGAAGGTAATGCGTATGTCATTTATGTCAAGTAATCACATCTCAGATACTACGGAACAGAACAAGTAATCTTATAAACAAAACATTTTATTCAATATAACTGACAGAAATCTTTGTGGGACAGTTAAACAGTTAAATGGCACTGAGAAAGCAAAAGGATGTTAGCCAAATTGCAATAAGAGCATAATGAAAATAAATCAAAGTTTAGAAAAGATGTTCACAAAGAAAGAAATATCTACCATCACCACAGGGTAAAGCACTGGGATTTTCTATGAGAGCCTTGAGATGCTCAGGAGCTCTAAAGTGTAATCCCAACAGAAGGCTATAGTCAATTATCCGCTGAGATTCCAAGAACATACAATCCAGAGAAATTTGTCTGTGGAAGAGGAAAAAAGAAATCCACCGACCATCAGAAGTAAAAACACACTACCATTGCAGAAAATCATATTAATATAAAAAAAAATCATGAAAAGAGTAAGTAGTGATAGTTGGTAATATATCCATTTCACTCTGAAGTCTGCCATTTCATAGATTCTCTACTGTATGGGATAATCAACTTACTGTAACCAGTGTCAAAATCTAAGGTTTTGTAGCAGTTATAACAAAAACCATTAGCGTTTGGTACATCGGTTATGTCACCCTTTGAATGCTCATTTAAACTGGATTTCAAGATTCAGGAAGTGAACCAAGTGTGCACTTTCCTTCTCATTCTGTCCTTGCTAAATAAAAAGACAAAATTAAAACCAACTCATTAAGCATTGAAATACTGTTATTATAGAAATCAATGGGCAGTTGGGAGCACTCACGTCCACATATTGGGTTTTCCTCTGTGCATGGTATGCAAGGTTATACAATTCAAGATAAGATGTGTGGGAGGTGCAGAAACCAGTGAATCTGCTCAATTAAGCATTAAGACTTGAGAATTCTTTCCCAATCTTCTCAGTTATTTACTGTTATCATTCTCATCGGTTACAAAATTGTCTAGTAATTAGAGAGTTTTTTAGGGATTCTCTAGGAAGCTCGAGGGGAGATGAGTCCCATTCTCACAGATCTCTACAAGGTCTGAAGGTTTTGAGCCACAGAGGAATGTGGACTTCAACTGAATCCACCATAACAAACAGCCGCAGGGTTGCTCTCAATTGGAGCTTGATTATTTGGGTACTCTGCACAAGTTTGTTGGCTCAGAAATAGAGCTTATTACTAAAGTAATTTTATTAAGCATTTTCAGCAAAAAAGAAAAAATAATCTTAAACCACACATCATACAGTCTCTCTCTCTCTCTCTCTCTCTCTCTCTCTCTCTCTCTCTCTCTCTCTCTCTCTCTCCATTTTCTAAGTTACACAATCACTCAGTGGGTTTTGAATCCACATAAGCAAATAAATCAACTTGGGTTTGATCTTAAAGTATTTCAATGTTTCCCAAGTCATGATATCAAATCCATTACTAATAAGGAAGCAAATCACTAATAGGTTGCAAAATCAAAAATTCACATCACAATTTCTACAATAAGAGAACTTACCTAAAAAGGGATTCTCGCACTAATTTGTCCATATGAAATACATATGATAGATCACAGTCTTTCAATGTGGTAGTCTCATCAATTTTGTCCTTATCTGTGAATCTACCTTGAGATGATCCCTTCAGATCATAACGACGGTGAATTTGTAATTCTGTGCAAAACATATTCCCCATGACCACAAAACGTACCTACCAATAAAATGATCAAAGAAATGCATAATCATAAGTTTCCTGCATAACAGTCACAGAGAGGAAACAAGAGCCATATGACAGGATGACAGATACCTTTCTTCCACCATTTAATGTTATCCTGTGAAGCCCAAAAAATTTTGTTATCAGAGTGTTCTCATGTTCCCCTACATGACGGTAATAGTAAGGAAGCATCTTGAGTAGGACCTACATAAAAGAGGCAAAAAATTACATTCATGACTGACGTCCTTCCTTCACGAGAGGTACAATCTAAGAAAGCCGAATAATTCTTCAACTAACAATTCTAATCAGAAACATGCATTACAAAGAGCCAACAAAAAAGTTAAGAAATAGACACATCAACAAAAATCTGTAGCAAATCGCATAGCACCATTATCATAGCCACAAATTCAAGAACACCAAAGGGGGAAAACAACAATAACAGAAGGAGAAAACAGACGAACTATCAATAAATGGATGAAATACTACCAATATCAATAACACAGCATATTTTCTGCTAAGCTGATGGCTTATCCCTGCAAAATTTTAAAATAACAATTCTTATCCTTTAATGGTATTTAGGGACCAAGTCATGGGAAACAAAAGCTTTAGGACTGGTGTTAGCAGGAGAAGAGCAGCTAATATCCTCACCAATAAAATGTTTAATCATATACAATGGGAAAATCACTGCTTGGCAGAGAACGAGAAATAAAAGCAGAATCTTTTGTTTTGTCATGCTACATTCGTTAATCTAATCCTATGCAATACTTTTCTTGTAGGCTCAGCTGCTAGGTCAATCTTCTTCAATTGAAAGCAGGACAGGTACCCCTAATTACAGTGAGTTATAATCTTACTGGAAAGGCTATACAGAATCAAAGATCATATCTGTAACAGACAGTATAATCATACTAGAAAGGCTATATACAATCAACAAGGATCTCTGTAACAGCTCCATATCTCACGTGGTTTGGACTTAAACAGTTCAAGTTAACACTCAACTTGGAAGCAACTTCAATTTCATATTATAAGCATATCTCAATCATTTAAGAGGGGCAAATGTAAAGAAGCACGAGTAAAGTGAAAATCCTGTAAAGTTGCCTATTGAAATAGATGATCTTCACAGAAAATACTTGTAGAAAAAAGATATTCACAGAAACCAGTAAACAGCTTAGTAGATTGTGGACATGCTAGGGATTTGATACATAGAGGAGAGATAAAATATAACATAAACAGGAAACTTGTGTTTGTTCAAACCTTCAGTTCTGGTTTTTTCAAAGTCTTAATCACAAATCTGTCATCATGAGAAAGATAGAATATACTGCCACTTTTCCCAGGAGAAGAAAGTTCCCTCAGACCATCATCACCACACATTGACATCATGTACTCAGCTGCATCTAATTTGAACATCTCCCTCAAATTCCTGAAAATGGGGTTCCATTTGTTAAAACAGCCCGCTTGGGAATCTATGGATAGTAAAACATCTGTCTGCATCAAAAACTCTCCCTTAAGTATGGTTTTATATATTATCCATACACATCTTGTTAGAGATAGTAATAAATTCAACCTCCTCCTCGACAGATTATTGAAGATGACCCCTGCAGTTCTGCTCTATAAATCTCGAATACAATTTTACAGCTCATTAATCATCTTTGTTGAGAACCACAGTCAATGATAACATGCTCTTTTCTCATAATATACCCCGTTTGTCAAGAAACATTGTACTTTGGCCTTAAAAAAGAAAACGCCAACTCTCTCTCTCTAAAAAAAAGACCTATTTATAAAATCTCACAGAACTCTCAGTAATTTTTTGACAAGTAAAAAACTCCCAGTACCTTATCATTGATCTGATTGCTTCTCAACTCCTAATTGTAAAACAGTTATAACTCTTTTCTGAATGATTCCTCAAACAATGTCCTTAGTTGGATGTAAGGGCATTAAACATAGCAAAATCGATGACAAAATTCTCTTGCCATTTAAGAACTCATATTAACCAAATCATTTTCAGGTCATCACTTCTTATAACAAACAGAAAGCCACTTAGCAATAAATAAAACCACACCCTTCACCAAACAGCATACATCAGTGGTCAGGAGTATTATTAGTGCTACATATGAATAAAATATGAAGGATCTGTATATGAAACTGGTAATACATATGGAATTTAAAGAAACTAAAATAGCCTCTCAATCATGTAGGGCAGTGAACATTTGTGCAATCTTTCAGTTTCTCTTAGAATAGTCCTAAGGTTGAAATCTATAGTTTTCATTTACTCTACAAAAAACTTACAAAATAATAAGTTTCAGAATCTAAATGAACATGAGCGACAGAATGGATGATTTAGTAACTTGAACAGACGCTGCCATTATGAATTAAATAAGAACATCTGCTTCTTTTGATGATCTCAAGAATTATTTTCTCAGCAAGTAGTGATTCACTTAGACATACTAGGAAATTTGCCTCATTGGAGCATTAGCAGAGTGTCTATGAAAGTGGGAAGTCTAACTTGCGGATGGTAGATAGACTTCTTTTCTCCCTCATCTCTTCCTTTATGTGCACTTCACAAATTGTGATTAGTGTCTGAGCCATCTACCCAATGGTGATCAAAGGGGTTTTGTCACCAATGGCATTCTATAATGTAAATTCCAAATCATGGAAAAAATTGGAGATACACTTAGCACTTGTGGTTGTTGTTGAGTTTGTAAAGGTCATAACACTCCTTTTAAAAATATTAAGATCATAATTTGGGCAGCATGCAGCCTTTTCAGGATCCAAACAAACAGATTTATAGTCATCTAGTCTCAAACCAAAATATTCAATTGCATGGTGCTCATTAGTATGCTCTTTCACAAATTAAGCAAAGACTATGCATAAGATTGAAAGATACCTGAAGACCATTGGGCAGTAGTCTTTCCAGTAGAAATCATTAGAGTAGTGTGGAGGTGTAAACTGGGAACCCTTTCTTGGGAAATACATCCTTATTCTAGCTCGATCGCCAAAATCAGAAGACCGCACTTCACGCATAGGCACCGGTGTGATCTTGCCAACCGTATACCTGTGAACTTTAAATTAAATACTTCTTTTATATCAGTCAATGAGACCAAAACAGGGAAAAAAAAAAAAAAATGGTTTAAGCGGAAGGTAACATGATAGGATCAACCTTTACAAGAAATCTAACTTCAAATTTAGATACACGGTGGTAATGGACACAATTGAATATAAAACAAAATAAGAAAGATATACCATAGAACTTGACTTTCTAAGTTGGGGGGGGTTATCTGATTTACCTTATGCCAAGTTGTAAATTAAGCATTAAATAATAGCTCTGATGGCCTTTGAAAATATCCACACATGAGTTCCTTGTTGCTTCTTTCACATTAAATTTTTTATGCTGTTTAGTTTTGGGTGATATCTCTGCAAGTTTCCTGATTCTCTCTTTTATTAAAACACCTTGAATGTATTCCCTTTCATAAAATAAAGTACTGTTATCCTGTGCCTCATGTTGCTCTTCATGAGAGGAATGGAATGACATGCTTGAAGATTCATGACATCTTATGTTGCGACCATGATCAAAGAGGCCCCAATTTTCATCTGACAATGAAGCCCTTCGTAATATGCGACCTGTGCTTCGTAAAACTCCATCAGTAAAAATCTTCTCAGAAAGACTGCGCTTAACACTTGGTCTTGTAGCCCTGCCTGCCTCTGAGTTCAATGACAAACTGTGAGAAAAAAAGAAATTTTTGTCATCACGTCCAAGGGAGTTATGCCACTTTTTTAAAGATGGATGTTTACATCCAGCAGGATATAACGTTCCTTTTCCATCTTTTAGGCCCCTACTCCACTTTCCAAAGTAATATCCTCCATCAGCAAAGCTATAAATTCCAGACCCATGTCTGAACCCATTTAACCAAAAGCCATCAAAACGATCGCCATCTACCCATTTCATAACCCCTCTACCGCACATTTTCCCACCTTTCCAATTCCCGATATACGTGTTTCCACCATTCCAACAATACTTTCCAGAACCTTCATGTACTCCTTCCTTCCATGAACCTTCATATGTATCAGAATTAGAATACTGCTTTGTTCCAATCCCATGCTGAACATTCATCCTCCAGGCCCCGCGGTAAACAGACCCATCAGGTCCAGTAAAGGTGCCAAAACCATGAAGATAGCTCCCCGAGATATCACCCTCATATTTTGCCCCTGATGGCCAAACGATCAGCCCTTTCCCTGACATTTTCCCTCCTTCCCAATCACCTTCATAAATTGTTCCGTCGGACCATGTATATTTAGCTTTTCCATTGAGCTGTACTTCCTCAAAACTACCACTATAGATGTCTCCATTCGGAAAGACTAGGTCAGTAATTCTGAAGAAAAAAAAAAAAATACAAATATATTAACCAAAACTCAACCCCCTGTAAAATCAAATTAGACATAAGAATCATGAGTTCATGTATGTACGGCCAGATAGATGGAAGAGGGAGGTATATATAGAAAGAGAGAGAGGGATGGATGGAGAGAAACAAGATTTTTGTAACTGACTTTTACCTTTCAGTGTGAGCCATGACCAGTAGATGACAAGTGATTTAGCTGGCGTGCATGGCTTTTAACGGCCTCATCTCACATACCTTTCTCAACTATGGACAAGTCATTAGAACACCGACGAAGAAATCCCCTACCTATTTCGGACAATCATGTCCAGTTGGGGACGCTGAGCAAGCAAAACAGTTCTGGCTTAGCATTAGTCAAGAAGGGCACATCGAAGAACAACACAGCGATTAAACATCAAATCACCCATTTTTCTTCTATATTGCCAAATGCTTTGCCATTCTATTATTGCCATTTTTTGTTTATTGTTATTTCAAGGGTTGAATTGCTTCAAAAACATCCAAATCTTAAACACATGGTCTAATCACACATTTGATCATACTAACTGGCAATCATGTTGAATTTTGTTTTCCCATAATGGTGTAAATTGTCAGGTACATTCTTTAATGCCACAATATTCATATTTACAGCCTCGAATCCTCCAAAACACAGAAAAACTTGTTTTCTGACAGATTGATGACCTTATCCAGCACAATTAGCAACAACCCTACAAATAAATAAATATGATGAAGCTCTTGTAATCAAAATAACATCATCAAAATCTAAATAGAATAAATTTAATTGTTCATTCTCATTTATGTACATCAAATAAAAAAATAATCTTCTGCCTTTAGAACCTGCAGTGAGATAAAATATATTAAAGAATTCAAGCTTGTACTCGATGATGATAATCAAGAAGAAAGCGAACAAATAAAATGATTATTAAAAAAAAAAAAAGAGAAAACCTAAACTCAACTGAGTTAGCCTCGAAGATCAATCCAATCCCTCTTCCACGCTAAGCTGAAACGAGAGAGAAGAAAATCTCTGTTGAAGTAAATTTGAAGGAAACTGAAAGAAGCCACGTCCAAATTCATTCTGAAAGAGCCACCAAATCCATATATTTTTATTATTTTTTCCAAAATTCCAGGCCGACCTCTGTCCCCATTAGAGTATTTTAAAACATACAAAAAATATAAACGAATTAAAAAAAAGGGAATTCAGACCGACCATGTCCCACCAAATCCTCACGGCTTGAATTGACACTCCACCTCTGATCTCTATCTACAAATTTTGTAGTTTTAACCGTTGGGTACCGTTCAAGGTGAGGCTTCTTATTCACTTTCTGCGTACACACCACATGTTTGGAACTGAACATGGCGCGTCCTAGGAGGTCTCCATTGGATTCAGGTGATGCACTGGACTAGTCGAGCTGTACCTGATTTTAAGTTTTCCCAAGAATAAAGTTTATACTAATCTGAACAATACATACCCTCTCAACAGAGTTTTCTAGAAATTAAATCTATTTTTAAGTTGGATCCGAAGTCTGAGCTATTCAGTATCACCACGAAAGGGATAGATGCGAGGTGGGACCGTGGGAGGGCCAGAGCTGGAAATCGGAATCGAGGCCATCTCTGCATTCACAGATCTTGTAACGTGGCACGATTGATTTCTCTGACTGCGATCACGAATCACGATGTCACGACAGTTTAATATATATTACTCGATTCTCCTTGCCCTTTTGTAACTACCCTTCTCTTTTCACGCCAAGCTGCATACTGCATATTGTCCACCACCACCACCACCGCCATAGTTTATTCAGCAGAACCACCTGTCTTTTCTCTCTCGATACAACGAATCTCACGCCTCTAACGCACGATTGAATACACATACGAATAAGTTAATTGCCTTGTAATTCTGTTAACGGTAACGACGTCGTTCGAGAGAGAATGTTTTTGTTTTTTGTTTTTGAAACTGAGAATGTTTTGTTAAAATTTGGATAAGGAAACAGAAAGAATTAAATAAAAATAATATAAAGTTAGAATTTTATTTAAATATTAATTTTATTTTTAGATTTGTAAACATTATACTAGTTTTTTGTATTTAGATAATAATCATGTAATAATTAGATTAAAAAATTAAAAATTATTTTGTGTTTGAGAATTAGGATTGTAAAAAAATGAAAAATTGATAAACCGGGCCGAATATGTGTTCGGTTCGATACCAGTTTTTATTTAACAAAACATGTCCGATTTTGGATTTGAAATTTAGAAAATTAACTGGTTCAAACGGTTGGAATCGAACCTAATTGGTACACATGTATATTTTTAATTTTTTGTATTATATATAAAATATTTTTTTATGATTTATTTATATTATATATAAATTTTTATATTATATTATATTATAATATACATATATTATATGCTAAATTGCTAATTAATATAATATGAAATTTTAAAATCTTATTATTTATGTCTATTAATTTTATAACATAAAATTTTAATATTAAATATGAGTAAGAATATTAATTTATTAATATAAACCTACTTTTGATATATGTATGTCAAGGATAAATACACCTTTGACATAATAAATTATAATATATATTCTTTTTGATAAATACACTTTTATACATTTGAGAATATATACTCATATAAACAAGTCTATAATCCAACTTATATAGACTGTAGTGAAATTTAATATTATTCTAATATTTGTTAATTATTGTTGCCCAGATGACTAACACAAGAGGGGGGGTGAATTGAGTTGTATTAAAAAAAATAACAATTATAAATCAAATATATAATATAAAATATAAACAAAATATGAAATAACAATAAATATAAAGAGTAAGGGTAAGAGAGAAGCAAACTCAGTATGTTAACGAGGTTCGGCCCCATTGCCTACGTCCTCGCCTCAAGCTACCCCTTGAGGATTCCCAAATTCACTATTCAACCTCCTTCAGGTGGAGATAGAAACCTATTACACCTTTGAACAACACCGTTACAAAGGATCCGTGTAGAACACCCTCTACACTTGCAATCACCTTACACGTGGTGATTCAACTATTCCCTGTGTAGAATACTTTCTACACACACAAGGGTTATACACACCCTTTTTCTGATACAAAAGCTGATAGTGGGTAGGTTATCAGAAAACACTCCTCAACGAGTGAAATAAGAACAATACAGCGCAAGCTATATCTCTCAAAATGAACAAGGATTAAGGCTCAATGTTTAGAGAAGAGAGAATGAAAGCTTTGAATGAATGTTGTATGCTCTTGGTGTTGTAAATGTGAAGCTCTCAAATGATCTATTTATAGGCATATGAGACTTCATATTCAAATTTAAAAAGATTCACATGTCAAAGACAACATCATTCACTTTTTCAAAAAATTCAAATAAAAGATTCTTCTTTTTCAATTGTCAAAGACAACATCATTCACTTTTTCAAAGAATTCAAATAAAAGGTTCTTCTTTTTCAATTGTCAAAGACAACATCATTCACTTTTTCAAAAAATTCAAATAAAAGGTTCTTCTTTATCAATTGTCAAAGACAACATCATTCACTTTTTCAAAAAAATCAAACCTAATCTTTTACTTTTGGCATATGACAAAATGAGCACACTTTCATTTTCAAAAAATTCAAACCTAATCTTTTACTTTTTGTATAAGTCTAAAAAAGCATCAATCACTTTTGAAAATATTCAAATAAAACATGCACATGTGAAAGATGACAATCAATCATCTTTAATATTTTCAAAGTTCAACCCTTTAATCAAGGCATGCACATGCAAAAGATGACAATCAATCATCTTTCAAAATTTTCAAATTTAATTTTCAAAAATATTCATGCACATGTGGAAAATGTATTTTAATGCTTTATGATAAAATATTAATTTTGAGCATTAATCCTAATTTCGAATTTTGAAGAGATTTACAACATTACTCTATAATTTTAATGTGAACTTGTTCCCTTCTTGCTCATGCTTGTTTCCTTGATGTGCTTGACTCCATTGTGTAGACAACTTGAGCTTGAGACTTCTTTATTCTTTGAATTCATTTGTTATCATCAAAATCCATGTGTAGATTTATAATCACATGAAACTTGAAACCTTGAGTTCAACAATCTCCCCCTTTTTGATGATGACAAATATTTGATAGAACTTGAAACCTATATTAATACTTAAGCTCCCCCTGAAAATATGCGTTAGTTTTTCAAGCAAAAGTATAAATATAATTCCAAGCATATATAACAAGTTTAGCAATTTAAACAATGTTAATGTTCTAGTCTAACACTTCTCCCCCTTTTGGCATCATTAAAAAGGATCCGCAACAAGTAAATGGACTGAAGAAAACGATGCGTTTAATAGTCACTGTAGATAGTTGAAAAATGGAGCCGTCCGTGACCCGACAAGTGCTGCAAAGCCTCGAGGCCTAACTCTATGAGTTTAATACGGCTGAAGATTTAAACAATCGCCTGATGTTGTTGACAAACGGGATTGAAGGCTCCGAGTTTCTATAAAAAAAATGATCATTTTCATCTATCGGATGCCAAAAAAATAATCACTTCTTGACCTGAGTTCTGTTTTTCCACAACGATAGAATGGCTGAGCAATTCTCTTCCACTAATGTTCCAGACTTGAATCAGGAACCCTTGACGCATCAATCATCAATCTTCTCTCCTGAGGCCGTCAATACCATGATAGGAGCAGTGAACCGTTTTTCTAGTAAGGCTGATTCTGAGATTATTGCAGAATCAAGAATGCTCAGCAATCAATATGCTGCCTCTGTTACGATCATGTCTCGAAGGTTAATGGCGAGGGTGAGTGAGATTGATCATCTTAACATGCAAATATCTGAGTTACGACAGAAGCTTGCTAATAAGGATAGTGAGAATAAAAGGCTAAAGCAAGAAAACCAAGAGTTGAAAAAATTTGCAGATTGGTATGCTCATGATCTGCAACCACGAATAGAAGAGCTGGAACGAGAAAGGGTTCAGATACAAGGTCAACATCGGCAGATAACAGCAGAGGTTCATCGTTTACTAGAAAAGTAGGGACAATCTACTGTTAATCTCGCTGGCTTAGTAAGAAAACTTTTGACAATGTGTGTCCAGCATATCTTGTATTTCTTTTGACTAAATAAGATTTGAAGATAAAATAGTTTGTTTTATTCTTTATGCTATCTCTATAAAATCAGTCCTGAAGTTCATCTAATCCGCATCAAGTTTTCATCTCATCTCTATAACTCATCTACATTCCTTCAGCATTCTCGTTTTAAGCCTTCTATTCTTTTCTCAATGGCTCATTCTTCTAACATTTCTCTAGATCCATCCATGAGGCATTCTGCATCTCAACCTCCTGTTCTTTCTGCAGCTACCATTGGTGCCATGTTGCAGCAAGAAAATAATAATCTGACTAATAAGTCAGATTCTGATGCTATTTATGACTTGGTGAGTCTTGGGACTCGCTACTCTTCCTCTATTGTGGCTTTTTCTCAGCGGCTACAAGCCAAAAATCACGAAGTTGAAAAGCTCAAAGAACAAATTGTTGTACTTCAACAAATTGTTCAAGAGTCTCACACAAGGGAAGGAATCATTCGGCAGAAGAATAAACAGTTGAAATCTTTATTAGATTCTTCATTCCGCTTGCCGGTTCCCATGAATAAGAATGACATGATATTGTATGAAGAGAATGAGCGTCTCAAACATGAGGCTAAGAATCTCAAATTTATGTAAAAGTATTAAAAAAAATCTATCTCTATTTTTATTGACTCTGGTCTATCTTTTAAGAGATATTCATAGCATGCATCATACCTATTTCTCTTCTGATTATACATAATCTATCTTCTGGTAAAGGTTTTGTGAAAATATCTGCTAACTGATCGTGTGTGTTTGTGAACTCTAACATTATATCACCTTTTTGCACATGATCTCGAAGAAAATGATACCTTATTTCAATATGCTTAGTTCTAGAATGTTGTATTGGGTTCTTTGAAAGATTTATAGCACTTGTATTATCACATTTGATTGGAATGTGATTATACATGAGTTTAAAATCTTCAAGTTGTTGCTTCATGTAGAGAACTTGAGCACAACAACTACCCGCAGCAATATATTCTGCCTCAGCAGTAGATAGTGCAACAGAATTTTGTTTTTTACTAAACCAGGAAACTAATGCATGACCTAAGAAATGGCATGCTCCACTAGTGCTTTTTCGATCTATTTTACAGCCAGCATAATCTGCATCTGTGTAGCTGATTAGATCGAAAGATGTGTGCTTAGGGTACCATAACCCTAGGTTAATTGTACCACTAAGATATCTAAGAATGCGCTTAACTGCAATTAAATGTGATTCTTTTGGAGATGATTGAAAACGTGCACATAAGCACACACTAAACATAATATCTGGTCTACTGGCTGTTAAATATAATAAGCTACCAATCATACCTCGATATATCTTCGAGTCAACTGGCTTACCGGATTCATCTTTATCAAGTTTAGTTGATGGGCTCATTGGTGTTCCAATTTCCTTAGCATTTTCCATCCCAAACTTCTTCAGTAATTCCTTAATATATTTTGATTGATTGATGAATGTCCCACTTTTTGTTTGCTTAATTTGCAATCCGAGAAAGAATGTAAGTTCACCCATCATGCTCATCTCAAATCCTTCCTGCATAGTCTTAGCAAAAACTTGACACATATTTTCATTAGTAGCACCGAATATTATATCATCAACATAAATCTGAATCAAAAGAATATCATCATTTTCATATTTAATGAAAAGAGTTGTGTCGATTTTTCCTCTTGAAAAACCTTTTTCAATCAAGAAACCACTGAGTCTCTCGTACCAAGCTATAGGAGCTTGTTTAAGTCCATATAGTGCTTTTGTGAGTTTGAAAACATGATTTGGGGAAATATGATTTTCAAAACCTGGAGGTTGCTCAACATATACCTCTTCATTTATAAAACCATTTAAGAAAGCACTTTTAACATCCATTTGAAAAAGTTTGAAATCTTTATAACAAGCATATGCAAGTAGCATTTGAATAGCTTCTAATCTTGCGACAGGTGCATATGTCTCATCATAATCGATTCCTTCTTCTTGATTAAAACCTTGGGCTACAAGTCGAGCCTTATTTCTAGTAATGACTCCAGACTCATCTTTCTTGTTTCTAAAAACCCATTTTGTTCCAATAATAGTATAATTTTTGGGTCTAGGAACAAGTGTCCAAACATCATTTCTTTCAAATTGATTCAACTCTTCTTGCATAGCTAGAATCCAAGATTCATCAAGAAGTGCGTCATCAATATTTTTGGGTTCAATTTGAAATAGAAAAGCAGTATGATTACAAATATTTCTAAGAGATGATCGAGTACTTACACCTTGTGAAGGTTCTCCCAAAATTTGTTCAACTGGATGATCTTTCACAAATTTCCACTGTTTGGTTGCATCTTGTATTAAATTTTGATGATCTTTCCTGATGGCTCCATGTTGAACTTCCTCTATTGCTTTCTCTTTGTTGAGATTGAGACTTTCTGTGTTATTTATACCTTCTGTTTCTTCATCAATAGATTTCTTGGAGAGTGGAGAATTAGATTCATCAAATACTACATGCATAGATTCTTGTACAGTTAAAGTCTTTTTGTTGAATACTCTATAAGCTTTACTATTAGTAGAATACCCGAGAAAAATACCTTCATCAGATTTTGCGTCAAACTTACCTAAATTATCTCTGTCATTCAAAATAAAACATTTGCATCCAAATACATGAAAGTAACCAATGTTGGGTTTTTTCTCATTCCAAAGCTCATAGGGGGTTTTATCTAATTTAGACCTTAACATAACTCTATTTATAACATAACATGCAGTACTTACCGCTTCGGCCCAAAAATAACTAGGCAAGTTGTTCTCATTGAACATTGTTCTTGCCATCTCTTGAAGAGATCTATTTTTCCTCTCTACTACCCCATTTTGTTGAGGAGTTCGAGGAGCAGAAAAATTATGAATAAAACCGTTTTCATCACAAAATGTTTCAATATTTTTATTAACAAACTCTTTTCCCCTATCACTTCGGATACTTGAAATAGTATAGCCCTTTTCATTTTGAATTCTCTTGCATAACTTGGTAAAGGCATTATGTGCCTCATCTTTATGAGCAAGAAAGATGACCCAAGTATATCTAGAGAAATCATCAACAATAACAAATGCATAATATTTTCCTCCTAGACTTGCAACTCTATTTGGTCCAAAAAGATCCATGTGTATCAGTTGCAATGGTCTAGTAGTGGAAATATGTTTCTTAGTTTTAAAAGAAGTTTTTGTTTGTTTACCAAATTGACATGCATCACAAATTTTGTCTTTAAGAAAATATGTTTTTGGTAAACCTCTCACAAGATCATTTTTTGAAAGTTTGGAAATAAGTTCCATGTTGGCATGACCTAATCTTCTATGCCATAACCAACTAGTTTCATTTTGAGCTGACAAGCAAATAGCATCTTGTGAGGTAATTTCTTCAAAATCAATTGTATAAACATTATTGTTTCTAAAAGCAATAAAACAAATATTACAATCATGATCATTCAAAATAATGCATTTATCCATTTTAAAAGTAACTGTAAATCCTTTATCACATAATTGACTTATGCTCAAAAGATTATGTTTTAAACCTTCAACAAGTAGAACATCTTCAATTATGAGAGAAGATTCATTACCAATTTTACCTATTCCCACGATCTTCCCTTTCGAGTTGTCTCCAAATGTCACGTGTCCTTCTTCTTTAGATCTAAGATCAAATAACTTAGTCTTGTCTCCCGTCATGTGTCTTGAACATCCACTATCTAAAAACCACTTATTTTTGCTTGTGGATGATTTCATGCATACCTATAAAAACAATTAAAATGATTTTTCTTGGTACCCAAGTTCTTTGGGTCCTTTATTTATTAGTATTAGAAGAAACAAGATTTTTAGGTACCCATATGGCCCTAATAGTTATTGTATGATTTCTTCTAATAGGACAAGTATGATAATTATGACCATTTCTATTACAAAAATTACAAATAGCATGTGACATATATGAAAAACTTGAATGATTATAATAATATCCTTTTTTGACAAAATTATTTTTATGAAAAGAATTTTGAATATTAGTCTTTGAGGTAGAATGATTATCAAAGAAATTTTTATAAGATTTGTATTTTTGTTTTGACATATATCCCAAACCTGCCTTGTCAAAAACACATCTTTGACTACCAAGAAGTTTTTCAAAATTTCTTTTTCCATTCGTAAAGTTTTCAATAATATTTTCTAAATCGGTTTTCTTCTTATTCAATTCAAGATTTTCATCTTTCAAAATGATACTTTCTTTTCTTAAAATTTCAATTTCGTTTGTTAAAGAAGAATTTTTCTTTTTCAAAGCAGTATACTTGATACCCAATTTTTCAAATTCCTCATAAATCTCTTCTAAAACATTTTGCAATTCTTCATATGAAGGATTTTCAATATTATCAAGATTTGTTACCTCAATGTCATCTTTAGCCATAAGACAAAGATTTGCTGATTCTTCATTGCTTGCTTCACTATCTGAGCTACTTGAATCATCATCCCATGTAGTTTTCATTGCTTTCTTGCCCTTGTTTCGATCTTTCTTTAGCAGAGGACAATCTGGCTTGATATGACCAGGTTTATTGCATTTATAACAAATTAAAGTGTCGTTTTTACCTGAATCTTTCTTGGAAAACTTTTTGAAAGATTTCCTCGGAGGAGTTCTATTTTTCTTCAAGAACCTCTGAATTCTTCTTGTTATCATCGCAACTTCTTCATCTTTATCGTCATTGTCCTCATCTTCATCACTTTCACTTTCATGAGGAACAGCTTTAAGTGCTAAGCTCTTCTTTGGTTTTCCTTCTTCTTCTCCTCTTTTCAATGTGTACTCATGGGTGATAAGTGACCCGATGAGTTCATTGACTTCGAGCTTCTTGAGGTCTCTAGCTTCAAGAATCGCTGTAACTTTTGATTCCCAACGTTTTGGTAAAGAGTTGAGAATTTTTCTTACTATCTCCACCTTGGAATAAACTTTGCCAAGAGCTGTCAAGCTGTTTATGATGTTAGTAAAACGAGTGTGCATACTAGAAATAGATTCATCATCATTCATCTTAAACATTTCATATTCATGAGTAAGAATATAAATTTTTGATTCCTTGACTTGCGAAGTTCCTTCATAGGTTACTTCCAAGTTATCCCAAATTTCCTTTGCCGTAGCGCAATTCATTATTCTATTAAACTCATTTCCATTAAGAGCATTATATAATAAATTCATAGCAGTTAAATTTAAAGTATAAAGTCTATCGTCTTCACGATCAAACTCTTCTTCTTCCTTTTTGACCTTTACTCCACCAACCACTTTTGTTGGAATATAAGGTCCATTTACAATACATTTCCATATTTCTCTACCTTGAGCTTGAAGAAATATTCTCATTCTAACTTTCCAGAATGAGTAATTATCTCCACAAAAGAGTGGAGGCCGACTACTAGATTGACCTTCACCAAATGAAGCTGCAATGTTAGCCATAAGATCTTAACTCAAAAGATAGTTAATCTTATAATAGAGCTCTTAGCTCTGATACCAATTGTTGCCCAGATGACTAACACAAGAGGGGGGGTGAATTGAGTTGTATTAAAAAAAATAACAATTATAAATCAAATATATAATATAAAATATAAACAAAATATGAAATAACAATAAATATAAAGAGTAAGGGTAAGAGAGAAGCAAACTCAGTATGTTAACGAGGTTCGGCCCCACTGCCTACGTCCTCGCCTCAAGCTACCCCTTGAGGATTCCCAAATTCACTATTCAACCTCCTTCAGGTGGAGATAGAAACCTATTACACCTTTGAACAACACCGCTACAAAGGATCCGTGTAGAACACCCTCTACACTTGCAATCACCTTACACGTGGTGATTCAACTATTCCCTGTGTAGAATACTTTCTACACACACAAGGGTTATACACACCCTTTTTCTGATACAAAAGCTGATAGTGGGTAGGTTATCAGAAAACACTCCTCAACGAGTGAAATAAGAACAATACAGCGCAAGCTATATCTCTCAAAATGAACAAGGATTAAGGCTCAATGTTTAGAGAAGAGAGAATGAAAGCTTTGAATGAATGTTGTATGCTCTTGGTGTTGTAAATGTGAAGCTCTCAAATGATCTATTTATAGGCATATGAGACTTCATATTCAAATTTAAAAAGATTCACATGTCAAAGACAACATCATTCACTTTTTCAAAAAATTCAAATAAAAGGTTCTTCTTTTTCAATTGTCAAAGACAACATCATTCACTTTTTCAAAGAATTCAAATAAAAGGTTCTTCTTTTTCAATTGTCAAAGACAACATCATTCACTTTTTCAAAGAATTCAAATAAAAGGTTCTTCTTTATCAATTGTCAAAGACAACATCATTCACTTTTTCAAAAAAATCAAACCTAATCTTTTACTTTTGGCATATGACAAAATGAGCACACTTTCATTTTCAAAAAATTCAAACCTAATCTTTTACTTTTTGTATAAGTCTAAAAAAGCATCAATCACTTTTGAAAATATTCAAATAAAACATGCACATGTGAAAGATGACAATCAATCATCTTTAATATTTTCAAAGTTCAACCCTTTAATCAAGACATGCACATGCAAAAGATGACAATCAATCATCTTTCAAAATTTTCAAATTTAATTTTCAAAAATATTCATGCACATGTGGAAAATGTATTTTAATGCTTTATGATAAAATATTAATTTTGAGCATTAATCCTAATTTCGAATTTTGAAGAGATTTACAACATTACTCTATAATTTTAATGTGAACTTATTCCCTTCTTGCTCATGCTTGTTTCCTTGATGTGCTTGACTCCATTGTGTAGACAACTTGAGCTTGAGACTTCTTTATTCTTTGAATTCATTTGTTATCATCAAAATCCATGTGTAGATTTATAATCACATGAAACTTGAAACCTTGAGTTCAACAATTATTATGAAATAATATACGTATACCATTATAATATAAATAAACTAATAATTTTAATATATGTAAGTTTATAATCAAGTATAGATTAGGACTCTAGGTTTGCTTAATAGGGATTTTTGATGTACGTGTCAGACTCTTGGTTCCCAGATTTTGTTGAACTTCTGCGTTTGGATTTCGTTTGGTGGTATTGTTGGTTTAAGTGCTGGATCGGCAAAATTTGGCTGTGAATTTTGATAAAGGTGATTGTTTGTTTGACGGAAATTGCTAATTAAAGTTCAAGCTTTTGGTGCGTTACAATTCGGTTTGTACATGCGGACTGCATGTGTGATCAAATAAACGTATTCAAAGTCGTGAACTGAACATAAATAAAGTTGTCTGTTCCTATTCGTCCACTCAATTTGCATGAGAGAGAGAGAGAGAGAGAGAATTGCATTCCAAACTTCGTTCTTGCATCGCTTACTGCCTAGTTGTATATTAACCAAATTAAAAGCATAAAAAATAAACTCCTAATTACGATCAAGAATCTGACAATGGAGACCGGATTGCTTAGATTTTTTTCATTGTCAAGGCTTTCTATAATTAGAGAATCTCCGATCACCCTCACCCATTTCTTAGCAGCAACTGCTTTGTTAATTGCACTTGTAATCTGTTTTGCTATCAGAAAATCATGGTCCCATTCTGTCTATCTGATTGACTTTTGTTGTTATTTGCCTCCCGATAGTTTGCGAGCTCCACATGCCCATTTCATTGAACAGCTTGAAAGAAGCCATTTTTTTGACACGGACGGTATCGATTTCCAGGTGAAAGTACTTGAAAGATCAGGCATTGGAGTTGAGGCCAGCGCCCCTCCTGCATTGCATGAGCTCCCACCTGATCCTTCTTATAACAAAGCTCGTCATGAAACTGAGGAAGTTCTGTTCACAATTGTCAAGGACCTTCTTTCTAATAACCAGGTGAATCCCCGAAGTATCGATATTCTCGTTTCCAACTGCAGTCTCTTCTGCCCTACACCGTCCATCACGTCTATGATCGTAAACAAGTTCGGATTCAGGAGCGATATAAAGGCTGTCAGCCTCAGTGGAATGGGCTGCAGTGCTGGAATACTATCGATAAGTCTGGTTAAAGATCTTCTGAAAGTTCACAAAGATTCGGTAGCTTTGGTTCTCAGCATGGAAGCGGCAACTCCCAATGGTTACAGAGGTAACGTCAAGTCCATGCTTATTGCCAACGTTTTGTTTCGAATGGGAGGAGCGGCTATTTTGCTTTCCAACAGGGAGCAAGACAAGCCAAGGGCCAAGTACAGACTCCAAAACGTTGTCCGAACCCACTTAGGGTCCAACGACCAAGCATACCAGTCTGTGTTCCAACAACCCGACAAAGCGGGTCATGTCGGGGTGTCTTTATCACGGGCGCTTCTACATGTTGCAGCCAATGCTCTGAGGACAAACATATCCGAGTTAGGCCCTCGTGTCCTGCCGTTCTCCGAGCAGCTTCTCTATGGGTGGTCTGTGATCAGGCAGAAAATATGGCCTTCAGCAGGCCGGAAGGGAGTTTATGTACCAAATTTCAAAAGGGCTTTTGAACATTTCTGTATACATGCTGGTGGAAAAGCTGTCATTGATGCCATACAGGATAATCTCGGGTTGAGCAGGGAAGATGGAGAAGCATCAAGAATGACATTATATAGGTTCGGCAACACTTCGTCCTCTTCGGTCTGGTATGAGCTCTGCTATCTGGAGGCAAAAGGAAGGGTTAAGAAGGGAGATCGGGTTTGGCAAATTGCATTCGGAAGTGGCTTCAAGTGTAATAGTGCAGTTTGGAAATGCATATCAGATCTTGGTCCCAAAGTAAGAAATGCATGGTCGGACAGAATCCATTTGTATCCTGTTGAGATCCCAGAAGTGTTTGACCATTAACCTTCATAGCAGAATCTACAAAGATCTCTTTCCCATGTATCCTGATTCTCATATATTATGGACAGTGAAATTGGTATTTAACCTAGCATTTTGGGAAGGACGGAGATAGAGGGCTCGATATCAAATCCTTCATGGAGATTCAGATATTTTACTGTAGATCCACCACAATTTTCATTTACCATTCCTCATATTGACCGGTAAACATTCTTCCAAACAGACTGAAGCAAGTTCTAGGGGAATCCATTTATTCTCATTTATCAAGCTAAATTACAAATCCTACAAGTGAAACATAGTTGAATGCGCTACTAGTTTCCTCACCTTTGTAACAAGGAAAATTGGGAACCATGAGCACATGATACATCGGAGAAAACTTACCATATTGCCTATGATTTCGCTATGCCTTTCATGGTTTAATACAAAATCCAATTCGTGAATTAGCTCAAACAACCCTCGAAACATAAAATGAATTTAAGAAATATGAGACTGATTGAGCTGAAATATAGGAGAGGTATCTGCATCCAACAAACACATTTTTTAAAGAACTCTATAATGAAAAGGGTCATAGTCACTGTTAGGGGTGAAAACCAATTGATGTGGTTCAATTTTTGTCTAAAATTGAAACCGACCGACCGACTGATAAGGAAGATTTTGAGAGAAAGACTGACAAAACCAGCCACTGGATAAGAGGAATACCGATTGTATGATTTTAGTAGTTCCTAGGTTGATGACGATGGACTGAAGCTTCATCTAAGAGATGAGAGAGGGAGTGGGAGAAATCAGACTGGAGAAGAAAAGGGGAGGGGGAAGATGACAAGCTCAAATTGAAATGACACGGGATCGTTTCACTTATATATATTTTAATATGTTACATATAAAATGACGTATTTTCGTTTAAATTTAAGACCAAACGAAGTCATTTCACTTATATATATTTTAATATGTTACATATAAAACAACGCATTTTCGTTTAAATTTAAATTAAACAGCATCGCTTTATCTAAGATATATATTAAAAATATATATATATTTATTTAATTTGCCGGTTTGGCGGTTTGAACCAGGTTCAAACCAGAATCGAACCAGCCAACATCTGTTTTAAGGAATTTCTACCCTCGGTTGACTGGTTCTCTATCAGTTCTGTGCTCCAGCAATCGGTCTACATTGGTGCTAGCCGGTTTCGTCGATTGTTGTGCAGCCCTAGGACTCACAGTCAAGCTTCCATCTAAAGTTGTACTCGTCTCAAAACTCTGTCCAGCTGAGCACATTGGTCCCAAGAGTACTGTAGACTCTGGCAAAACAGTAGTAAGCCAGCCATAATTCGGGCAAGTCAGTGACACGATAACAAGTAGTCCCAGCTGCCACCACTGAATCTTTAAGACTAGCAAAGTTGATTCATTTAACTTATTCAGTGCATTGAACATATCCAATCTGTTTATGGCCTATACATTTTGTTTCGCGCAGCTGTTCCATACAGGTCAACAGCCGTGCAAAGATGCATTCCCATACCATATCTAGAGGTTTTAGTAGGTTGACAGCATCTCAAAAAGTCATGCATGGGCAATTGAACAAATTCCAGTCCATAAGGTCCAATCAATGGTAAAAGCTTTAGTGGCCATGAGAAATCTTGCAGTTGATTAAGTGTCATGAATAGTGAGGTAACGGCATCAAATCGATAGCTATCTCGCAAACGGTTGCACAGCATTTAAATTTACCTTAAACTCTGCAGTTTTATCCTTCATTTAATGAGATATCGATGCTTTTGATACCATATGCTGCTTGGACAACATTTCAGCAATTAGTTGGCGGCCAAATATGCGTGAATTCTTGAGGATAAGGTTTCTTGTAGACGAATCAACAACATAACCTTGACATGGCATCCATTGTAACAATTGTAGAAGCAATTCCTTCTTTTCAGGTTGGGCAATATAACGTGATATGGCCATCTGAAATAACCCCTGAGAGAGAAATTGCAGCATGGTGAGTTAGTCTGAAATTCAAAAAGTCAAAATTCGAAGGAAGAGGAGGTAAATAATGCACTTTTTCCATCGAATGAAATCCATTGTAAGATGGATTCCTCAAGTACGGCCTTGCAAAGTAAGTATCTATAGGACCTTTGATCCCCACCTTCCACATCTATCTTCTTTTTCATTTCAGCACCCAAAGGCTCATAAGTAAAGCATGTTTTGCAGTGTTTCTGGAGTAACTTTCTTCATTAAAATAAAAAAAAATGTCTAAGATGACTACACCTTACTATTAAGATCTCCACCTCATTCTCTTTACATGGCCTGGTAATCTAATCACATATGGAAGTCACCTAAGATATGATGAGTTTAGCAGTCAGGATACTATGATGAATTTCTAATGCTTGACATCGTGGTATAACTTGGATTTTAAAACAAACAAATAAAAAAATTCCTAGATTTATTTCAAATATATGGCTTTGAATTATCATATTAAGCTGCCTTTGCTATTCACAATATTTTAGATGCATCCTACTCATGGTGTGGTAGACACTAACATATATGTCCCATGTCTCATCTTGGTATCAAGGATGAATGCTGGTTGCAACAAACAAAAATCATTTAAGCTTTCCGGAACAATTTATTTACACTCGTAACTGTTTACCTGATCAATCTTATAGCCACAACCATGGATCGCCTTTATAACATCATTTATCAAGTTGATGTTTCCCGAATTAAAAAATGCAATAGAAAACTTCTTTATTGCAGGCTTAGAGATCAACCCTGCATTGTCCTGAGCAGAGAATGTTTTACAAAAACAATCACTAGTTTGATAGGTAAAGAATAAATACAAGAATTCTTAAACCAAAATCGTATACCTTCACTACTACATAGGCATCTTTGAGTAACCTTCCAGCTATTAGAATGTGCAGAATCTTCTCATGAAGGGCCTTGCACATTGTTCTCTTACTATATCTCAACATATTGTACACAGAAAAAGCTTCTGAATGTGCTTTTATCTTTCCAAGATGAAACATCAAAGTGGAACAAAGTTCCTGCAAAATAAAAAAAATGGAAATGAACATTTGTAGTTACATGTAACTCATTGTTTAGAAGTCCAAGTAACTGCAGTTACCATATGTTACCTGGACTAGGATAATATACAAGGCAGGGAAAAACAATCTGTAAGAACTCTGGGTTGTATAACTATTTCAACATAACTGAGAGAGAGAGAGAGGGAGAGGCAACAAAGTAAAACAGTTTTGCTCTAGAATTCTTATGTAGAAGTTACAAATTCAATAACGCCATACCTCCTCTGGTTGGCAACCTCTATTGTGCATGTCCTCCATTGTCCTGTAAGCAAGCAGATATAACTTCTCCTTGCAGAAATATTTGATAAGGATATGAAAAGTTTTATAATCTGGACTGATTGCTAATCCATCCATTTTCCTTAGCATCTGCATTACACTGTCCATTTCACCTGCTCTACAGTAAGCACAGAGCATTGTATTCAACATAACCAAGTCATATCTGTCATAGGTGGCTTCAAAATCCCTGGCCAACTGCTTTGCTTCTTCCAAAAGCCCACCCCGGCAAAATGCTGAAATCATGATACTATGGGAATAGCCATCTGCAGTTGGAACATAATTTATACAGATCAAGCAAAAAAGACAGAATAGTTAACCCATGCATGGCATACAAGAATTCTTCAAGAAATCCCAAAATCCAATGCAATTAACCTTAAAAGACTACATGTTGTGTTCAAATTGGGTCACTTTCATCAGATTTAAGAGTGAGGGTTCATGCACAACGCTAATGCTGACAAGCAATATAATCCAATTAGCCAGGGAGATTTCCAGTATATCTTATCAATTGATTTGTGACCTTCCATTGAGTAGCAATACAAATGAAAAGTCTTGCAAACTAGATTTCAAATTAGTTGCTCAAGCAAATATAAAAGAAAAAGATTTTCCAGCAAGAATCACCACAAAATGTCCTTCAGGATTAACAACAGCTCACAAATCAGAACTCCAGAAAATGAATCTTGAGCTCATCAAACCATTTTTCAAAGCCAATAACTTTTTTTCTCTTTTTTAGTTTTATTTATTTATTTATGCAGAAAAAGCCAAAGAATGATGCACTGATAATAAAACACATATTTTAATGGATAAGAGATGCTCGCCTTAATCCAATCTCTAACAGAAAACATACCAGATCTGATGGATTTATCCCTTATTTCTTGAAAGAGTGATTTAGCTTCATCTATACACCCAGCCTTAGCAAGGCCATCCATCACTAAACAGTAGGGCATCTACAAATACATTCACATTATGAGCTATAGAAGTTCAATACAAAATAATATAAGAAAGACAACTAACGTCAGCAGTGATTCATGAACCTTGGATTTCTCCCATATCTAAGTGAAAGAACAGAAAACTTAAGCAAAAAATACATGAAACTGCAAGACAAATATGATCAGCAGTACTAAAAATACATGAAACTGCAAGACAAATATGATCAGCAGTACTTCATGAACAATAGATAAAGTATTATCTGTTTATGAGAGAACAGAAAACTTAAGCAAATCAGAACATGGAACTGATTATAAAAAGAGGTTCCAACAAGTATGCTACATGGTCAAATCATTATGAACAAATATTTAGAAGGCAAAATTTGGAGCAGCAGTGACAAATAGATACATGTGGGATAAAGTAAAGGACAGTTAACAAACATGCACGTATATGTAAGTCTCCAGTGCATGGGTCTCTGGATGACAAGCACAGGTGCATGGGTTCAAGCCATGAGAGAGGCCAGTTCATGCAAAAATACCAAAGCTTAGGATCATATACCAAGCAATCCTCCCAAATGTGTGTGTGTGTGTGTGTGTGTGTGAGCGCTACATGAGAAAGCAAAAAACCTAAACCTAATTTAAGAACGTACGGATATATTACGAGTCTCCTTCAGTTACCTCACCATGAAATTACTATAATCAAATCTAAAATGTGTAAGTTGCTTGGAGGCACCACTGATGTGAAAAGCACAAAATATTGGAGGAAAATGTCAAAGGGAGTTTTCAAAAAAAGGAAGTTCAAGAGAGATTGAAACAAAGGCCATAGATCAATACAATTTCACAGGGCAAACATATTAAGATTATATGAGGAACTAAAATAAGCCTTCACTAACAATATTTACAAGAATGTAAAATTAAGAAGATGCAAGAAATCAGAAGTTTTTGATAAATAAGGATTTCAGGTAGCAACATCCAGTAATGAAGCATATTACTCCAAAGAGAGCCATATCACAAGGTTACAAACTTTGATTACACATAACTGTAACAGATAGTGTACCTCTTCATCGGCATAGCCCATAGTTTCCAGCTCAGCTAATAGTTCTCTTGATTTTTCAAACAAGCCTCCTCTAACATATACCTTTAATAAAGTTGTCAAAACTACCTGCAAGCATTTTCAGTATGAACTTGATGAGAACTGTCGCCAAAGTATTGACAACTACCTGACTCCAAAAGAAAAAGAAAAAGAAAAAAAAAACTATATGGGATGTAAATTAGTGTTTCAGTGAATTAATAAAAAATTGGGCCGATGCAAATCATCTGGCTGCCAATTCCAAACCATCTCAAAGCATGTCGATTCCAAGACCTTGTACATTAAGTAAAGGACAACACTGGCATCGGATAACCATAATCTCTATGGGCAAAGTAAGCATGAAAACAAACCTTATTTGGCACTAACCCTGCAGATTTCATATCTTGAACCAGCTCATCGGCCTTTTGATAGTTTCCATTTATTGAGTAAGCATTGAGCAAGGAACTGTAATGAAATTTGTTTGGTGAGTGACCGTCATCTTTCATCTGGTTAAAATAGCTTTCTGCTTCTTCCCATTTATTATTTGAAGCACAAACAGCTATAAGTGTCCCATAAATTACACTGTCCATGTGCAGCCCATTACGCAGAAGCTCCTGAACCAGCTCTAATGCCTTAGAATAACCATCTTTGACTTTGATGCAACCTGAAAGCAGCTAAGGATGCCAGTGGTGAAATTTGATGAGTGAATCTTGAAATTATAAGTAGTATAGGATAAATAGAATAAAACATCTTCGATTTCTTCGAAACTGTCATTTTTTACGCATTCCACTTCAAAACCTCAATGAGATGACTGGCATGAACTCAATAATATAGATGTTGCGACATGGCCATATATGGATCATTATCATAAGTTCGTGGAGATAAAACAACTTGCATCATAAGTTCTTTAGGATAAATGAACCATTTGTTTGCTTTTTCTGCATATTCCCCTTGACAAAAGTGTGCAAACAAGTGATAACACACAAATAACAGAGTTAGTGACCTACATAGCAGTGTGTGATCATCATGAAGCTGACTGTGTTCCAGGTCACATGAACAGTTTTCACACGTGCTTGGAGATAAATTGATATTACATATATAAATTGAAATGGCCTACCGTGCTATATGTAACAACATCTGGCGTTAATCCATCTCGCCTCATTTGATGAAACAGTTTTATGCTTCTATCAAACTTGCCATTCCTGATCAGACAGCTAAGAACAGAATTACATATAAAGACATTGTTTTTGGCTGATTCATCTTGAATGCCATTGTATATCTCTATTGCCTCTACAGGATTTAGGCTCTTCCCCATTAACTTCATATAAGTGCTATAAGATGAAGCATTAATCTTGCCACTTTGTAGCATCCATTCAAAGAGCTGCAATAATTTCAGCAGTGAAATACAAATTATGAAAATTTATTGGAAAAGAAATTAAACAACAGTTAATTAGACTCATCATTCAAAGAGGATGGGAAAAAGGGGGGGGGGAGCACCATATACTGAGAGAATATAGAGAGAGAAATTTTCAAGGACAATTTTGAAAAAAAAAAAAAAAGATGAGTTCTAAGCGAGAGGCATCAGACTTGTGAGAAATCATTCCAAACAATAGATAAAATATATATACATTTGAAAGGTTAATTACATTTGGTCAAAAAGGTGATTGTTTAAAAGATAAAACACGCACACACTTGCCATAGAATAAAAGAAAACTGAATAACACACATCAAAGAGACATTCATGCAACGTATTACTTATTACATATAAAGCCAACTCCAAAAATAAAACAGGTAGGCTAAACAATTAAAAATACCAATTATTAGCTTTCAGAAACAGACAACAGTTTTCCAGTTACCTGGGAAAGATCATGCCATCTGTTTAGCTTTCCAAAATGTCGCAAAATGGCATTCATGTCTTGCACCTTCAACATCCCTCCTAGTCTGCATTAATATATATATATATATATATATATATATATATATATATATATATATATTATATGAGTCCAAGCGCAAATGCTAGACAGACGTTTCCACCAGAAAAAAAATATATATATATTCCAAGATTTGAGCAATGAAGTTAAGATCACCACAATGACCACCACTTTTTTTTATTTTTTTTAATTTTAAATTCCTGGTTTCCTGAAGAAAGAAGAATCAGTGTATAAAAGTTTCAAAGAATTCGAACTCCCTATTATGAACCCCCTACAGTTAGAGCCAAGCATTACTGCTCTTGCGCTTCAGATAAGTTTGTGGATTTTGAAGCGCCTACTTGAAATGTGAACGAGAAAACCACACTATTGTGAACGCCCTCTACAGATAAAACATTTAAAACAACGAATCGACTAACATATAAAAAAAATGGAACCAACTTAACTTCACTTCCAACAATCACAAAGCTTGCACTCGAGAAACAATTCATAATCCAAGTGTCACACAACAAACGCAACAGAAATGTCAAATATATAAACAATCTAATGCAAATCCATGACTTGCACATAAAAACAAAAATTTCTTCCGTTAATTAAAAACCCAGATGATAACATCATCGCTCATAAAAAATTGACTAAACTAAGCAACAAAGTAAACAATTAGACAGAGCAAACACCCATATAAACAAAACTCTGTGTGAACGGGTAGATCACCTTGCAATAGCATGGCCCAAATCGGATGCCTGCTGAACTTCAAGAATGGCAGATTGCCTTTCTAAGTAGGACTTGGAGTGGCGCCTCTTATGAACCCCAGTAACCGAGCCATTTCCATTTTTCCTTTTAACACTATTAGGTGGTTCTTCACGGAGAGTTATTGTTGTCGTTGTCGTTGCCGCCGCTGTTTTGGGTTGGGAATTCCTCTTGGCTGATATCGCGGTAGTGGGGGAGGTGGTGGAAAGGGATACAGAAGGAATTATAGGAAAGGGCACGGGTAAGTAGCGGAAGTTGGTGTGCTGAAACCCAGCGCCGAGCAAAGACATATCCATCAGTTTTCGGGCATTAAGACGGGAATCAGGGAATCTCGCCAAGCGTGGGGGTGGACTGTGGAGTTGCTGCACAGACCTTAATAAGGATAGAGAGTCAGAGACCAACCGGAGAGACACGGCATCCTTTATGGTTTTCAAATTCTGAGTTTTATACTATATACCCTCAATTTCCTAATAATTCTCAATGTGGCCTTCGAATTTTAAATTTTTATAATATTATCCCAAGTTGCCAGTGAAAGCGTTTATAAATTATAAGACAATAGAAAGAGAGGGTGCGTCTCGAGGAGTGGGGAACGCGAATTTGTGCGTTAGTAGCAGCGATTGGATAACGGCGCCTTCTTCTCGCTGTCTGTCCCGACTCCCGCTCACCGCCGCCTTAGCAACCGACAATCTCTCTCTCTCTCTCGGCGAGAAAATTTCGGACTTTCAGTCCTGCCGTGATACTACCAGCTTGTTTCTGTTTCTGAAGTTCTCTTGCCTCCATCTCTCTAGGGTTTTCGAAGCACTTCTTGAGCTTTCGCTGGTCATGGACGCTCTAATGGGATCGTCCAAGCGAAAGTTGGCAGACGATATACAAGCGGACCCTCTGCTTCCTCAGAAACGACAGCAGAGAGAGAACAATTTAGTGGTGGCCGACGACGGAGAACCCGTCGCCTGTTTACACGACGTGTCGTTTCCGGAAGGCTGTGTTCCTCCTGCTCGAACTCCCTCCTCTTCAGCGGAACCGCCTGCAAAAGTCTTTGAATTCACTCTGGACCCTTTCCAGTCCGAAGCCATCAAATGCCTCGAGAACGGGGAGTCCGTCATGGTACAATATTTTTACTTTCCCGCCTATGCCTGCTCATTTTCATTAATTTGTTTTTCAATTCCTCGAATTTCTTTTGCGTGTGTTTTTCGGTGTCTATGTTAGCTTTATGAATAACTTATATTTTACCTTAGCAAACATGCCTGAACTTAATGCCTTCTCTTCTGCTGCTTTATTTTGTGGATATTTGTTTTATCGTCACGAAGTAGAGAACTGAAGGAAAGGTAAGAGAGCAGTGTAATAGCCATTAGTGAGAATGGGAAAGAGGATGGAGGAAAATAGGGATAAAAAAGATGAAACATATAAAATATGCTAGATTTTGTACTCTCATAAATATGGTGAATTTTGACCCTATACTTAAGTCTCGTAGGTTATAGCCACCTTAGAGTAAGATATGCAAATATCCAATTCACCTTTTTGAATCTATCGTCACAATCAGTTAATTCAATTCAGATAATTAGACTGGGGATAAACTTCAGTTGGAGGGAATAGGAATTGTTGTCAAAGGTAATGAATTTAGTACCGGAACTGATCCAAGAGGTTTGGGATTGAGCCCAGGAGAGATAGTGTGTTAGTGCTCAGTAATCTCTTCCAAGTTCAGGGTTTTGCTGATGGTAGGGTGCTGTGAAGGGCTTATGCTTGTAGATCAGACTTGGGTGGGTTTTTGTAGAAGATTGGACTTATTGTAGTCTGCATCTAGTGGGCTGCCGAATTAGGCAATTAGATCCACTTATGAAGCAATTTGTATTAACTACTTTTTTTTTTTATAAGTAATAAGAAATTTATTAATGCAAGTAGATAGGCATGACCCAAGTACACAGGAAGTATACAAGCGGAAACACCTAAATACAAGATATGAAACTAGGGACTAGCAAAGTCTAAAAAGGAAACATTTAAAGAATCCCCATTCAGTACAAGAGTATTTGCCCAAAAACAAAGAGTTTGAAAGAAAAACTTTAAATTCTCCCAACGAGCAAGCTCTATCATCAAAACAGCGTCCATTCCTTTCTAGCCACAAACACCACATTAGACATAGAGGTATCATCTTCCAAATATCAGCAATGTGATGGCTGCCCATAGATCCTTTCCAACAAGCCAATAGATCCACCACTCTCTTGGGCATCACCCAAGCAATACCCAACCTGCTGAGAATCTCATCCCAAAATGTCTTTGTGACCTCACAATGCAGAAACAAATGATTAACTGACTCCCCATCTTTCTTGCACAAATAACACCAGTCTAGGCATATTATACCTCGCTTTCTCAAATTATCCGTTGTTAGAATCTTCTTGAGTGACACTAACCAGCAGAAAAAAGCAACTTTGGTCGGAACCTTGTATTTCCAAATACACTTCCAAGAAAATTGATTGACACAAAGACATGCCAGCACTTTATAATAAGAGCTGACAGAGAAAATTGAATCTCCAGCATGTTTCCACAACATTCTGTCCTCTCATGTGGTGTATTTATTGGTAGGGTGGAAGGGTTTGAAGGGTAGCAAGAATGCTGTTCATGTTTGGAAGATGATTCCTTCTTGTCTCATGTGGTGTATATGGCTTGAAAGGAATGGGAGATGCTTCGAAAACAAAGAACGGTCATTGGGAGAACTTAGGGATTTTTTCTTTAGTAATTTGAGATTGTGGGCTAAAGTTTTTGTAACGGAAGATATTTTCCAGTTTCTGTTTTAGTTTTCCTTTTGTTCTTGGAAAGAAGTAGGTATTTCCTTTGTATACATCCTGTGTACTTGGGCTTATGCCTATTTCTTGGGAATAAAATCTTTTTTACTTATTAAAAAAAAAAAAAAATTCTGTCCTCTCCTCCCTGCACCATTTTAATGCCATACAGTCTACTGAAAAAATCAGTAATAATCGGCACTTCCCAATCATGAACATCTCTAAAAAATCGCACATTCCATTAGGGAATGTTATTGGAAAAAGATACAGAATCAGCAACATTGGCATCCTTGTCTCTTGCCATTCTAAATAGGGAAGGAAAAGCATTCTTGAGGGTCAATTCTCCGCACCACAGATCATGCCAAAAATTTTGGAATTCCCCACACCAACAATCGTATTAACTACTAATGATGTTCTGATTTGATGGTGGCTAGTAAGTTGGATTTAGTTTGAAGCTCATATGATCTCAGCAGTTAGCTGCTGTTTGGAAGATAGTACCTTTATGCTTAATGTGGTGCACATGGATCAAAAGGAATAGACGCTGTTTTGAGAACAAGGAACGCTCCCTGGATGGTTTCAGGGCATTTTTCTTTCATACCCTATTACTTTGGGCGTCTTCTATTGTATTGAATGGAACAAGTCTTCATGACTATGCTACTATTCGTAGAGCTTAGTTTGTAACTAGGCTCTCTTTTGTATACCCCCTGTGTACTCGGGCTTTGCCTATTTACTTGGATCAATAAAATCTTTTATTTATCAAAAAAAAAATCTCAGCAGTTGCAGATTTGTCAAAATTTTTGCTGGAGTTGTAATTTAGAAATGGAGTTTGATGGAAAAGATTGGACAATGACTTTGATTATTTAAGCAAATTTCTCCACTCATAGCACTAAGGGTTCCTTGCAGCATGACTTGCTAGCAGACAGTTCTTTCTGTATTTTTTGCCAATCAACTTCATATTTCCATGCATTTTCAGGTGTCAGCCCATACTTCTGCTGGAAAAACTGTTGTAGCATTGTATGCTATTGCTATGTCATTGCGGAATAAGCAACGGGTAATATACACTTCGCCAATCAAGGCACTTAGCAACCAAAAATATAGGGAGTTTAAAGAAGAGTTTTCAGATGTGGGTTTGATGACTGGTGATGTGACGATTGAACCCAATGCTTCTTGCTTGGTAGGTCTTTTGGATGATGTCCATTGTTGTTGTTCTTTTTGAGCATCAAAAAGTTCTGTTTTTATAACTCTAAGTTGCAATTCAATTTCAGGTAATGACAACAGAAATATGGCGTAGTATGCAGTACAAAGGATCCGAAATTACACGGGAGGTTGCTTGGATTATTTTTGATGAGGTACATTACATGCGTGACCGTGAAAGAGGGGTAGTTTGGGAAGAGAGCATTGTTATGGCTCCGAAGAACTCTCGATTTGTATTCCTCTCAGCAACTGTGCCTAATGCAAAGGAATTTGCTGATTGGGTTGCTAAGGTGATTTTCTAATTGAATATGGTTGTCTTCTCATTAAAGGTGATTGAAGATGCTTATTAACACTCTGAACAACATTTGCTTGTATAACTCAATTAATGATGCCTCTCAATAATTTCGGGACCATTCTGCTATATTGACTACACGTGCACAATATAACTAGTGATGAAGATCCTTTCTGGAAATCCATGGTCAGTGAACAGGAAGAAAAAATTGAGTATAAGCTAGAGTAAATAGGATAAAGTCATATATGATTATCATAGGGTTTAGCCTGTTGTTTTGGCATGCTGGGGGGTGACCCAATGACAATTGTGCCTTTGGTCATTCTGATATGCTTACCAAAAATAATTCTTGTAGAAACTGGTCAAATCTTTTTTTCAAACTCATTTTGTCTACATGGATCCTTTTTGCTCATTTTGAGAAGTTTTTATAACTAATTCAGGTAGATGTTATAAATGTACACAGTGTGCAAACAGTAAGTAAATGTTTTCTATGGAAGATGGCAGAAGAGGAAAATGAGGGGCAAAACAATTCTTTCAATTAGGATTTTCAAGTGGCAAGCCAAGCCTTGATAAACATCTCGCATAGTATGGGTCAAGAGTTTGAAACCTCACTTGTGCCTAAAATGGCCACCCTTGGGGTGCAACATGGCCTAGTAATTGTCTATCGTGTGTGGAACAGGGAGACTGCATATTCCTAAGGGATTACTTGGAGCAGATAGCCTTAGATACCCTTGTCAAGAAACAATTCGGAGCTTTAACATTCATGGGAATGGATGAGTACCCTCGGAACTTTTAACTTTTAGATGAGTGCTTTTTTTTTATTGATAAACAAGATTTTACTGAGCATAGAATAGACAAAGGCCCAAGTGTACGGTACATATATAACAGCGTTGCCTATGAATAGATGAGTACTTAGTGTGACTTCATCTATCTTGGGTGGGTGGTCAATCTTATTAGCAGCTGGAGAAGTCGTCAAGGTATGCAAGGAAGATGGTTCCCATGTGCATTTCGTGGTGCATCCAAAGGGAAATAAACGATTGGAACTTTGAAGATGAAGATAAGGAACGCTCATTAGAGGAATGTTCGTTAGATTTTAATGGGCATTACATTCATGATTTCATTATATCTATTTCTTCTTCTTAGCTAGGTGTTCTCTCTTGTATACATCCGGTGTACTTGACTACGCCTGCTAATATTAATAAAATTAAAAAATTAAAAAATGTTTTCTTGATTAGACTTATAAAAAAAAATATGACTTCATCTATAATCTAATATTTGAATTTAGAGCGTGGAAATAGTATTTTGAATCTTGACGTGGAAATAGATACTTTTTTAATGAAATCAATGCAGGTACACCAACAACCATGTCACATTGTTTACACTGATTATAGGCCAACGCCTCTTCAGCATTATATTTTCCCTTCTGGTGGTGATGGTCTATACTTGGTGGTGGATGAAAAGGGAAAATTCCGTGAGGATAGCTTTCAGAAATCTTTAAATGCACTTGTTCCTGCTAGCGAGGGTATCAAGAAAAAGGAGAATGGAAAGTGGCAAAAGGGTATAACCATAGGCAGAGCTGGTGAAGAAAGTGACATCTTCAAGATGGTGAAAATGATCATTCAGCGTCAATATGATCCCGTTATACTATTCAGCTTTAGCAAAAGGGAATGTGAGTTTCTTGCAATGCAGGTAATTTCCTATTTTGGTGTAAATTTTCTTTATTTGAGTAAGGGAGCATGCTTCTGATTTACCAAATTTTTCCAGACTGATTATTGTCAGCATGGTCATTTTACTTGAGTTTTTTTATGGATTTTACTATAGTATATTTTATGGAAAAATAACTTGGAAGTAGTGTTGCATTGCCATGATCTTTGAATATATTATGGATTACTTGTATCCTTTTCTACTTATCAAAAAAAACTTGTATCCTTTTCTAGTTCCTAACTAGGTTTATTCTCTTGTATAATTCTTGTGTACTTGGGCTATACTTATTTCAATATTACTATATCTTCTTACTTATAGAAAAAATACTTGTATTTCCAATGACTCATTTCTTTTGCTAATTTTTAGTTTAAACAAATGGCCTATAAAAAATCACTTGGCAATGTTTCCATTGCAACATTGTTCTTTTGGTAAAAAATGTCCTCTATGTTTTGGGCACCATTCACTGATGTAAAAGTTTTCGGCACCATTCATCATGATGTTGCATGCTACTAGATCCATGTGGATTTTATCTTACTGTAATTCATCTGAGTATAAATATGTGAATTAGAGTTTTAGTTCTCTTATTTGGCATTTTAGATGGCAAAATTGGATCTGAATGGGGATGATGAGAAAGTGAATGTAGAAACTATTTTTTGGAGTGCTATGGATATTCTTTCAGATGATGATAAGAAGCTTCCTCAGGTGAGTTCTTATTCTGTGAATGTCAAGAATCTGTCTATGTTTGTGTGCATCTGAGCTAATATAGTGGTTTTGAATACGTAACTTGGACACAAAAAGGTGCAATGTTGGTAGATTGCTCACCTTTTTTTTTTGACAAGCAAGCAAGATGTATTAATAAAAGAATTGGCAAAGTCATGTATAGTACAAAGAATGCCCTAAACTACGTAGGGACAATAGATACAAGGAAATCATGAAAATCTTGACTATTAAAATTAACGGCAATGACCCAAGTACAAAGAGTTCTAAAAAAGAGAACTTTAAGTTCCTCCATCGATCTCTTTTTGTCCTCGAACGTCCGTTTATTGCGCTCCTGCCACACGTACCACATGATGCATATAGGGATCATCTTCCACACAATCTTGATCCGTTGATTGCCTCTTAGGTCTGTCCAGCTAGCCAAAACCACCACTATTGTCTCGGGCATAACCCAACCCAAGTCTAGTCTACTAAGAACCTTGTTCCATAACCCTCGAGCAACTTCACAGTGTAATAGAAGGTGGTCCACAGATTCACTCCCATTCTTGCACATGCGACACCAATCTGCGATGATCACCCTTCGTTTCCTCAAATTATCCATTGTGAGGATCTTACCCAAGGAGGCGGTCCGTACAAAAAATGCTGCTTTGAGAGGTGCCTTATGTCTCCAAAGTATTTTCCAAGGAAAATGAATAGGGAGCTCATGTGAAAGAGACTTATAGTATGATCGAACTAAGAACACACCTTTACCTGTAGGTTTCCACCACAATAAATCAGTAAGTTGGTTACTTGGTTTGAGTGAGTACAAAAGACTGAAAAAGGCTGCAAAGCTGTCTATTTCCCAATCATTTGCTGCTAGGCTAAAGTTGATGTTCCGCTGGATTTGTTCCCCTGCTATCACCATGACTTCCGCCACTGAAACATCTTTGGCATTTGCAACTCTGAAGAGTGCAGGGAAAAGATCGTTTAGAGCACCATTACCACACTAAGAATCATACCAGAATTTAATCCTGGCCCCATCTCCTAGGCATAATCTTGAGTGGTGAGAGAAGACCCCCCATCATTTTCTTATATGTTTCCACAACTCCACTCCATATAACCATCTCACTTTGTTAGAACACCATCCCCCCCATAAGCCACTATATTTGCTCTCAATCACTAACTTCCATAGGGCTTCTGGTTCCTTATGGTATCTCTACAACCATTTTCCAAGTAACACTCGATTAAAAACTCTCATATTTCTAATGCCCAAGCCACCTCTCAGTAATATATCTTTCTCAAGTTATTTGTTGTAGTTTTTTTATCTGGATGCTCTCTCTCTCTCTCTTAGATGCGCACATAAAATATCCTCCTTGTTACAGGCATTTTTTTTATACCTTGCTTCTTCTGTAAACAAGTGGAGTTAATGGAATAGCTTTAAGCACATATTTTTACAGCTTTGCTTTCTCTTTTCTCCTAATGAAGGAAAGACAAGATATATGTATGTTTTAGAAATCCTTTCCTAAATCTTGATGATTTTGCTAACATTGAGACCTTAAATGGTGTCTAGTAAAAGGAATAAGCAAAAAATTAATATGAGCACTCCCATTGATTATGTTTGGATGACGATGGCTACTTGTTAGAAAGTGGGCAATATAAATTTAACAAATAAAATCCCATTAGAGAAGATGTGATGTGCTGCGTCTATGTATGCCGATATATGAGGTGGGATCTAAAATTTTGTGATATCGGTATGTGCTGTGCCTAGTTGTCAAATGGTGGGCTTGAGATGAGCTGTGAATTTTAACATCCCGGGCTCCATTCACCACTTGGAGTTCTTATGGATTACCTGAATATGATTGCCTGATACATGATTCTAATGGGTGGGGTCATCCATCTGGGAATTAGTCTCCAAGAGTGGCTCCAAAAGGCCCTACCTTCATGAGGTTCCATTTCATCAAAAAATGTGGTTTGCTATGGTACTTTTATGCATTCCTATGCATTTGATTACTGTATGCTGACCATGATTATGGGTGTAGCTCTGTTTAGATCTAGTTTTAATGCTACATGTTAGTGTAAGTAGCTTTTGTGGTTTTGTATCAATTTTAATGCTTTTGAATATTTTTTTCTTCATTAGTGATTTTGAATTTTTTTACACAGGTTTCTAATATTTTACCCCTCCTGAAACGTGGGATTGGGGTGCATCATTCTGGCTTGCTTCCCATTTTGAAGGAAGTTATTGAGATATTATTTCAGGAAGGATTGATCAAGGTTGGAAGCATATTATAGATTTATTTATTTTTTGACCAATATAGAAAAACTATAATCTGTTTACTTGTATCTTCTGGAACTTAATAAGTGACTAACATTTTTATACCATTCACCTGAATAGTTCTGAGCAGAATTTCTTCTATTTGATCGATTAACAAATGCATGCACTTAAAATAGTATATTTTCAGTTATACTTATCAATATAAGCCCTTAAGGGTTGGCTCAAGTGGTAAAGACCTTGGTCTTTGTGGTATACTTCCTCCAGATCTAAGGTTCAACCCTTAGGTTGAAATAATTTCTTGGGGCCATTGGACGGAATTTCCCCTTGAAATTACATGAGATGCCTTTGCGTGAAACTTCTTGCTAAGGGCCTATACACCCTGGGATTAATCGGGACTTTGTTCCTGGACACCCGATGCCTATTAAATAAAGGCTTATCAAATCACTTATCAGGGGAAAAAAGTGTAGTACCATATTATAACAAGTTAGCTCATGCACTATATTTTTGGCCCTTGCAAACTTTGCTTGTTTTTCTTTTATCTCCAACTTGATGCCTTCATTGTTCAAAAACTAATGATGACTTACCTATATGTGTTTTTTTCTTGCCCCATCTATTTGGAGAGTAAATGGTTGAAGAAACTGATTGATGCTTGTTTTTGTTTCTGGTTTTCCTTCTTCATTCTTTGGTGTCTGCGATAAACTAATTTATTGTTTTCTTCTAACAATAAAATAAAAAATAGTTATTTTCTTCTCTATTTTTACCCCCCTTTGGACTCATTAATTTCATCTGCACCATTCAGGGGCAAATATTTTTAGGTTTTCAATTTTTAATGTGATAATGTGAATGATTATTCATATTTGCAATATTACAAAGAGATTTATTTCCCTACAGTGCTTGTTTGCCACAGAGACCTTCAGCATAGGTTTGAATATGCCTGCTAAAACTGTGGTATTTACAAATGTCCGTAAATTTGACGGGGATAAGTTCAGATGGATTTCCAGTGGAGAATATATTCAGATGAGTGGCCGTGCTGGTCGTCGAGGTATCGATAAACGTGGAATATGCATCCTTATGGTTGACGAGAAACTGGAACCTTCTACGGCTAAGATGATGCTCAAAGGAAATGCTGATTGTTTGAATAGGTAAGCATGGTATTCTCTATGTGAATTGTATGTTCTAAATAAGTGCTGTGGCCCTCCTGAGCAGGAGGTTAAAAGGCTCCCCAGAGACCCCAATCTGGGCGAGGAAGACATCGAAAGGAGACCCTACAGGTGGGTTGCTCCTGGCTGATCTCTAGTCCTTGCGAACAAGGCACCGCGGTGAAGGTGACAAATTTGTTGGCGGAGACGTCTTTTACCTCGGGGATTAGTCGAGAACCAGAGCCTTATCTAGGGCAGTGAAAGTTCTCAGATACCTCGTCATCAAAAAATAAATGCTGTGGATAAATTAATGCTGCTTCTGGATGGAGGAACATTTTGTAGAATTTGTCTCATAATCTTATTGGCACGAGAGGGCAGAAGTGAAAATACTTGTGAAACTCCCATTTTGAATTAGTTTCTAATCTGTACCTCCTGAAATTGGGAGTTGTGGTCGGATGGAGAGCTAAATAATTTTACACACACACACACACACACACAAGCACACATGTATGGACATAAGTAACGTAAATGGTCAAGAAATCATAAAGCTTTCTCCCGTTTCCCTCATTTGGTTTGGTTTTAGATATTGGTCCTTTATATTTTTCAATTCTAGGCATGTTTATTATTTGTTAATTGGTGGTGCCTAGCATTACTTTTGTTTTGGCACTTGTCTGTAGTTATGTTTGAAAAGCACAAATTTGGAACCTCTAGAAACTCAGGAGTCTAAGGCCTAAAGAATCAGAAGAGCCCACACTTTTCATGCAGTAGGTCCATCTGCATAAAAGAAATAATTTTTCATGGAACTAGAATTCAATTCATTTATGTAGTTGCAATTGACCATAAAGATATTGGAACTGCATTCACTGATTTCCATTTCAATGCATTGCAGTGCCTTCCATTTAAGCTACAATATGATTTTGAATCAAATGCGTTGTGAAGATGGAGATCCTGAAAATTTGCTTCGTAATTCATTCTATCAGTTCCAAGCCGACCGTGCCATTCCAAGTCTTGAGGTTAGTTGACGATTGCAGAGGACACATCTTGAAATTAATGGCTTTGGCTAATGTTCTTGTTTGGAGTCAACTTTCCATATTATAAGTTTTGGTTTTTCAAATTCTTGTTTTGATCTTCTAGGGGAGGATAGATATTTAATTGGTAAAAATAAATTCTGTTTGAAGGTCTTTTTTTTTTCATTATCCCCCTCTACATAGACCAAGCGAATTCCCAAATAACTCAAAGAAGAGAAACCTAGCCCAGGATAACACCTTTGTATATGACTCAAAGGACCATAAAGATGTCAAGAAGTCACATATAAATAGTGAAAAAAATGGAAAAATAGCCATTTAGAGAGTAGTGGACAGTTAAAAAAAATTTGGACTGCAGAGGAGCAGAAGAATTTCTTTATCAACACCCTTTTCCTCTGGAATGTATCTATTGATTTTAATGGACTTAGCCTGCATGAGTTTTTAGCATCTTTTTCATCTTCAAGATAGGTGTATCTCCTGTTTACTTCCTGTGTACTTGAGTTGTGCCTATCAATAAAGTTCTATTGCTTATCAACCAAAAAAAAAAAAGGTCTGACGAAATCTTGTGGAAATCTAGGACCTGCATTTCCTTTATCAGATGAACAAATAAAAAGAAAATGATATAAATTATCTGATTTTTTAACTCAATGTTGATGTTAAACAAAGCTTCTCCACTGGTCTTCCTGGTCTGGATTTCAGCCAATATTTCATCCCTGAGATTTTAGACTAAAATGTACCCTTATTCGTTGTATTTGCAGAAACAAGTAAAGGATCTTGAAGAAGAGAGGAATTCAATTATAATTGAAGAAGAAGATAGTTTAAAGAATTATTACGATCTGCTACAGCAGTACAGAAGCTTGAAGAAGGATGTGCGTGATATTGTGTTCTCTCCAAAGTACTGCTTACCTTTCTTGCAGGCTAGAAGGCTCGTGTGTATTGAATGCTCTAGGTCTGAAGAAGTTTCCCCATCTTTCTCTATCAAGGACCCGGTCACATGGGGAGTGATAATAAATTTTGAAAGAGTAAAAAGTGTATCTGAAGGTGAGAACTGTCAATGGTTTCTCCCTGAACATGGCCATCTTTCTTTTAATTCAAATTCATGAATTATTAAACAATTAATGTGTGGTCCAGATGATGCAAATAGAAAGCCCGAAGATGGAGACTACACAGTGGATATTCTTACAAGATGTGTGGTGAGCAAAGATGGAATTGCGAAAAAACCCATTAAGATTGTCCCATTGAAAGAGCCTGGAGAACCTGTTGTTGTTTCTGTTCCTATCTCCCAGGCAAAGACCCTAATTCTTCTCTGTTGTTTTATGTTGTCAATCTCCAACATGTTGATTAATTTATTTCTTTTATCGATAAAGCTTGTTTATTCATTTTTTTATATAAGTAAGAAATTTATTAATAAACGTGATTAGGGCATAGCCCAAATACACAGGAAGTGTACATAGAAAAACACCTAATTACAAGCTAACCCTGAAAAAGATTACAAAAGTAATTAAAACTAATCCCATCCAAAACAATATTCGTAGCCCAAAGAAACAAAGTATGATAAAAGAAAGCTCTAATTCCTTCAACTGAACGTTCGCTATTTTCAAAACAGCACCCGTTCCTCTCATTCCAAATGCACCACATAAGACAAAGAGGGACCATCTTCCTAATGGTTGCAATCTGACGATTTCCTAGAAGCCCTCTCCAACATGCAAGGAGGTCCACCACCCTATTGGGCATCACCCAAGCAATTCCCACCTTAACAAATACCTCATCCCACAAAGCCTTTTGACACTTCACAATGCAGAAGAAGATGATCCACCAATTCGTCCCATTTTTTGCACATAACTCCAAGCTTGTTTATTCTTTCCATTGAAAGTTGCAGTTGTGATTTATTTTGGGGCTTTCTGAATTTGTTACATTTCAGTTCTTTAGTTATGAAATAGTAATAGCATGAGCTGAGCTTGGAGTTTATCTGTTTTAATTGTTTGATTGTTGAGATTACTAGCTTTTCAAGTTTATTAACTCGCTAATGTTTTTAAATGGGTGGTCTTTTGGTAAATGCAGAATAGCTGGGTGTTTTGTTTAGAGAGATAATCGAACTGCTCTCTATGATTAAAAGGATTCGCTCTTTAATTGATTCATGCTTTTGTGTCCACTATTCAACTGGCCTTTGTGTTTCCAGAGAAAATAGCATTTGCTTTTCTCTTATGTACTACTGTGATACCTTTACTTTTTTTTCTTAAAATTCTTTGTTGACTCCACTGGTCAGTCACTCACTGGAGAATTAATAGCTTCTCATATCATGAACAGATTATTAGTTTGACTAGTATTCTTATGGTCATACCAAAGGATCTATTGCCCTTGGAAACTCGAGAAAACACACTGAAGAAGGTTTCTGAAGTTATTTCAAGATTTGCAGAAAAAGGGGTACCTCTTCTGGATCCAGAAGAAGATCTGAAGGTATTACTCCAACTTCAGTTTCATGTTCCCATGTGTGCACACACACACACATATATATCATGCAATTACAGCCTGCTTTGCTATGTTCAGATTCAAAGCAGCTCATACAGAAAAGCAGCTCGTAGAATAGAGGCTCTAGAGAGCCTTTTTGACAAGCATGAAATTGCTAAATCTCCCCTTATTGAACAAAAGCTCAAAGTTTTCCACATGAAGCAAGAATTGGCTGCTAAGATCAAGTTGGTTAAGAAGACAATACGCTCTTCCACTGTGTTGGCCTTTAAAGATGAATTCAAGGCTAGAAAACGGGCACTTCGGAGGCTAGGGTAATGAGACTTTTCTTTACTTCACTTTACTTCTTGCTCTCACACCCATTATTCTCCTTTTTTATTAGCTTCATGCACAACCTCTATGATGGGACCTCAGTTCTGATAGCAGGATTTCCAACCCTTTTTTTTGCTTTGATTTTTTGGTATCATATTATTTTGCTTTTTAATTTTAATCTTTTGGCAACAAAGAAATTTTTTAGATTATTTGTCTATGGTGAGAAGACAATCACGAAGTGTAGCCCAAGACTAGTAATTCTGGCTGAACATTTTGCACAAACTGGATGTTTGATCATTTTCTTGTTACTCTTGATAACAAGAAAATTATGGAAGGTTTTTAGACATTCAAAAGATTTACTTTTCCGTGGGCCTTATTAATGAGATGTTATACTAAAATGCTTGGAGTGGATATAATTGCAGATATGTCACAAATGAAGATGTTGTGGGGTTGAAAGGGAGAGTTGCTTGTGAAATCAGTAGTGCGGATGAGTTGACCCTATCAGAGCTTATGTTTAATGGGGTTTTAAAGGACATAACGGTGGAAGAGATGGTTTCTCTACTTTCTTGCTTTGTCTGGCAGGAGAAACTTCAAAATGCTCCAAAGCCTAGGGAAGAACTTGACTCGCTCTTTGTACAGTTACAAGATATAGCTCGTAGGGTTGCCAAAGTTCAGCTTGAGTGCAAGGTAATAATGGAACTTCTTCTTGGTATTGTTCATTTTTTTTTATTAGAAGTAACCACTAGCTAGGCATTATTCATGTATACTTCCTGTGTACCTGGGCTTTGCCTACTTCTATGAATACAATATCTTTGATTACCAATCAAAAAAAATTTTTTTTAGAAGTTTTAACTCAACTCTTAAGTAACAGAAGAATATTATTATAATTTTATCACACAGATGGAATTTGGAACTCAATTTAGATGTTAATTTGGAGTTGAGTGACTCAACGTAAGAGTTGGGTTAAAAGAAACTATGGCTACAAAGAGAATGAAGTGCCTCATATTATGCACTCGCGGTTTTCTTTCTTTGTTTTCCTTTTCTTTTTCTCTTTTCAGTCTTGTTTTGGGGGTGGGGGAGGGTTTGGGTTGAGACTGAACTATTGAACTAGAAAACCGAATTAACTGCAAGGAGAATTCTTGTGGCTTTGTTCCCAAGTTAGATACAAGCTAAGCACATTCTCAAAATACTTTGGAAGTGGGGCAACAACTGAAACGAAGATTTTCTAGTGATCAGAGGAGCTGTAATGACACTATACGTGTGATGGTTTTCATCAAATGAGTTTGAAATGGATTTTATTTGTGTCCTGCTATATAGTTAAATCTATAAGGATGGTCTTTTGAGATCATCAGTCAAACCATATGATTCCTAAGCCATATAAATGTCATAAGAGATGGCAATGCCATTATAATGTCTGCAAATACGTTGTTTCAATAACTGAGTTTGGACCTTTATTTTCTCAGGTCCAAATTGATGTGGAGAACTTTGTGAGTTCGTTTCGGCCAGATATCATGGAGGCTGTGTATGCTTGGGCAAAAGGGTCCAAGTTCTATGAGATCATGGAAATTACACAGGTTTTCGAGGGCAGCTTGATCAGGGCAATTCGTAGACTGGAGGAAGTTCTTCAGCAGCTCATACAAGCAGCAAAGTCTATTGGAGAAACTGAGCTTGAATCAAAATTTGAAGAGGCTGTTTCCAAGATCAAAAGGGATATCGTATTTGCAGCATCTCTCTACTTGTAGTTTTTACCTGGAGAACAATATATATATGATTTGAGGATGTGGAATTATTATCTGCCGAGGTAATTAGTATCGGGAGATCTCTTTGCGAGGAAAGTGATTAGATTTAGCGGAAGTTCGGGGCTGCGCCCATCGTGGCAATTTTGGGATTAACCTTAAAAGGTCATATTTCCTTTTCGTTATTCTTTTTTTTTTATTTTAGTATTTTTCTTTAGCTAGGAAATGTTAGTGAAGTTATAAAGGAAGATGTAAGGTATAAGAAAATGAAATCAATGAGATAATGTTACTGCAATTTTGGATCTCTTCTGTGCACTCGCCGCATGTGCATGTAATTGGTTTGAGCAAACCAAAGTTGTAATACATATTTTGCTCTCTTCCAAACTTTTAAATATTGAGGTTGACATAATTTGATTATGAGGTTTATGTAGCATTTTATGTAGCAAAACCAGTCACTTATGCTCTGTAACAATCAAGTTTTAGCGCACACTCAATTCTCTGATCTATCTTTGAGGCATCTCCTCGAATGGTAGTCTAGTAGGCTGAGCAGGAGATATCTTCGATGATGTTAACTAAGATCAGATTTAACCAAAAATGCAAATAAATAGAGCATAAAAACACCAAAACAGATGAATTTCATCCATTCCTTGCAATCGAACTGGCTCAACAATTCAAAAAATTTTGGAGCTTCCATCAGGACAAAAATTCTTCCCTCCATGGTGGGAAGTTGGGAGATACGGAGACTTGGATGCTATTATAAAACAAGGACCAAAACCCATTGGAAGAAAATATTCACTTTTGACAAAACTTTGCGCTTCTTTTGTGTACAATTTTTCCTATCATCAAGTCGTAAGTGGACTGTCTCATCCTCGACTATGGCGCTGTAGAAAATTGAATAATGATTCTTCTCAGCTACCTTTAAGCTCTCGGATAAAATATTGTAGTATTGTTTTTGCTGTTAAAAGGAGTTCGAAAAAATAAATTGGCCTAGTTAGTGACTCAAGTATCCTTGCACCCGATACTAAGAAGCAGAGACCAAATTATACCTTGTCTGACACGGAAGGAGAGATTTTACTCAGAGCTTGCTCAAAATGTGTTGTCTTGATGGTCCATGGAGCTGCATCAGAAGTGCTATCAGTTGATGTTAAATTCTCTTCAAGAGCAATCATTGCAGCTTCATTCATCTGTAAGTAGAAATTTAGAAGTTTGGTGCAAAACCCACTACACCAATCCCCACTCCCCTCAAGAACATACAAACAAATGATCAGTTTCAACATCATATAAAAAAGATGTATTCAGCATCGACAAACCAATGCAGCAAGATTAGCTCCCCTCAAATTCTCACAAACCTCCATTCGCCCAATAACACTCAAATCCACACTGGCATCAATGAAATAATCTACACAACCTCCGGTCCGCGGATCGCACTCCACATGCCTGACGTGGCAAACCCGGTTTGTTGCCTATGTTACAGTTCGTCTCCCACACCCCTCTCGAGCTACCCTGAGTCTCAAACTCATCTCTATACTGTTCTCTCTCTTCTCCATCACCCCTCACCCCGATGCCTTCACTCAGCCTCACCCCTCGTTGCACCATCCCCAGCCAAATCCCAGGCTCTTCTCCCTCACCTCTCACCCCAACTCTCTCACCTTTCACTTCTCTCACCCCCTTAGTACTGAACTCTAGACGAATTTGTGCTCAATGAAGACCCATCTCGCTCCCCCCCCCCCTCAGTCTCAATCTCGTCTCCCCGATTCCTTCTTTCAGTGCCATCTTTCTCTCTCTCTCTCTCTCTCTCTCTCTCTCTCTCTCTCTCTCTCATTTAAGGATCCCCTTGCTAACCCTCGATCCATCTTTCTCACTCTCAAACTCCGTTGCAAACTCCAGACGTTGTAGAGAAACCCATATATGCTACCTCACATCACGGTAACACACGTTGGGCATTTTTCCTTTTGAAATTACACTGATTTTGGTAAGGTTTTTTTTTTTGTAAGATTTTGGAGAAAGAGATAGAAGGCGTAGATTTCCTTGTGGTTGAGAGTCAACTGAAAGATCAAATTTTGTTAATGGGCATCAATTTCAGCAGCCAGGAAGCTTTCTCTTTTTTCTTTTTCTTCATTTACCTTGGAAGTCAGTCCCGTAATATTGTTGTTTTAGACTCTTCTAGGGTTGATTTGAGGGAGGTTGTTATAGTTAAGTATTTGCCTTTTTCATCTATTTACTGAGATTGGATGAGTTCTTTTCAGTATTGTTCTCTATTGTAGCTTGGCTTTGCTTTTTGATCCTTCATTTTCGTTTCCTTTTATGCAGTGATTCAAGTGAGTTTGCACTGTAAGGAATTATAATAATAGTAGTGATGATAATAAAATTTTGTTACACTGTGATGGAGTGATGAAGCCACATAGTTCCGAAGTGATGACGGGGGAGGGAGAGGGTTAGGCTGGCGAAGGACATGAGCTGGGGGCATGGAGGAGAGAACGTGGGGAAAGAGTTATGAAGAAAGTGAAGAAGAACCGGGGAACGGGGGAGAAATTGAAATGTTCTAGACCAAAACGTGCGTTTTTAATTTAAAAAATAAAAATAAAAACCATGGAGTGCGGAGGTTGAATGAACAATGGGTGGTTGTGTAGAATAACTTGGCATCAATAGGCTTCTTCCACCCAAGAGCTCTCAATATCAGCCCACGCTCATTTGAACTGGGCAAAGGAACGTAAAGAAGTTTACCAAATCTACTAGGCCGTAAGACAGCATGGTCCATCACCTCAGGCCTGCCAGGAGAAATGACAACAGGAAGGAATTAATAAGAAGGTAATCATCAAAATGCATTAAAGAATACTAAACAATGAGATTTACCTATTCGGTGCAGTTGCACCGTCTAACTCTATAAGTAAATACAGTTATATACAACGAGGTTAATTTTATCAATATTGGAACATAAATTGCTAAATAGAAAAATGTATTGAGTAAAGCAGTAGGATTTTGTTCAAGCTCTTAAGAAAAGGATTTGACCTGGTTCAGTAATCTCTCGACAACCCATCCCCTTTCTTTACCACGCTTTGTTGTCAAAACATCCACCTGCAAATCATGGGACGAAGAAACAAAATTCTAAAAAAAAAAATGATAATTAATAAGAAACGTTATTCCAAAAAATAGGCAAAGCCCAAGTACATAGGTGGTATATAAAGGAAATACCTAAAGAAAAGCGTATACAAATTCTGGAAGTTAACATCATCCATTAAAAGAGTTTTAGCCCACAGACACAAAGTACTAAAAAAAAAAACCCCCAAGTTCTCCCATCAAATGTTTTGTATTGATTATCAAAATTTAATCAAGACAAAATTAAGGACTACAACGTAACCCATTAAAAAATGTATAATGAATGGAAACCTCATCAAGAAACCCGTGTTAAAAATCATGTTCTTTGCAACAAGATCCAGCTGCTATTTTTAAACACAATAATTGATTTGATCCATTGGAGTTGATCAATACTATGTGAAAATAAAAAAATAAAAAAAAAAACCATTGATGAAATGATGCGGTGATATAACCAGTTGCTCAGCCCCCACTCCACATACATATCCACAGCCATTTAATATCCCTTATCATGCAAATTCCAAGTGCGGAACAACCCAAGTGACTTGCATTTGCTTCAAATATGAAAGGATGATAAGAGTAAAACATAGCCAATTCGGGGTCAACTTAATATATTCAATCTATGAAGCTATAGAATTGATGAGTGATACTGTGACCTTTTGATGTCATGTTAACATTACAAAGCTTTTATATGATGCTAACTTAACTTGTGCAGAAAAATGACTTGAGTTTACAGTATTTTCAGAATAAACACCATGAACTCTCGGATTCATATTGATAGTTGGAAAAATGAAACTTCCACCTCCTTTTCTAAAGAAACTTAAGACCATGATTATTGAAGAATTTGATGTGCCACTAGAAAACAAATTTCAAGGGTCAATCATTTTTTATTCTTGAATATCATTGGAGAAGCACAAATACTTGCTTATATCCAATGATGTTAAAGTCAATGGATAGGTTGTCAAGACATCATAAATTGATAATGATAATTTCCTCTCTCCCTTCTTTTAGAAACCCTTATCATGCAATTTCTAAGTGTAGAACAACCCAAGTGACTTGCATTTGCTTCAAATATGAAAGGATGATAAGAGTAAAGCATAGCCCATTCAGGGTCAACTTAATATATTCAGAAAGATACATTCAATCTATGAAGCTGTAGAATCGATAAGTGATGTTGTGACCTTATGATGTTCTATTACCATTACAAAATTTTTATATGATGCTAACTTAACTCCTGCAGAAAAATGTCTTGGGTTTATAGTATTTTCAGAAAAAACACCATGAACTCTCGGATTCAAATTGATAGTTGGAAAAATGAAACTTTTACTTCCTTTTCCAGAGAAACTTAAGACCATGATTACTGAAAAATTTGATGTGCCAGTAGAAGAAACAACTTTCAAGGGTCAATCAATTTTAATTCTTGAATATCATTGGAAAATAGTCGCACAAATACTCGCTTCTGTCCAATGATGTTAAAGTTAATGGATAGGTTGTCAAGGCATCATAAACTAATTATGATAATTTCCTCTCTCCTTTTTTTGCAGAAACCCTTATCATGCAATTTCCAAGTGCAAAACAACCCAAGCAACTTGCATTTGCTTCAAATATGAAATGATGATAAGAGTAAAACATAGCCCATTCGAGGTCAACTTAATATGTCCAGAAAGATACATTCAATCTATGAAGTTGTAGAACTGATGAGAGATGCTGTGACATTTTGATGTCCTATTACCATTACAAAATTTTTATGTGATGCTAACTTAACTCGTGCAAAAAAATGACTTGGGTTTACAGTATTTTCAGAAAAAACACCATGAACTCTCGGATTCAAATTGATAGTTAGAAAAATAAAACTTCCACCTCCATTTTCGAAACTTAAGACCATGATTACTGAAGAATTTGATATCTCTCTCAACAACAACAACGGAGGAGGAGGAAAAGAGAGAGATATCTCTCTCAACAACAACAACGGAGGAGGAGGAAAAGAGAGAGACCAATGATGTTAAAGTCAATGGATAGGTTGTCAGGGCATCATAAACTGATTATGATAATTTCCTCTCTCCCTTCTTGTAGAAAGCCTTATCATGCAATTACCAAGTACAGAACAACCCAAGTGACTTGCATTTGCTTCAAATATGAAATGATAATAAGAATAAAACATAGCCCATTCGAGGTCAATTTAGGATACATTCAATCTATGAACCTGTAGAATTGATGAGTGATGCTATGACCTTTTGATGTTTTGTTACCATTACAAAGCTTTTATATGATGCTAACTTAACTCGTGCAGAAAAATGACTTTGTTTACAGTATTTTTAGAAAAAACACCATGAACTCTCGGATTCAAATTGATAGTTGGAAAAATGAAACTTCCACCTCCTTTTCCAGAGAAATTTAAGACCATGATTATTGAAGAATTTCATGTACCAATAGAAGAAACAACTTTCAAGGGTCAATCAATTTTAATTCTTGAATATCATTGGAAAAGAGTCTCACAAATAATCGCTTATGTCCAATGATGTTAAAGTCAATGGATAGGTTATCAGGGCATCATAAACTGATTATGATCATTTCATCTCTCCCTTATGGTAGAAACCCCCCCACCCCACCTCCGAATAATACACACAACAAAGTTGATCATAAGATCATAATTATGCTTTTCCTTTCGAGGGGATTACGAGACTTTCTCGGAACTAGGGAAATAGGGAATTGACATCGTAATTATGACATTGTATCTTAAATGAGAGAGAAAGAGAACAACAAGGGAAATAGGGAATTGACATCGTACGCTAATGAGGTGGCATTAATAATGGACAAGCAATGTGGATGAAAATGATTCTAAGGGATGAGAAAGAAAGAAATGTTGGAGTGTGGACAGTCCTACCATCCAAACTTGGAGACAATGATACACCATTAATATTTTCAAAATGACAAATGACAATGACATCAACATAACATGAATAATAAACATTTAGCATGCATAGGGAACCACAAACCTCATCAAAGAAAAGTATGCATGGTGAACACGTCCTTGCATGGCTGAATAATGTCTGAACTGCTAGTTCACTTTCTCCAACATATTTATTTAAAAGTTTAGGGCCTAACCATCAACCAAAAAACCCGAATACCATAGTAAGGATTTGAACTCAAAACTTCAGCAAAAAGACAAAATAGGAATACATTATTATATATATAAGTAAAGGAATACATTTATTGTTTCATGAAGTGCAACTGGATGGTTATTGTATCAATGCCTTAACTACAATATCATAAGAGAGAGATTAAAAAACATAAATATACAGAAGGGAAATGGAAAATCAAAGAGAATGACCTTGATGTGAATGAAATTGGCTCCTACCTCATTAGCCACCACCTTGGCAATCAGTGGTTTGCCATAACCTTGAGGCCCATATAGCAAAAACCCATTCTCTAAGTCCACCCAAAATTCATGAAGGAGATAAATGCATGACATGATTGAACATTTGGCTCGAACGATTAAGGAAGGGACCCAAATTTAAGGGATCATCGAGAAGTAACGCTTTAATGATACAAAATACTTTAAGGATACAAAACACTTTAAGGATACAAAATATGAAGTTCCAAAACGTTATAGGGATTATGACAATGCTAATGTTGCTTCAAATGCAACAGTTAAAATTAGATAGTAATCATAATTTCAATGATGTCCATTTCCACATAGAGAGAGAGATAAAGATAAATATATGATCGAGAAAAGATAAATAATAAATACCTTGAAATCCTCTGGAAATCTTATACGCTAAACTATATATCGGTCAAACTCCTTAAGGAATCAAACCCACCAACATCGTCCCACTTTACATTATGAATGGCAGATAATCCTTCTCTTCTTGGCAAGGGTTGGACCATTCCAACTGCGTCCTAAAAAACACTAAATAATTGAAGAAAATTAGTGACAAGGACAAAACAGTAAAATTACAATTATGTTTGATAGAATTCAAAGATATTCAACATAAGCAAAGCAATAAGGATACCAATCTTGATCACCAAAAGGTAGAAATACAACATGGTAGTGGATGTAAATTGCAAAATTATTAAAATTACAACAAAACAAAACAATACAAAAATATCTCCATTATTACATCCACATGTTCAACTTTTGCACTTAAATTAGAGTGCAAGAGACAGGATGGATAATGAAAGCAACAACTAAAACTCAGGAACAAGTACGAATTGCCCTAGGAACATGTGTAAGTGCGTAAATCAAAGAGTGTGCGAGAGCGTGTATGTTTATAAACAAAGGAAATAAAAAGAAGTCAAAGCACCTCAAAATCAGCCATTGTGATGATAAGCTTTTCCATCTCTATAGGCAACCACAGTTCATGTTAGTTTCTCTTCAAGAGCAATCATTGCAGCTTCCTTCATCTTTCATTAGTAGAAATTTAGAAGTGTGGTGCAAGACCCCCTCAACCAATCCACACTCCCCCCAAGAACATACCAACAGAGGATCATTTTCAAAATCATATAAAAAAGATTTATTCAGCATCGATAAACCAGTGCAGCAAGATCACTTCCACTCAAATTCTCACAAGCCTTAATTCGCCCAATAGCACTCAAATCCATACTGGCATCAATAGGCTTCTTCCTCCCAAGAGCTCAATATTAGCCCACGCTCATTCGAACTGGGCAAAGGAACGTAAAGAAATTTATCAAATCTACTAGGCCATAAGACAACATGGTCCATCACCTCAGGTCTGCCAGCAGAAATGACAGAATTAATGAGAAGGTAATCATTAGAATGCTTTAAAGAATACTAAATAATGAGATTTACTATTCATTGCACCGATGACAAAAACACCCATCTATTGCTTTGCACCGTCTAACTCTATAAGTAAATGCAGTTGTACACAATGAGGTTAATTTTATCAAAATTGGAACATAAATTGCTAAACAAAAAAATGTATTGAGTAAAGCAGCAGGATTTTGTTCAGGCTCTTAAGAAATAATTTGACCTGGTTCAGTAATATCTCGGAAACCCATCCCCTATCTTTACAATACTTTGTTGTCAAAGCATCCACCTGCAAATCATGGGGGAAGAAACAAAATTCTCAAAAAAAAAAAAAAATCATATTTTATAAGAAACTTTAAGGGCCACATCGTAACCCATTCAAAAATGTATAATGAATGGAAACCTCATCAAGAAGCCCATGTTAAAAATCACGTTCTTTGTAACAAGATCCGTCCAGCTGCTATTTTTAAACACAATGATTGATTTTATCAATTGGAATTGATCAATACTATGTGAAAAGAAAAAAAACAGCTGATGAAATGGTGCGATGATATAACCAGTTGCTCAGCCCCCATTCCACATACACATCAACATCCATTTAATATCCCTTATCATGCAATTCCCAAGTGCAGAACAACCCAAGTGACTTGCATTTACTTCAAATATGAAATGACGATAGGAGTAAAACATAGCCCATTCAAGATCAACTTAATATATTCAAAAAGATACATTCAATCTACGAAGTTGTAGAATTGATGAGTGATACTGTGACCTTTTGATGTCATGTTAGATTTACAAAACTTTTATATTAGGCTAACTTAACTCGTGCAGAAAAATGACTTGGATTTATAGTATTTTCAGAAAAACCATCACGAACTCTCGGATTCAAATTGATAGTTAGAAAAATGAAACTTCACCTCTTTTTCCATAGAAACTTAAGACCATGATTACTAAAAAATTTTGACGTGCCAGTAGAAGAAACATCTTTCAAGGGTCAATCAATTTTAATTCTTGAATATCATTAAAAAAGAGTCACACAAATACTCGCTTATGTCCAATGATATTAAAGTCAATGAATAGGTTGTCATGCATCATAAAATGATTATGATAATTTCTTCTCTCCCTTCTTATAGAAACCCCCCCACCCCCGAATAATACACATAATAAAGTGTCACAGGATCATAATTCTACTTTTCCTTTTGAGGGGATTACGAGACTTTGGACAAATTGAATTGATATTTGAAAATTTTGAATTGTGTATTGTATGTTATATGAAAAATTGCAAAAATTATAATAATAGCATGAGTTGAATCCAAACATATCCACCCCTTTATCTCTCATTTCTCAAAAACTAGGTTGGATTTGGAGCATGGGATAAAATTTAAAATTTTCATCTTATTTTATTATTACAACTTTTTAAAATTTATACTTAAAATAAAATAAACAATTTAATTTTTTTAAATTCTAATTTAACATTTTCAAATTTTAAAACAATAATAATATTAAAATATAATATTTTAAACTTTTATCTAAAATAAAATTTTTTTATCTCACTACCAAAACCTAACTAAATAAATATATATTACATTTTACCATTTTATTACTATTCACGTACTCTCTTACAATTCACGTATTTCTTTATTCCATCTAGGCATCTCCTCTCCATATCCTCTTATCGGGGCCTTATCGTTTAATTTTTGGGCGGGAAAAAAGCCGATCTCATTTCCCCCTTCTCTCTCTGTATATGGCCGTGAATGTATGATAAATCTGTGGAATCATAGACCAAATCTCTCACTTAGCAATTTAAAGGATGTCGAAGTTCGAGTACCCAATCATGTCGCGCGGTGAGATAGTGGCAATATTGGCGGAGTCCCAGATCGCCAACATATCCGAGCACGATCTCTTTAACCCCAACCCGGATTTCATCTCCGAGCTCTACACCCGTCTCCTCTTCCACATCGACGCTCTCCATGAGTAATTTCCTCTCTTTCTCCTCATCGCTTCTCTTCCACTTAAACCGCAACAATTTGAGTTAGGTTTTTTAAGCATATTTTTAGATGATTGCAACATGTCACAGAAGATTTATTCTGTACTTGTTTGATTTTTTTTCATAAGTTCTGTACTTGTTTGATTAGCTTATGCTGATTAATTTTTTTTTCTGTAAACATGTTTATGAATTGGCGGTGGTGTGGAGAGGGGAATTGGGTCCTAGTGGTCTGTTTGGTTGCTGTGAAAATGCGAGTGAAAATGAACCGAAATTTAGACTTAGATTTTTACTGTTCATGAAAGTGAAAGTGGAATTCCCGGCAAAGTGGGAATGTGGAAAAAAAATTGATTTGACGTAGCCTTTTTATTTATAAATATATATATATATATATATATATATATATATATATATATATATATATATATATATATATATATATATTTCTGTTTCATTGTTCTCTAATCTTCCTGAATTAGGGAAAGTTATCCTGAATTGCAGATAGAATAAAAATATATCTTCTTACTTTAGCTTCTGAGAACTGAAAGGGAATCTTTGAAAATTAGAGTTTCTATTTTTTTTTTTTCTTGGCAAAATTGGATTTCGAATTTTGTTTTTTGAGCTCCTAAGCTATTTTCCTTTATGGTAATGCTAAATACAGATATAGAGTGTGCAATCTCTGCACATTCCATTTGAAAAAAGTGGAGTCCACTATTAAAAAAATAAGTTTTTTATGTGAGTTCGGAGTTTGAGATTTACCCACTTTTTTCAAAGGAGTGCATGAACTTGCACACCCTAGGATAGCAAATATCATTTATCTTTCCTTCATGGGGTTCTAATTCCGGCAGGGAAGATCATGGGCAACTGGAGTTCGCAGCGCTTGAGCAGCTTGAGAACCCGGACTTCCATGTTGAATCTGCTCGGATCATGAAGCTGTACAACAGGATAAAGGAAGTGCTGGCCTCGACAGATTGCCCTAAGAGATTTACCCTCAAAGACCTGATAAGACCGGATACTGACAGGACTGAATTTTTCCTCAGCGCAATTCTCAATTTTGGTCTTCACAGGTAAGTTTTTTGTTCTTGAAGTTTTTCAGCTTTTATGAGGAACCTAGTTATTGATCACCTACACAAGAAAAGGTTGTGAGTTCTTTGACTGAGTTTGTCTTGAATAATAAACTGTGAATTGCTGTAGAGATGATTCTTGATTATTGTTGAGGTTTATACGAATGCAATGAGGATTGGTTCATTCGCATTAAGAAACTGTGGTTAATGCCAAATTTGTTATATAAAGATATGATTGTTTATCAGTGACTCTAGATTTGAGAATGCACATTCATATAGGGAATTCTACAAACAAAATAAAAATATTCTGCTTTTTGAACGTTTAGGAGATGAATTTTGCTGCCTTTAAGTATGAAAACGTAGTTTGCTTTTACAAATGAACTATATATCAGTGGAGTTTGTCTAGTTGGCTCTGAAGCATATTTCTTCTATTTTATCATGGTTCACTCCATTGCGAGATATCTAGTGCTTGTGGAATAACTTCTTCAGACGGGTTCCTTTGGCTTGGATCTTACCTAGAAGAGTCGTCAACCTTTTTTAATTCTTGGAGAGGGTTAGGAGGAAGCCCACGCATTATAGCAGTGTGAAAGATGTTCCTACTTGCTTGGTATACTATATTTGGAGGGAATGGAACAAACATGAACTGAGTATCATGAACGTTTGAGAAGCTCAAACTTTAATTTTTAATGCTCTCTTCCTCTTGAGCCCCAATTGGTTTAACTTTTCATGTTTTTTGTAACCTTCTCAACTTCTAGATACGTGACTTGCTTGTATACACGCTGTGTACTTGGATGTGCCTTTTGTGCAGTTAAATGAAGTTCCATTATTTATTTGTAAAATACTCAGTCCTTTGTTTTCAATCTTAGACGGGCAAAACTGGATTTTTTACGTCCAATTGTGGATGAAGTGAACCTTCTGGAGGAGCAGCAAAGAGAGTGGGAAGCTAAGATATCTCAGGTTCTCTAGTATATACACAGGAATAAATGCTTTAAGATAAGCGTTCACTTGTGCTAAATGTTTGCATTGCAGTTGAATGCAGAGATTGAGGACCACAATGAAGCAAGAGAGAGGGAGTTGCCCCTTGTTCAGGAGGTAGATGCAAAAGTTAAAGAATTGCGTCAAACCATTGCAGGACTTAACAATCACCAGATGTCATTGAGAGCTTCTTTTCGCAAGCTGAAGGAGAAGACCGGAGAAATGGATGAGAAGGTCTGGTTATTGAAAATGAGTAGATATATTGATTAAAATCAATTGGGCTATGCCTAGTTCTTATTAATAAAATTATTATTTACTGATAAAAAGATCAATTGCATAAGGATAATTTTACAAATTTTGGGTCTGCTAGGTCAGCTGAGGTAATTGTTTGTTGTTTGATTTAAATTATAAATTTGGTAGTATCATTCTTTTTAACAGTTAATCTAAGAAACAATTTCAGCAATTCTTTGTTTTATGACGAATCAATTGGAAAGATTCTTAGTTTTTGATTGGTTATATCTGCATAATGATATTGGCAAGCATATATATATACACACACACACAATACATATGTAGTAAGGTATCAACATCCTGCACTAACTGTAATTGGTGAAGTTTCTCTGCATTCAATTGGGTTACTTATTTTTTGAGCAGTGTTTGTATCATCTGCGTCAACCACAATTATATCTTTCCCAGATTGAATAATTATTTTCTTGTTGTTATATTGTTTGTGCTAATGTGGCAGGTTAATTATTTTCAACCATTACTGTTTTTGCTTTTGTTACGCAGTATATTTAAAACGTTCTTCTTTGTTGTTATGGAGTTGGCTTTAACAGTTAAGGTCATTATGCTGTATTTGCAAAGAAAGTTTTATATGTTAAACCCATCATGTAGACTAGCCATTCAATTATGAATTCTTATTTTTAACCTGCTATTGTTACCATTGATACAAATTTTCCTGTTTCTTCTAGATTTCCAATGCCGAGTTTGTTCTAGTGCAAAGTGTTCAAGAAAATGCAAACTTACGTTCGAAAATTGTACAATCTCCAGAAAAGTTACAGGTATTGCTTTTTATCTCATGAAGTAAGATATTGCATATCATAGAGGAGATGCTAACATTTAATATTTATGCTCATATTGAGATTTTGGAGCCATATACTTATAAAGTTATTTGATACGTGCTATAGTCAGACACAAACAAAAAGGCCCAGTTTATGTTTTGAGTCAGAATTTTGACCTCATTGCAGCATGAAGAACAGAATATGTTTTGAGTCAGAATTTTAACTTATAAAAAAATATCATATATTGAAAAATTTGTGGATTATGGCGGGTGGGGATTTTACGTGGTCTAATGGGAGGGCTTGGTCTAGGCTGGACAGATTTTTGGTGTCTTCTTCTTGAGAAGCACATTTTCCTGATTTATGTCAGAAGAGGCTTCCAAGGTTATGTTTGGATCATTATTTTATTATTTTGGACTGTGGGGACATTAATGGGGGACATAGGTACTTCAAATATGAAAATATATGGCTGGACGATGATGGCTTTGTGGATAGGGTGAGGAGTTGGTGGTCTTCATACCATTTTTCTGGTACTCTGAGTTTTGTTTTGGCTGGGAAACTCAAAGCTTTAAAACAAGACGTGAAGAAGTGGAATGTGGAAGTTTTTGGGAATGTGGAAATCAAAGGAAGCACCTCTTGGAGGATAGGGAGTTGTTTGGGGAAATGTCAAGCGAGGATAAGGAGAGAAAGAGGGGTGGTTGCTGATTTAGAGACAATAGGGAGGTTTTTCTCTTGCCATTTTTTCTATATCTTCATTACCCACTCTTTATTTTATCAGCATTAGTATATACATGTCTGTGAATATGGTGTTCTGAACTGGGCCAGTTTTCATGATTTTCTTGTATCTACTTCTGGTCTGTAACTTGCAACTAGGTGTTCTCTTTGTATACCTCCTGTATACTTGGGCAGTGCCTGTTTACTTCTATCAATAAAATGTTATTTTACCTATAAAAAAATATTGAGTTTTGTGCATGAAGGGTTAAACATCTTACAGCTTTTGTGGGAATATCAAGCTTATGTTTTACTTTCAAATTCATGATAGAAGTTGGATGCTATATATGATCCTAGATCTCATGTCGTAGTTTTTCAAATAAAGGGCTTTATGATATTATTCTCGTTTGATGGGCTTTTCGATGATGTATTTTGATTCTTTTAATGTTACTTGTAGTTTAAAGAATTTAAACGGTTTGGACTATCAATTACAAGATGTTTTTCTCTTTCTGTTTGGTGTGTTTGTTTCTATATTTCACACATAAAGAATTTTCTCTCTGCTCTTTTTATCAACACGTAAGTAACTTCTTCACATCTTTGCCTAAAGAGGGCTTTAGAGGAGAAGAAATCAGCTCGGGAGGTGGCAAAGAATGCTGAAAAAATAGCAATACAATCTTATCAGGATAAGAATGCCATTGTTGAGCTTTATACAAAGGTATACTTCCATCAACGACTGTGTTAGTTATTTATTCTCATTGCTTTGCCTACTGATTTATTTCATGAACCCATTTATAAATGAACTCTTGCCTTTTAACATTTAAGAAGGCTTACACAAATTAGCCGTAATTCCTAAAATATGTTCATGGACTTAGAATGCTTGCTCAGTTGTTTTCGGAAAAGCTTCAGAAATTTAATGCCTTCACTGAAGAAAAAGGTTTTACTAATCTGATGTTAACTTCTATTAATTGGATGTTTCATGTGGATATGTTGCGTCTCCTTCGTCATTTATGAATTAGAAGTCAATCAAACTTGTGCTACTTGAGTCCAGTCATTCATGGGAGCTTCAATTTCCAGCACTGGACAAAGATGCCTGCACATATATATTCCTCAGAATTTTCAATTAGTTACAGTTATATTGTCATTCCGAAATCATACCATTCATATGGATGTTAATTTCTTTGCAAAGTTTTGCTAAACTCAGAGTTACTTTGCAGTACTTATGGCCAAATTATCTGATCTTTTACTCCAAGGAAAACATAACAACGCACATTTATTGGTAATAGCTATAACATGTAGAGAGTAGTACCTTCAGTGGTATTGCTGTTCTCTGATTTATGGAACCAATTAATCCAAGACTTAGCAGAATCAATATTGGTAAACGTGCAATATATATAATGTATATATTGGTAAACATGCATGAAGAAAAGCACAAAATATTTGAGCTTAAATAGAGGCTAACTCATGATTTCTTTGTGTGCCTTTTTCGCAGGTGTTCAAGAAAATGTTCAAACACTTTACCCAGATGCAAGCAATACAAGAACAGGTGAGCATATGCTGGAGCTAGATGTGCTTTGCAGCCGAGTATTAAGAGCTGACAGGTTCTTTGTTGGCCATGGGAAAGGCATTTCTATGATTTGAATGAATTCTTGATGTCCATAAATAGAAAAGAATTATAAGCTCTTCTATGCTTAAGATACAATCATACTTATAAAAAATAAAAAAAATATTGCTTAAGATACAATCATACTTGAATTTGTTCTTGATCAGGCTTTTGAGCTCTGTATCGTTTATAACATCAACGCCTTTAATAGGTAAACTCAGCCAAATCTATTGAAAAGGACTTTAAGGCTTTAAAGGCTAAACTGAGTGATGAGGGAATGCTGGATAAGTCACTTGAGGCTAAATTGGTGGAACGACAAGGCAAAGGTAATTTCTTATCCCGGATACATTCTGTTATGTTGTTTCCTGAAGTAGTATTCGTGAGCTTAAACCTTTCTCCTTCATCCCCAGTTGAACAGTTGGATGACTTAAGAAAGCAGTTGGAGAAGGAAAGAGATCTAAAATGCGAGGAGGCTACCAAAGAGTTCAATAATATGAAGTCGGAGGTGGAATCTAGGAGACGTGATCTAGAAGCTAGACAAAGGAATGTTGAAGCTGTGGTTGTTGAGGTACTTTGCATCTCCTTTTAATCGTGGACTAAGCCATTTCATATGAAGCTGTCTAATATTTCAGTTTCTTCTATGCTGTAAGGTGGATGCTATAAATTCAAGGGTTAATTCAGTAAAAGAATCTGGAGCAGCTAAAGTGCAGGAGTTAATTAAAAAATCTGAGGAGATTGTGAAAGAGGTGCACTTTATTAGATTCCCTTCTCAGTGTGTATGTCTCTCATGAAATTGAAACTTGCACTGTACCCTTGCATATAAACATGATTTATATCCTGAGTTTGGGTATTGTATGGCCTGGAGTAGGAAAGAGATATACACATGAAGTGGACCCTACAGTATTTATAGCTGCCCGAATGCATTTCTTGGGCAGCATTAAATGCTCATAAATCTTATGGTCATGTGTTTATCTCTATCCCACTCTAGGCTCCATAGTTCGGTCAATAACTCTAGGAATCCAAATCCTATAGACAGTCTCTGAAAATTAACTAGGTAATCACTTCAGTCACTTTTTCCTTTCTAAGGTGTTGAAGTCCTTCGAAGGAATAACTGGAATTTTATGAATTCTGGGGGATTTAGTAAATCGAATTCATAAAAGAAACATGCTAGGTTTCAACTTACTACGGAAGGCTTTGTTTTTTAATTTTGGCTATTAACAATGCCCTTAGGAACTTTTCTTGAAAAACAAGAGCTTTTTGAATATCAAAACAGTAGTTGAAGTCAACCAAGTAGAGCCTAGGATTTCCAAATGCCTGTGTGTTTGAGCATCTTAAATATAACTAGATCAAGCTCCATCACTGTTTTTTTTCATTCTCAATGAGGAAACAAAAAAAAAAAAACTTATATTCTTGCTTGTATTGCTTTTGCCAAGTCAGTTGGTTTGGTAACTGTGACTTCCATAATTGTTGAATTGAAAATGGTCCAATGCTGTATGGCTGGTTGCAGTTTCACCACTATGCAAAATCCATTGAGGTCTTGCTGCCAACAATAGAAGCAGAGTCAAATTTTGATTGAGTTGGTATGATTAACCTTCAACCATTATGACATCTATTTTTCTATTTTCGTTTTTACTGCACAATGCATCTTTTAGTGCCATGCAAAGTTGAATTCTTATATCCTGTGTTACAATAGTACATGTCATCCTTCTCCCATTCTAAAGCTAGCATATATAGGGTTTTAATACGGGGCTTTACTGATTGGATGTCAACACATAGATTGATAATAATATTACATATTTATTTTACCAAGCGACTGCCAACGTGCACGTTGACAGTAATGCAAGGCATTTACTCTGCTCACGATATTTCATCACAAAGACACAATAATAAAGACGTTCACATAGTATGTAGCAGCGATTATGGTGATGCAACTTGAAGTCCTAACCCAGTAGACCTGAACGAGCACTTGATAATTGATATGATAAGCATCTTTGGATATATTAAAAAAAATAGAGCTCTTCCGATCATGTATTGTAGATAAGAACATCGTTTGGACTTTCCATTTTCTTTTAATTGACAATAATGTTAGTACACCTTTATTTTATTTCCACAAATCTCAACATATATAACCGTTGACAATATTTATACAGCAAACTCATTTTATAACCAATCGTCACCACAAGCTGGCGTTGATAGTAATACAACAAATTTAATTACTTTGTTGGCGAAATGTCTACTAACTAAAAAACATCAATAATACATTTAGTACATAATAGGAATTGATGATAACGATAATGTAACTTAAAGATTTAAAATTTTAATCCAGTACCAAGAAGTTTTTCTTCAGTAATATGATCTAATTTCTCTGCCATATAAGGTGTCAAGTAATTCATCCAATCTCCACTATTGCCTTGGCAAAAAAAATACTGCATTATCTAAGCCATGGCAAAATAGTGCAGTGTTATGATCTAGTATACGCCACTTTCTGATTTTATTTACATCCAAGCTGCTCATCATGTTATCAAAACTACACAACTTTAAAATGTCATTTACTGTACCTTTGGCCTCTTCTTCCAGAGAAAATGGACACTCCAAGAACTCAGCTATCCTCTTCAAAAGGGTGGTGGGTTGCTTTTTCATTTCGTCCTACTTCAAGAAAAGTATCTTTTGAGCTGGCTTTTCTATATTTTCCTTCCAACAGCTAAAACATGATCCTAATAGGGACCGAATGGACTCACTCCTCTACAAAACTTATCAAAATCTTCTTCAAGTGGGTCAGCCATTGAATGCACCCTATTCAGGAAATGCCAAAGTGAAACAAAAGTATCTTTAGGGTTCCTACATACATACACAATTTTGCATGCTGAGTCCTGCACAGATGTTGGTAGCAAAGCATAAGATAAATGAGTTGAAAATAGTCTTGGAGATTCAAAAGAGTTGAGGTATGGAACCTCTATTCTATTGTAGATGGAAAATGCTATATGCAAGCGCTGTGGCGCACCCATTGTGCACGAAACATGGTATTGCTACGCTTTTGGCGTTTTGAAAACAGCGTCCTCTCCCATTCTCTTCTCCGACATTGATATATACCCCTCACGCCTTTTTCTCTGTTCCTGCAAATTTTTAGCACATCCCATATTCGTTACAGACACTTCTCAAGAGTCAAGACCCTTCTCCATATTTTCTTCCATAAAAGTGCCTTTTACCCTTTGTTTTGGCTCTCTAGACTCTAGTCTAAAAGACTTTATGCCAACCAAAAATTTTCCAGCACGAGTTGATCTACAATTTTGCAAAGAAGAGACTACAATTTTTAATATCACTCTCAGTTTTTATTTTTTCCTTCTTTTTTCTTTTCCAGTTTAGTATAAAAAGTTCAGACCTTCCAAATTGGCATCTCTAACCATTTAGGGCTAGAGATTTTGGCGTGAGATTTTTTCAGCTTTGGTTTTCCATGGTAAACACTGTTTGTGATTCTGTGAAATGGATTTCATTTGAGTTTGAAATATAATCCCAGTTTGCCTACTCTGCAAGCCGTCAAAGTTCACTGCTTTGATTCCTTATCTCAAACCAGGGTATTGGGAGAAATGTTGAAGGAATCTAAGTATATATCCATCTGCAAGATTTTTGTATTCACATCTGAAATATGTAAGATTTTTGCATCATGGTTGTGCTCTCATATTCTGCGGAGGAAAAGAGAAGAATGAGAGATGATTTTGCGTTAGGGAGAAGAGGGGAAAACGCAAGTTTCAAAATGCCGAAACTCACCGTTTAATATTGCCACGTGGTGTTTAGTTGGTGGGTGCGCAAGCAGTACACCACAATGCTTGCATATAGTATTTTCCATTGTAGATATCTCCATCCAATATGGGCACAAGAGCATGAGAGAAGTTTGTGAGCAAATGATGCCTTTAAAGGTCTGAATAACGCATCCGGTTCACTAAGGTGAACAAGATGACCTTTAACCAAGTAGCACCGGCTTTGGGAGGGGACACCAAAAGAATATCGGTGTCACACGAGCTTGAAAGTGTTTTTGGAATGTTGTAACTCCTGGCATGGACCAAGTTGGGATCCAAAATCCATGGTACTCGCTAAGATGACTTTTATCTATTGCCAAGGAAGATTTGTCGACGTCTTTGAATTCTTTACTCGGTTCATCTTCTTCTAAGTGCTCGAGAACAATAGTAGAAGAAGCTGATTGAAGTGTGGATATAATTTCAATAGAAATGATAGTACTATTGGGTCTCGCACTTGACTGTTTATCAACCAATAAACTAATAAACAAAACAAACATGCTCTTGAAACAGGAAAGATGGGATTTATTGGAAGTAGAGGAGACAAAAACCAGGAAATTCTCCTTCGTTTCTGGTCGGGGAGAGAGTTCCTATTGGTGGAAGAACACAAATTAAAGAACCTGGTCTTCTTTGGCCTTATATCGCATTAATCATGAATATATAATATGTTTTTTTTTTTTTTTTTTTTTTTTAAGTACTGTGGGCTCTAGCAATATATATATATATATATATATATATGCCCCTATCATTGGGGTTTTAAAAGAAATTGCCTTTTTTTTCCTCTTTTTACTTGGTTTTTTTTTTATTCCCTTCATTCCGCTTGAGCCCCTTTAGTATAGAATCATAGATCAGTGTGTGCGTTCACCAAATGTCATTCATGAGACTTGAGAGCTTCTTTTAGTAAACTGATCAAAGGAGAATAATTGGAAGAATGGTTGAGAATTAGGTGATCGGGTACTTATTGAAAACGACAGATCACAAGGACTCTTAATATGTTACAATCACAAGGACAAGATGATACAACTTTAGCCCCTTTAATTTGTTAAAATCACAAGTAATACATGATGATTACTTTTCAGCCTGTATTAATTGATTTCAAAGTCTTTTTTTGATCTCTAGCTCGAAGCTATTAATTAATTTCCAATGAAGAAGTGTGGAAATTAAGCGGATCGGAAACAAAAGTTTGATTCTTGCATGTAGTCTGTCTTGTATATACCTTCAAGTACTTGTGTTATTGTTGAACTGATCAAAATGGCCCAATGCTAGCTGTATGTGTGTATGCATCGACCAATATGCAAAATCTATTGACGATCAAGGTCTTCCTACTAGAAATAGATCGATCGATTGAATGGAGCCAAGTTTTGATTTTGTATACTCTTGTTAGTGATATCAGTTGTTTATGAACAAAATTGAGAAAGAAGTGACACCAAAATATCCACAATAAAATTGAAAATACAACATTAATAATGCATTTTATTAATTCCATGTCGACACACATACACATGATGATTGACAATAATCTAACAAATTTACGTTCTCATGCTAATGCAAACTTACAGTATGTTTACATGATACAAGAGATTTATTATTATATTGATCACGACATTCTAGCATAAACATTGACAATAATAAAGACATCCAAATAATATATAGCAACGATGACGATGATGCAACCTTTGGATGTCCTAAAATGTCAGCCCGGTACCATGAAACTTTTTTTTTTAAAAATGTCATCTAATTTCTTTGACATTTGAGGTGTTAAGTAATTTACCTAATCTCTACCTCACCTCGGCGAAAAAGGCTTTCAGTCTTCACGTTGAGGGTTGTTCCACTTTTATTCACCTCCAACTTGCTCAAATGATCAAAACTACACAATCTTGAAATATCATTTATTAAACCTTTTGTCTTTTCTTCTTTGGAAAATGGACATCCCAAGAACTCAGCTATTCTCTTCAAGTGAGTGGTGGGTTGCTGTTTCAATTCTTCGTATCTCAAGCAGAGTATCCTTTGAGGTTTTTCTGAACTTTCCTTCCAATAGCTCAAAACATGATCCCAATATGGCCCAAAATTACTCACTCCCTGACAAAACTTATCAAAAGTTTCTTCAAACGAATTGGTTGTCCTCTCATTATTTTTCAAGAAGTGCCAAAGTGACACAAAGGTATCCTTAGGATTCCTATACAAATACACAATCTTACAGTTTGAGTCTTTAACAGATGTTGGTAGTAATGTTTAAGGTAAATGAGCTGAAAAGAGCCTTGGAGAGGGGAAGGAGGTGAGATCTGGAACCTCTTTTTTATTGTAGAGATGTAAGTCCAAGTAGGGCACAAGAATATGAGGATTGTTTGTGAGCAATGGATGTTTTTGAAGGTCTAGATGATGCTTTCGGTTCACTATAGCAAACAAGATAGCCTTCAACCAAGTAGTCCCAACTTTGGGAGGGGTCATCATTAGAATATCAGTCTCATGAGCTTGGAAGTGTTTTTTGAGGGATAAAACTCCCTGCATGACCCGAGTTGGAAACCAAACTCCACAGTACTGACTTAGGAAGCCTGCTGTAGGGAGGGAGGATATGAAGTCCCCGTATTGATCTGGGGTTAGTTCATCTTCTTGCAAGTGGTCGGAAAAAGGTGGATCGAGTGTAGACATGATTCAAGAAGGAAGGGAAGTACAACTTAGTAGTATGATCGTGGTTTCACCTAGCTAAAGTGTTCTGTACGTGATTGATATTACAGACGAACCTAGCTACGTACTCTCAATGTTATGGGTATATATAGCCCGATCGAGGTATATATCATCATGTGCTTCAACTTCCCAAAACACCCATTGCTCTCAACAAACTCATGTACATGATGCCTGATAGCATTGACGGGGGATGAGATTAAAAAAAAAAAAAAAAGAACTGTATATGGAGGATTTACTTAGCTTAGTCCAATTAAAGAAAATCGATCATCTCTCCTTACGTGTCAATAGACACGTTTTTTTTTATCTAAAAGTAGGGGTAATTTTCCGACATAATATTTAGGTCTTATTTAGTTACACAAATTATATTCTTATTGATCTCATATAATTATAAAATTTTTTCAAAATTTCTATACAAAATACAATAAATAATTTAATTTTTTTAAATCTTAAAATCAAAAAGATATTAAAAAAGTTATATCCTAATAATATTTTATTTGATTTTTAAATTTCATCTTATCTCATATATATAATTAAAAGAAGCGTTAATGTTTGCTGGCCTTTCTACATATGTATATATGTGGTGGATATAGAGCTAGTACTACTGCTAGCGGTTCCTGATCTCCAACCACATGATTATATCTCATGTGCACAAATTATTCAGATTTTTTGACCCATGCATGCATGATGCATGTGATTTTTCTGACCAGTCATATTTTTGGACTCAAGCTGTGTACTACCATTCATATTTTTTGGACCCAAGCTGCATGAGAGATGTTTATGTTCTTGAAGGTCTAAATAGCGCATCCGGTTCAGCAAGGCGATCAAGATGGCCTTAAACCAAGTAGTTCCAGCTTTGGGAGGGGTCACTAATATGATATCAGTGTCACGAGCTTGAAAGTGTTTATGGAGTGCTATAAGTCCTAGCATGGACCACGTTGGGATCCAAAATCCATGGTACAGACTGAGTTGGCCTTTCTCCTTTGGCAGGGAAGATATGTTGATGTCTTACCATTCTTGATTTGGTCCATCTTCTTCCAAGCGCTAAAGAATAGCACTAAAAGATGGCAATTGAAGTGTAGACATAATTTTATTAGAAATTTGATATTACTATTGAGTCTCTCTTTGTTCTATGATTATACTTGTAAGGAAAATGAACAACGAAGGCATGCCAAACTTAACGAAATACATTTTTTTATTTAATGACAAAGGAATTGTTTTTAAATGAATTTCTGATTTTTTTTTTAAAACATATTTAAATACTTTAAAAATATATTGAAAATTTTTCTTTAAAAAAAAAAAAAAAGTTAATCGGTGAGGATTCTTCCTGTGACATGGCATTGTTCTTAATTCTTTGTCCATCTTAAATAACACACCATGTGCTATTTCAGGTGGTAAACCGTACGTCGTGATCAGTACATTATATATCAAGACACATGTTACGTGTCAATGTACACGTTTTTTTTTTTTCTTCTAAGGTAATTCTCTGACATATATAATTTAATTTAATGTTTGCTGGCCCTTTCTATATATTTATATGGTGGATATAGAGCTAGTAGTACTGCTGCTCCTTATCTCCAACCAGATAATCTTACGAAAGATTTTCGTTTCTACCTTATATTTTTATTTTTATTTGGATAATAATAGTATGATTATAAAAAGTGGACATTAATATAAATGAGTTTTTTATAATTATTTTTTAAATATTATTAATCATTAAAAAAATTAAAAAATATAAATTTTTTAATAGTCACTTTCTTAACTATTAAAAATAAATAAATAATAAATAATATAATAGTGGACACATTTAATAGATATATTTAATAGTTATATTATTTTATTTTTTATTTTTTTAATAAATTTATAATACATAAATGATAAATAGAAGAAAGTCATTTAATTTAAAAAGAATAAAATTATAAAAAAAAAACGATATAGTCAGCAGGATAGAAAAAGTCTTAATTATGTCTCGTCTGTAGTTAGGAGTGGCAATATGTTACACGATCTGTTAACCCAATACGAACACAACACGATAATAGCGAGTTAGGGTTTAGTCTTAACAAGTTCGGGTCAAAACGACCCGTTATAACACATTAAGAAAGTTAAAGTTATAATTATACTCTTTTACCCAAAAGTAAAAATTTTAATTTCGATATTTTTATTGTTTAGATTTTAATTTTAGACTTGTAGTTAGTTTTATAATTTTTTATAGATATTGTAACTTTAATATTTATAGAAAATTATACTAAATGTAATCAGGTCAAATAGGTAATAGGTTAATTTCAGACGTATTTAACTTATTTACATAAACAGTTTGAAACGGGTCGTATTGTGTCGTGTTAACCTATTTAGTAATATTTACTAATGGATCAAAACGGATTGACACGACACGTTATGTTAATAGGTCGTGTTAGGATTTGAGATTTTGACATGATAATCTTAACGGGCCAGGTTAGGATTGACGTATATAATATAATATACATACTTTAACATGATACGAATACGACCCCTTAATTAACACGATTTGATACCCCTGCAACCAAGTCGCCCCCACCTCAAATAAAACAAAACAAATTATTGAGATTTTGGGACATGCATGTGGTCTTTTCTGACCATTCAGATTTTTGGACCCAAGCATGCATGTAATCAAAATATCAATGGCGGACTTATGTTGTACTAAAGGGCATGTGAAAACATAATTCTACATAAAATACCCCATAGGAATTAAAAAATAAAATAAAACCTAGTGAACGATATAATCTGCTGCATAGAAAAAATTTAATTATATCTCGTCCGCACCCCCTCTCCAAATAATTCAGATTTTTGAACCCATGCACGAGTGAATACAACAATCCACTTACAACTCTTTTAATAACTTAGTATGTTAAATCAAATACTACAAAATTTTACTTTTTTCTTAACAATTACATACTAACTATTGTAATTGCTTCTGATTGTCTTCATTTAGTATTTTTCTTAATTACACTACCAATTTTTTTACTTATATAAACTAAGAAGGTTAATAATTATTTATAATCAAAGGCCAAATGCAAAAACTTTAGACACGTACGTTCTATATATTCATATATGCCCAAATAGCATATATCTGTCGAATTCTTACATCCCTTTGCTTTGTTGTATTTTGGTTGGGGTTTGCGTTTAAGATTTGGTTCTTTTAGAATCTCTATTTGAATTTTAGGCGTAGTATTCACACTACTACCGCGAGGGGTTTTGCTGCAAAAAGCAAAAAAACTTGCAGCATTTGAGCAATACTAGCAGGAAACCTATGCCGCATGTTTGCAGATAAAAAAATGCCAATTTAAGTGATTATATTGGCAAACGTCTCGTTAGTGGAAAATACTCACTTATTACGGCAAAGTATGTTTGTTGCTAATAATAAAATTATCTGTCAGAAATATCTCAACCTGAGCTTTCAACATTGAACAATATATTGAATTCCCGGTGCTGCAACGTTGCCACAAAAGAAAAATTGCATCAATTTGCAATCTCGCTATTAACTACATACAACAAGTACCTATTGCAGTAAATGTATTATTTCGGCATTGAGAGCCGCCACGCTTCATGATTTGCAGCAACTCCACATCCTCATAACAAGATGCTATCGATGATGCATACAATGGAAAATGTATTATTCTAACGAGCTACTACCACCAACAAAATACAATCACTACAACTAAAAATCTATAGAATAGATTTAAATTGGCAAAACGGTTCCTAGAAAATACTTTTATTGACAATTGATTATTCTCCTTTAAAAGATTTTACGGCTACTATATTTTGTCAGTTTTGTGATTTATTGATGAGAATGTTCATTGAAAACATGATTGTGATCACGATTATTTTTTGTAGCTAAAGTGCAACTTCTGCACAGTTTCAATCTCCGTGCTGCAATCCATCGACTACATGTTTCATAGAAAATATCAAAACTGATGAGCTTGTATTTGCCACTAAGCTTCTATTTCTGCAGAACATTTTCGTCAGTTTAACATGTGGTCGATGGATTTATGAATGATGTTTTTTTTTCCACTATTTAGATGGCGTAGGAAAAGAGGATTTTTTACTAAATTGCTAGCCTACTAGATCGCCACTACATGTTCCTTTTCTGCAATGATACATTGTAGTTAATATAACAGCTCAGCTCATATGCTTTATTGTTAGGTTGCATTGTCCTCAACCTAGAATTTTCCTCCCAATTACATATTAGTCATCTTTGATGACTTATTTGCTACCTGTTCTGAGATGAGGCCATCATTTTTCCAATTAAATATATAGTCCTGGATTGGGCATACGATAATGATCTAATTGAAATATGCTTGGTCATTAACCATCATAAATAGAATGTTCATGAAGTTAATATACTCTGCAATTTAATATTGCTGCATAATGCAATCATCCTATGATTATAATGTGAATAAACTCTACCAAGTCCAAAACAAGACACATCACCAGCATATATGCACATATTTTATATATCACTTATGTTTTAATGAAACATGGTCCACATAAAAGTTCAACATCTAGGTGTAGCTAACATAAACATCATAACAACACATAAACTTCCATGTATATGGCAACTTCCAGAAGCAGTTCATACATCTAGATTCAATATATCAGCATGGCACTCTATAGTCTACTTCCCTGGTCAAATGCAGCTGCGGTCTTGGCTCAAAAGCACACCTCCTCCAATTCACTTGTTTGTCTCAGCTGGACTCGTTGTGTCTTTAGCAGTACAACGATTCAAAACTCTCCTTGCCCCCAGTTATACAGACCTGCTGCACGTATATAATGAAAGCAAAATTAACCACAACCTTAATTTTATCAGCAAAGGTTCCAAAATAGAAGACTTGACAATCTCAGGTAGAGATATCTCATCAATAACAAACTAATCTAAACCTTCAGTTCATATCCAACAACTACACCTTTTTAAGTGTCACATAAATCGCATTCTCTAGTGTAAAAAATACTAGTTAGGAACAAATATGCAATAACAACAGGAAATAGAATTGCTTACCACTGAGGAAGTATGCACCAAAATGTCCTCTGTGCATCTATCCAAAACTATTATAGTTCTATATATATGATTCTTTACTGGTTCCAACTAAGCCATATCGTAAGTTGCTCAACAAAAGTTATCAAAATACCATCATCCCATCAACCCAAGTGTTATTTTATCTTCAAAAACCCCTTCAAAAAAGTCAAAAGCAAGAATGTAGTCATGTACCTAAGATGCCTAGGCATCAATGGGAGTCTTGTTATGAGACTCCCTCTGAGACTCATAACGTGACATGCAAGTGTATGCTACTTTATAGTCATTATTCTTGACAAGCATGCATATCCATCTTGTACAAAGAAAGCCAAAATCAACTTTCTTAAAAATGCTCCAAAGTCTGTTAATTGAACATCTAAATACAAGTTGTAATGATGTAACTTGCTGGTATGTTCTTCGTCATGTTGTACTCGATTTCAATTATTTGTATAAAATTTGATATGAGAAACATCATTAGATACTAATATGTTAACTAGATTTCAATTATTCATCCAGAATTGGATATGAGAAACATTAGATATTAAATCACACAATTGAAAAAAATAGATTACACCAGCACAAACATGCACAGTTGATCCATTCTCAAGTTCAAAATCATAACCAACATACATAGAAACCTCCTTTGAGCATTGCACCTACCCAAACAACATCTGTATGCTAGAACTTTTTAGAATGAATTTAGCTAATGATTGAATAGCATAAGTTGTAGTGATAGATGCTACAGCTGTTGAAGCTGTAAGCAAATTCATACAATAGCAAAAGAAGTCAATCCCATAAAAATCATTAACTTTGTTTGGTGAAATTCTGTTGCTGAAAGAGTTGATAATTTAAATCCCTAGCTCAAGCTATAAATAGACACTTCTTGCAAGCTAACCAAGCAAATAGCTTCTAGGCAAGTATAAAGAATGAAAATAAGAAACAACTTCTTGGAAAGTTCAAAAATTACTACAAACGAAAGAGCCCAGTGGGAATTAAGTACCTTTACTCGATTAAGGGGACTTTTCCAGTAGATTAAGTACCTTTCAAATGATATTGAAAAGTAGGTAACATAAGTATCCCTTGCATAAGAACATAAATTTAGACAACCATGGCACAAAAGAAAGCTATGAAACAACAAGTAGCCTAAGATGGGATAAATAAAATGTTCAAAAAGCTTCAAGACTAACCCAATTAAGATGGGATAAACAAATGCAGTACTAGTGATGAGTAGCTCTCTATACCTAACATCCAAATTATTGGCCTTGATCCCCTTGGATCCCCTCTCTAAAATAATTAACATTAAAATGTCATTGAACATGTCCCGACTAAGATGAGAAGCTCAAATAACAAAATTCTTGGCAGCGCATATAAATTTCTAACACTAGCAACTACTACTAACCAAAAGAGAATACTAGATTGTTAAAATTGTTAAAATATGATAAAAGATAAAGTCGATGACATAATTTAATAGCACAAATAATGAAAGATACTTCCTACAAGACTAATGAGAAGACAACCTCTCTATAGGTAAAGCATAGATCCACCTCTCAATTATGAAACTAGGATACAAATGTACGCTTGTTACACAAAGTAAAACGAAATCATAAGGAATAAACTAATTCGATGTTAAAATAATAAACAAAAAAGACATTAATTTGAGAGCAACTATGACAGATCTAGATTTCCATCTTTATAGAAATTACAAAGAATATTTCACTTTTGGTGAATAGGGGATGAGATTATGGCTTGTATTGCATTAAAGATCAAATATGATGTTGATATAAATACCAAAAGTAATGTTAGATGTCCTTTACAAAAAAAAAAAATTATAATTTAATAAGAAAGCATCAATATGGTACTTTTCATTTATAAGAGGTCATTCGATATATATATATATATATATAGAGAGAGAGAGAGAGAGAGAGAGAGAGAGAGAGAGAGAGAGAGAGAGAGAGAGAGAGAGAGAGAGGAGAGAGAGAGAGAGAGAGAGAGAGAGAGAGAGAGAGAGAGAGAGAGAGAGAGAGAGAGGAGAGAGAGAGAGAGCTAAAGGCTATATATGTTGTAGTGGTGGTGTACACTGCCTGTGTATATATATACACACACATATATACATATATAGAGATCAAATGAAGACCATTTGTATGAAAACATATAAGAATGTAGTTTTAACAGTCTAAGAACCTTATTGAAAGATGGTTGTTTACTTTCAGGCTTGAAACCCTCATTTACTTTTCTCTAATAAAAGTAAAGATGACTTGTCAGCATCAAATGCTCAAACTGTAGGGCATAAATCAATTGCTCAAACTGTAGGGCACGGGAGATTTTAGCAAATTACAAAGAAAAACAATTCCTCTGTTATTACAAAAGTATAACAAATAACAGAGGAGTAGATGAGTCTTGCCTTGTTAAAAACTTTGGGTTACACCAAATCAGCTTTCAAGATCATGTGTATTTCCTTATATACGTAGGACTTAACAAAAAAAATAGTACCAAAAATGCAGTAAGTTTAAAGGCAAATAGAGTAAATTTGCAACAACGTTTGCATGCATGTGCACACACACATATGTACATACATACATACATACATATATATATATATATATATATATATAGAGAGAGAGAGAGAGAGAGAGAGAGAGAGAGAGAGAGAGAGAGAGAGAGAGAGAGAGAGAGAGAGAGAGAGAGAGAGAGAGAGAGAGAGAGAGAGAGAGAGAGAGAGAGAGAGAGAGAGAGAGAGAGAGAGAGAGAGAGAGAGAGAGAGAGAGCCAAAGGTTATATATTCACCAAAATGGTAAATATTTATACCTTCTTCTGGGGGAAGATGTGCAACAAGTATACCCTAGCCACATGGCAAAGTTTCAACATGTCAAATATTCTATAGATATAATTGTAGAAAATATACTACACATGAACACCTAAGCAAATAGAAAGAAATAAAATTTGTCTTGCAGCAGCATCAGACAAGAACCTACAAGAAAACTAATACTCCTGGTATTGCTTCTAGGTGATGTTTTTCAATATGCCTTAAATTAACAAGAAAGAGTTTATTTAAATTTTGGCAAAAACAAAATAGAAAGAAATTGCTTAACTTTGTAGTGAAAAATACCTAATGTCTCTCTTCAAGCTTCTCAATACGCCTATACCATCATAACAACTACACCTAGTTCTAAAAGAAGATATATTAAATGGAAAAATTGCAGTAAAAGAAATCGAGAGAAAATGAAATGGGACCAAAGTCTCTATAACAAGAAAATCCAATAATCTGATTTCCTCATTTGTTTGAAATCTTCTCTTACTTTGCCAATCATCAAGTCCCCCTTTACGTCTCTTCAACAAAGTTCCTTACAGAAGTAAATCATCCAATTGAGAAAAATAGATTGTACTAGTACTGTGCACAATTGGTCTATTCTCAAGCTCAAAATTCCAAATAGCTTCTCTTTGGAAGGTTGGGAAATAACTACAAAGGAAAGAGTTCAATGGGATGTACCTTTACTAGATTAAGGGGACTTTTCCAATAGATATGGTACCCTTCAAATGATATTAGAAAGTAGGTAACATAAGTATCCCTTGCATAAGAATAGGAAATTATATATACAACTTATGGCACAAAATAAAGATATGAAAACCAATTCAATTACTAAGATGAGAAGTTAGAAAACAAAAGTTTCTGATATGGTGGGTACTCAAAACTTTTGGCAGCATATAAGTTTCTGACACTAGCAACTACAACTAACAAAATGGGAACATTAGATTGTTAAAACTATTAAATTATGATAAACAATAAAGCCGGTGACATCATTTAAGAGCAAATATGATGAAAGCTTTGCTTCCTATGAGACTAATGTGAAGCTTGCCTCCCTATAGGTAAAGTATAGATCCACCTCTCAATCATGAAACCAAGACAAACAATAGAGGGAATCATTACCCAAAAAAAAAAAAAAAAAAAAAAAAAAAAAAATTTGATCCCATACAATGATTCAGAAACAACGATTAGAACTACAAGTAAAAAGAACTAGTTATGCATTATGAACACATGCAACATTAAGCCAAATGAAATCATAAGGAATAAACTAATTCACTATTGAACTAATAAATAGAAAAGACATTAATTTGAGAGCAACTAGATGTAAAGCAAGATTTCCCTCTTCATGGAAATTACAAAGAATATTTCACCTCACGTGAACAAGGGATGTGGATTTTGGCATGTATTGCTTTCAAGATTAATATGAGCTAGTTATTTCACCCGAGGTGAAAAAGCTCTTTTTCAAAAATTCCAACATCAAGCCAAAGAAAGAATGGGGTTTGTATTATTTCAAGAGAATAAATTGTTTCATGAGTATGGATATATGAATCATAAAACCAAGTACCGCAATTGCAACTAAATTGTTAATGAACATAGAAAGTCCGTAAATGAATAGACCTCCATGACTAGCAATAAGAAAATTTGGCATATGGGTAGAGATGTACCAATGGTTAAAAAAACATGTTACAAGCACATGTACACAGCTATATAGAGAAAGGTTTTCGAACAATATTCATTGAAAAGAATTACCTATCCAACATCAAGAAATGATAAGGATTTATATAACATGATTAGTTCAAAAAACCATACACAAGCAAGACTTTGTACTCATAAGCATGACTTCCGATGGATAATAATCACATATGTATTTATAAGCATGAAAGCCCACTTACGGGTGCACACATATCAAATACATAACAAAACTAAAATAGAGCAAAGCACAAACTTGTTGAGCCTAAACCAAAAACCTTAAGGTATCTAATTTTGAAGTGGTTGCATTTAGACTCTCCACTTACCTAAGAATTAATGCTTTTAAAACAAGGAAACAAAGGCATAGGAGGTTTGAAAGTCATTCACAGTAAACCAAGAATCTGTGAGTCAACCAAGTAAAAAAGCACAGTCAACTTCAATGGAAGTTATAAAAGAAACATAGTCGAGCTTCACAAATATGCCACTATACTACCAAGATCTTCAATAGCTAAAGTGAGTCCAAGTTGACCAGGTTTCACATTTACTACACACAAGATAATTAAATGAAGTTCAATATTTTTACATGGTATAAAGTTTACAACAGAGAAATACATGCATATATTTATTGAAAAAAATATACTAATTTCAATATATTAATCGATCAACATATGTGAGTGATAAAAGCTGCATCTTTTACAACATTTTAACTCACGAAGTCAGGTACCTTATGCATGCACTCTATGGTTGCAACTTAACTCATTTTGAGCTCAAGCGCAAATCACCCATAAATAATTTATCTAATTGCATTTTTTCATCATTTAATCAAACGAGTAGAGTGTATCATAATTTAGAGCAGCACATCCAATTCATAAAAGGTGTAAACATGAAAAATACCAAAGTAGTGTGGTTCATGTAAATAAAAGCATTTCTTTTTACGGTACCAAACAAAACCTGCAAGTTTATAAGGCACCAAAATAGAAAAGAAACACCTACTTTTAAAAAGAGAGGGAGACGAACAGTATAGAAAGCACAGGGGATCTCTTACCTTCAAATTGAGAGAGAAGAGACCGAGGGGGAGAGATAGAAAGAGCTTACAAGTGGAGACTAATCTTGAGTAGGTGGTGGAATACCTGGGCTATGGTGCACGACGGTGAGGAAACCTAATCATGGAGAGAGAGAGAGAGAGAGAGAGAGAGAGAGAGAGAGAGAGAGAGAGAGAGAGAGAGAGAGAGAGAGAGAGAGAGAGAGAGAGCAAGGGAGAGACACGTGGATGGAGAGCGAGAAAAAGAGAAATGGAGAAGAGAGACTCGTCGGCTAGATAGGGTGGCGACATTGCCGTAGTGTGTTGAGTCGCTGACGACACATGGACGGCCTACGAAAATCTCAAAGAAGAAAAAGAGGGCATCAAGCTAGAGAGAAAGGGAAAGAGTTTCTGAGAAGGGGGAGAAAAAGAAATGGAAGTAGATTAATGTTTTAAATTTTGCCACGATTTAAATCATCGGAAACTTTTGCCACTGTTTTAATCCTCGTAAATGATTAAATTTAACTCAGTAACATTAGTGGCAATTGAATGCCGTTGTAAAATATTGAATAATTGTCAAAATTGACTTTTTTTGTCAAAAATATTTTCGGCCACATGCTTTTGCTGGAAAAATATAACTTTTAGTTATGATTAGATCATTTATTTTTCCAAGACATTAATTTTGTGGATACAAGTAAGTATTTATGGCAAATTATGAAGCGCTAGAAAAAAAGTGGCCGCAAAAGGCCAAATATGTTATAGTGATCACTTGAGAGAGATATAAACATATAAATGAGCCCTACTACATATTTATTGAATATTTAACATTATTAAAAGATTCATGAATCTAATAACTAAAAATATTATAAAATCTTGAAATCGAGTATTTATTTCTTGTTCAAAGTATTTATAAAACATTTGTTCATCCCCGTTTTCAAAGTATTTATCCTGATTTCACTATTTAAAGCAGGCCTCAATATGATTTGTAATTTTTAAAAGAAAAAGAAGTCTGGTCAGAAAATAATAGTAATTAACCTTACAAACAAATTAAATGAATGATCGTGTTATACCCACCCATAGTGTTGTTCGAAAGATTCTCCTAATAAGGCTATTTAATCTTTTTATTTTTATTTTTTTATACATTTTTTTATATCCTTAAATATTTTAAAAAAAATTTACAATATCATTAAAAAATAATTCCTTAATCTTTAAATAAAAAATACTAATAATTATTGAGATATATTGTCGGTAACATTCATCGGACATATAACATTATTTTTAAGGTACGTTGGTGCTATATCCATCGAGGGTGTAGCTGAAGATATATGGGTCCCGATAAGACTATTTGACTTTTTTTATTTTGATTTTTTTTTCATTTATTTTTTTATGTTCCTGCACGTATAAAAATAATTTCAGAACATTATTTAAAAACATGTTTCTTTATATAAATAAAAAATATAATTATCGAGATGCATTTGTCGAGATCAGTGGCACTATTCTTATTGTTGAATGAAAATCTTATCACATAGAGTATTTGTCATTGTCTGTCACTTTTGTGTCATTCTACCAACGGTTCCAACTTTAATATCATCAGCTAACTAATTTAGCACATATGGTTGAACTCTTTTATTCTCTTCTTTTTATCTTTTTTCTTTTCCCCGTCTGTATTTCTACGCATGACCCAATCGATAAATCGAATTATGATTTTCCCATCTCATTGCAAAAACAAGCATAACGAATTTGCTTTTTTGTTTACATTACGAAAGAAATCGATCTAGAGAAGGAGAAGGAAAATAATTGATTAATATTATGATTAAACAACTTAAATTTTGGAGAGAAATAGCGAAGATCAGTGTGTGCGTTCACCAGATCATGTCATTCATGAGACTTGAGAGCTTCCTTTCGTAAGCTGATCAAAGAATAATAATTGGAGAAATGGATGAGAATGAGGTGATCAGGTATTAATTGAAAACAATAGATCACATGTCATTTTTTTTTTCTTTTTCCGTTTCGTTTTGTCATCGTAAGTACTCTTGATATGTTACAATCACAAGATGATACAGCTTGAGCCCCTTTAATTTGTTACAATTACAAGTACATGGTGATTACTTTTGAGCTTGTATTAAATGATTTCAACGTCTCTTTTTTTTTATTTTATTTTTTTTTAAATCTCTAGCTCGAAGCTATTAATTAATTTCCAATGAAGAAATGTGGAAATTAAGCGGATCGAAAACAAAAGTTTGATTCTTGCATGTAGTTTGTCTTGTATATACCTTCAAGTACTTGTGTTTAAAAGACGCTCGATAAGGAAACTACGTAAGAATGCTCTGCTAGGGTTTTGCCGAATGTTGCTAGGGCCTCTTTGCATGGCGGCTGTGGATGACTTGACTTGCCTCCACCGGTAGGCCATCAACAGTTGTTCTCTGAGACTGTTTTAACGGTGCCGCAACCTCTCCCTGAGATGGACATTGCAATGCGTCCTCCTAAGATTATGGACTGTGAGCTCTGTTTTATTTTCTCAACTAAAGAAATCGATCGCACGGCACAGCCTTTTCACTTCTCGTTGGTAATAAAATTCTTGAACAAGAGACCCGCTCTTGATACTATCTGTGGTTATATCTGAAGCAGATGGGGTTGAATGATGTTCCTGTAGTGTCATCCATGCAGCGGGCACGTTTTCATCCGTATGTCCAATAAAGCAGATTTCTTCAAGGCGCTTTCCAGAGAATCTTGTGATATCAATGGGGTCTACTATTGGCACTTTGCCTGGACTTCTGAGTTTGATGAAGAAAGTGAGCCTCCATGTGTACCGGTATGGATCTTTTTGCCTGGGCTTCCTCCTAATCTTTATCATACTTCGGTGTTGAAGTCTCTTATGGCACCGATTGGAAGACTGATTTGTCGAGACAATCCTACCCGATGTGCTACAAGAATGGATGGGCTAGGGTATGCATTGAAATAGATGCATCTAAGGACCCTATCCCATACTTTTGGATCGGAAAACCTGGTATGCCAAGTAGCTGAAAACAGAGTATTATATATGAAACGTTGCCGGCATATTGCAGAAGCTATAGAAAACAGGGCCATATTAAAAAAAACTGCCATTTGGGTATTGATAATAAGATTAAACAAAACAATGAAAGGAAGGCCTGGGTCCCGAAATCTGAGAAACCAAAGCTGGACGTGCAAGTTGTAGGGGACACTCAAATTAGGGAGCACGTGGTCTTGAAGGTGGAAGAAATGGAGGAGCCGAAATATTTGATAGAAGATGATGGATGGGAGGGGGGAACCAGTAACTCAAATGATATTATTGAGGTTGTTTTGGAACCTTCAGAACGTGATGCCGTAGTCATGGAGAATGTGGTGGCCAAGAATCAAGATCTTCACGTGGAGCCTGTGGTCGCTGTGCAGTTTGGATTTGATGAACCATGCAATATGCATGAGATGAAGTCCTGCTTGAACCCAGTAGAGACAACCGTAGTTATTAATGGGGCTAATTTGGAGCATCCTACGACATGTACTCCTAATATAAACGGCTTGGAGGTGAGTCCCACGTTGATAATTACTATGGCATGGATGGTGTTAATGTTGCATGTGGTGGGACATTCGGTGGAGGAAACTGATGCTTTGGAGGAGCTGTTGGAATTATGGCAAGTTCAACATATACCCAATAATTCTTTGGTCGCCGGTGGTAAGGATTTTGAGATGGAATTCAGTTTGGACGACACTCAATTGGAAAATGAAGATGATCGGGATATGCTAAGGGAGGATATGCAAAAAGAGTATTGCACTGACACATATATACCTCGAGGTAATGTTGATAAGGTAAAGACACGAAGTTCCGTCAAGCAGGTAATACGACCCTCTAAATTTAATATATGATTAGTCCTATTCTTTTTTGGAACATAAGGGGAATTGGTACATCTCAAATGCGTTTAAAAAATATTATTCATAGTTATAAGCCTAATATCATTGCTCTTGCTAAACCTTTTTTGCCGGATAATAGAATTCCTAGTTTTTTAAATAGGTTTAGATGTGATTCTTAGCTTATGAATGCTATGCATGATGGAAAAATTTAGGTGTTGTGGAATTCTGTTGTTTCTGTTAACTTGTTGGCTGGTTCCAGTCAATATGTGATTGTGCAGGTGAAGGATAATGATCATGAGTTCCTTCTTACAGTTGTGTATGCAAAATGTAAGCTGAAAGACAGATCCTTTGGGAGGATTTGGAGGCTACTGGTAGTACTAGTACTCTTCCGTGGCTTCTATGTGGGGACTTTAATATTATTAAAGAGGATTCAGAGAGGAGAGGTGGGTATCCTCAGAATTTCTCTGCTATGGAGGACTTTAACCTTTGTCTTCATAATTGTGGCCTGATGGATATGTGTTTTAAGGGTCCTCTTATGACTTGGTGCAATGGTCAAGGTGGTCTAGCTCGGAGTTGGGCTAGATTAGATAGGTGTTTCATTGATTCTAATTTTTGAACCTTTTTCCGAATGTTTATTATCATGTTTTGGGTTGTTCCACTTCAGATCATTTCCTTCTGGTGATTGATATGGGGGAAGACCCTTTTAAGTATGGCCTTTTCGTTTTCAATATATGTGGACTGATCATGAGGATTTTCTAAGTTTTATTAAAGGGGTTTGGAATCAAGTTGAGTTTGGTTTTGGGCTATAAAAGTTTTCTTCTAAATTGAAAAGGGTCAAGGTGGCCTTTGGGAAGTGGAATCAGAGTGTGTTTGGGAGAACTACGGTTATCATAAAAGATCTAGAATCTCGCATTGAGAGGTTAGATAACCATCTTCAGGTTTGTTTTAATGATGAGGATGATAATGATCTCATGGTCTCTAATTTGGAACTTTCTACTTCGAAGAAGCAAGAGGGGATGAGGCTTGCTCATATGGCTAAAAAGACCTAGTTGAAAGATAGGGACCAAAATTCTAAATTTTTTCATGCTATTTTAAAGTCTAAATATCATAAAAGGATTAGTGAAATGTGTCTTGTGGATGGTACTGGCTTACAATCTTCCCTTGAGATCCATAAGGCTGCTATTGATTATTTCCAAAAATTTTTGGGCGATAGTCGCAGAATCGATTTACCTGATTTGAGTGATTTTGTCTCTCCTGTGATTGATGCTGGTGAAAATTCTTCTCTTTGTCAGGATCCCTCGATGGAGGAGATTAAAAATGCTCTCTTCAGTATCCCTATTGATAGTGGTCTTGGTCTTGATAGTTTTGGTTCTGATTTTTATCGTGTTTGTTGGGACTTTATTAAGGATGATTTATTGGAAGCTGTTATTGAGTTTTTTCATACTAAATCTTTTCCTAGGTTTTACATGACTTCATATATTGTTCTCATTCCTAAGGTGGATAAGCCTTCTGGTTTTGATAAATTTCGGCCCATCAGTCTCTGCTCGGTTATTTATAAGGTCTACTCCAAAATTCTTGCGGCCCGCTTGACGAGTCTGCTTTCTAAAATGATTTCTTAGGGACAAGGGGCTTTTATTCTTGGTTGTAGTATTTTTTATAATATTAGTTTAACCTAGGAGATGGTCCACTCTATTAATAAAAAATGAACGGGGGTAATGTGGTTATCAAATTGGATATATCCAAGGCGTATGATAGAGTGGATTGGAATTTCTTACTTCATGTTATGGATGCGTTTGGGTTTTCTCCGCAGGTTTGTGATTTGATTAAGGCTTGTATTTCTCTGCCTTGGTACTCGGTCATGATGAATGACACTCCCCTGGGATTTTTTAAAGGTTCTTGTGGCCTTCGGCAGGGAGATCCTTTATCTCATTATTTGTTTATCATTATGCAGGAGGTGTTTCGCCTCTTCTTCGACGCTATTTTGATCATGGTAAAATTGAGTAGTTCTCTCAAGCTAGGGGTACTCCTCTTGTTTCTCATCTCATGTATGCTGATGATATTGTTATATTTGCAAATGGTGGTAAATGGTCTATGAGAGGTTTGACTCAAGTGTTGAAGCTTTATGAGGATTGGTCGGGCCAAGCCTTTAGTAGGGAAAAAAAGTGCGATATATTTCTCTAATTGCATTCTGGCTCCCCGTAAGAGATGGATTCTTCAGATGACCAGTTTTTCAGAGGGTTTCTTTCCTTTTAAGTACATGGTGTCCCTATTGTGACCGGTAGGTTGAAGGCTTCTGATTTAGATGATTTACTTGGGAAAGTTAAAAGGAAAATTGCTTGGTGGAAAATGAAATTGCTTTCGGCTGGTGGTAGAAGTATTCTTTTGAGGCATGTTTTGTCGAGTATGGCTACTCATTTGCTTGCTGTTTTATATGTTCCTAATGTGGTCTTGTTGGCGTTGAATAGACTTTGGAGTTCTTTCTTCTGGGGTGATACTGCGATCAAAGGTAAGAGAAAATGGGTAGTTTGGAGACATATTTGTAAACCCATTCAAGAAGGTGGGATTGGAATCCGTGATTTTGGTGATATACAAAAAGCTTTACATATGAAATTCACCTGGAAATTGCTCTCGGGGAACTCTTTATGGGTGGATTTTTTCAGAGGTAAATATGTGCGAGGTAAGCATTTATCTCTCGTGGATTCTAATAGAGGTACGCGGTTTTGGAACGTGATTGTTAAAAGTATCCCAGATATTTTAAATAATTCTCAGTTGCTAGTGAAAGATGGTAATGTTTCCTTCTGGTATGATACTTGGGATGATGATGGTCCTCTGTATGATTATTATCCGGTTATCGATAAGCCTCTTCTGAAGATTAAAGAGTGTCGTGTTGATAATGGGTGGGATATTCCTTTATTGGAAAGGCTTGTGGGTCATTAGAAAGCTATGAAGTTGGTGCATTTCTTCGCCACTCGTAAGGAGGGGCACGATATCCTTATTTGGAATAATGATACTGCTGACAACTTTAACACTAAGTTTGCTTGGAATTGTATAAGGGTTAGGGCGCTTGTTTTACCTTGGGCTCATTGGATTTGGCATGCTATTCTCCCTAAAAAAATTTCTATTCTGATGTGGAAAGCTACTAATAATTGTTTAACGGTGGATGATAAGATTAGGTTGGCGGGTATTCCCATAGTCTCTAAATGCAATTGTTGTTCCGTGGGTTATCTTGAGGATCTTAGTCATATTTTGTGTATGGGTGAGTTTGCAAGGCAATTTTGGTGTTTGGCTACGGTTCATTTGGGTGTGCACATGGGTTCTTTTAATACTTGGCAGGAGCAGGTCAATTTTTGGTTTTGCTGTGCTGGTAACTCCTTATACTCGAATTATTTTTGGCCTTATTCCGTCTATAGTTTCTTGGAAACTATGGGCTAGACGTTGTAAAGCTAGACTTGAGGGGAAGGAGGACACATCTGAATCGATATGGAGCAGTATTAAATTTTGGATTTGTCAGCTTATTAAAGGGTCTATAAAACAGTTGAGATTGTCTAAACAAGATGGTGATATTTTAAGGAGGTTAGATATTCTGGTCCCTCCTTCTCCACCTAAGAAGGTGATGATGGTGAAATGGATTAAGCCTCAACAGGGTTGGGTGAAGCTTGATACTAATGGTAGTAGCTTGGGTAACCCGAGTCAGTCTGGTGCTGGGGGTGTTACTCCATGGCTTTAGATAATGGTTCCAATAATTATGCTGAATTGAAAGGTTTACTTGAAGGTGTGAGAAGGTGCTTTCGGTATGGTTTTTTTCAGGTTTATATTGAGGTTGATTCTCAACTTCTGGTCAACTGGGTTACTAAGGGTGCCTGCAATATTTGGTATCTTGAAGATTTTTGGAATGAACTTCGTGCGTGTCTTGCATGCTTGGATTATAGACTAACTCATGTTTTTTGGGAAGGTAATGCTGTGGTTGATTTTCTTGCTAAGTAGGGAGTTGGGGGCCTTACTCGGGATTGGTTTGATGAGAAGGAAGATTTGCCAAGCTAATTGCGCGGTCTCCGTCGTATGGACAGAATTGGCTTACCATACTTGAGGCTTTAGAAATGAGGTATGTTCTTGTAATTGTTTTTTTCTTTTAATTCTTAGGTGTGAGCTATTTTGTAGGTTGGTTTATTTTGGTTGTTTTTCCTTTTGGTCTTGTCTGTTGTTGGTTTCTTTGGTTTTTTGATTCCTGGGTTTTGGGCTTTCTTGTAACCCTTAGACATCGGGTCGTAACTACAGTTTTCCTCTGTGAGAGTTTTTAATAAAATTAGGAATGAGTCACTCATGGACAGGTGACCTCGTCTCTTTCTAAAAAAAAAAAAAAGTACTCGTGTTATTGTTGAACTGATCAAAATGGCCCAATGCTAGCTGTATTTGTTTATGCATGGACCAATATGCAAAATCTATTGATGATCAAGGTCTTGCTACTAGAAAATAGATCGATCGATTGAACGGAGCCAAGTTTTGATTTAGTATACTCTTGTTAGTGATATCAGTTGTATATGAACAAAATTGAGAAAGAAGTGACACCAAAACATTCACAATAAAATTGAAAATACAACATTAATAATGCATTTTAATGATTCCATGTCGACACATGTACACATGATGATTGACAATAATCTAACAAATAATAAACATTCAAATAAGCATAAACATTGACAATAATAAAGACATTCAAATAATATATAGCAGCGATGACGAGGATGCAACCTTTGGATGTCTTAAAATGTTAACCTAGTACCATGAAACTTTTCTTTAAAAATGTCATCTAATTTCTCTGACATTTGAGGTGTGAAGTAATTTACCCAATCTCCAACCTTACCTCGGTGAAAAAGGCTTTCAGTCTTCATGTCGATGGTTGTTCCACTTTTATTCACCTCCAACTTGCTCAAATGATCAAAACTACACAATCTTGAAATATCATTTACCATACCTTTTGTCTCTTCTTCTGAAGAAAATGGACACTCCAAGAACTCAGCTATTCTCTTCAAATGAGTGGTGGGCTGCTCTTTTAGTTCTTCATATCTCAAGTACAGTACCCTTTGAGACTTTTCTAAACTTTCATTCCAATAACTTAAAACATGATCCCAATATGGCCCAAAGGGATTCACACCCTGACAAAACTTATCAAAAGTTTCTTCAAATGAATCGGTTGTCGTCTCATTCTTTTCCATGAAGTGCCAAAGTGACACAAAGGTATCCTTAGGATTCCTATACAAATACACAATCTTACACGTTGAGTCCTTAATAGATGCTGGTAGCAATGTATAAGGTAAATGAGTTGAAAAGAGCCTTGGAGAGGGGAAGGAGGTGAGATCTGGAACCTCTTTTGTATTATAGAGTTGTATGTCCAAGTAGGGCACAAGAATATGAGGATTGTTTGTGAGCAATGGATGTTTTTGAAGGTCCAGATGATGCTTTCGGTTCACTATAGCAAACAAGATAGCCTTCAACCAAGTAGTCCCAACTTTGGGAGGGGTCATCAATAGAATATCAGTCTCATGAGCTTGGAAGTGTTTTTGGAAGGATAAAACTCCCTGCATGTGCCAAGTTGGAAACCAAAATCCACGGTACTGACTTAGGAAGCCTACTGTTGGAAGGGAGGATATGAAGTCCCCGTATTGATCTGGGGTTATTTCATCTTCTTGCAAGTGGTCGGAAAAAGGTGGATCGAGTGTGGACATGATTCAAGAAGGAAGGAAAGTACAAAGTAGTATGATTGTGGTTTCACCTAAATGTTCTGTACGTGGTTGATATTACAGATGAACCTAGCTACTCTCAATGTTATGGGTATATATAGCCCGATCGAGGTATATATCATCATATTGAGAGAGAACTCGGGAGAGAGAGAGCCGGCAATGAGAGAGGATTTAATTTCTCCCTTCTACCAATTTTCAATTAGATCATGCATGTTATTATCTAACTTCAATAATTCCAAATCCTCATAATTTTTTTTTGGATTTCTCCTCTAAGGTAATGAATCTGATCTGGATCCCTCTCTCTCATACGTGGAGTGATAACATTCTATATGTGTCCACTAATCAATGTCTGACCCAAAACCACAAATTATTAAATAAATTAAAATTGTTATCTGTAATTGCATCAATATTCCCTTAACTTTCAATGGTTTATGACGTACTTTATTGGGCTACGAAGTTCAGTTCGATGAGCTTACAATACTCACTTTAGCCGAAAACATGTTCCAAGACCAAAGATCTACGTGGCAAATCAGTTAAGAGAATTATAAAAGTAAGTTCATATATCGACGTTGCAAGATATAACAGGTTAAATCTATTAAATATCTTTTGATATATTATATCAAGTTCAATAAATTTATAATTTTTTGTAATTATCTTTACAAACCTAGCAGCTGTTTGCTAACAATGACTGTCAAGTAGAGCATATTTAACCCTTTACTTTCTTATTCTAACCTACAGGCGTGCATCTGTTATAAATAAAAAAGTATATATACACATATAACATTTTTCACAGACTTTTACACAATCCTATTCTAAATTAAACATATTTTATAAAATAAATTATAAAAATATTATTGTTTTATAAAAATACTCTAGTCCCAAAGCCACCAAATAAAAGTTTAATAATGTAAAATTATTACTTGTCTAAAAAATTTAAATTAATAAAAAGATATAAATTTTATCATTTATTTTATATCTTAATACTCTGCTAGGTAAGATTAGATGTGATTTAATAGGATCCAGTTGGATGGATCCCTATAGAGTATAGTGCGCCACTAGAGCTTATTGTTTAATGGGAAAAAGTGTAACGATAGCAGTCACAACACCTTTATTAAAGTTTTGGGACTCTCAGATTACACAATTATATTCGATCTTCTTTATTAAAATAGATAGAGCTAACTTGGCAGATTTCAAATGCAATGAATCTGATCTCGATCCCTCTCTGGTCTCTCCCTCTCATACGTGGAGTGATGACATACCATATGTGAAGTGATAATTGTTGGCTATAAAATATTTATTTGCTATCTTTGTGCTGTTGCATGAATGGACATTTGTGCTGATACAATATTGTATGTGGTGGGGGCACATGCATAAAATTCATGGAAGGCATGTTTTGCATTTTGATTGTGGCAGACATAATTTTTGAGATTTCTATCTTTTTGTTGTTTAATGTCATGAGGGCAAGAACTTGAATCCATTTGAGTCGATCGACATTATAAAATAAAATTTAAAAAAAAAACAGTACTATGAAATCATTAATAAGTCCTCCATTCATATAAGATATACCACTTTGTTATTGAATTATAGCATTTATCAAGCTCTTACATCACTCTGCTACTACTTTGTTATTGAATTATAGCTTTTATCAAGCTCTTACATCGCTCTGTTTTATTATATTTTTGTTGGGGTGTATATAAGATTAGAATCTTTATTTGAATTTCAGGCTTGTAATTCACTTGAGATGTATATAAATATATAAATAAATCCTATAAATTTATTGAATATTTAACAATATTATTACAAAAAATTCACTCAAATAACTAGAAATATTATAAAATCTTCAAATCAAGTATTTATTTCTTGTCCACTCAGAAATATATACTAGAGTTTGCCTTGTTTAATTACAAAAACTAGATGAGATGAGAAATCTATTAATAATAATGAGATTTCGTTTTGTCATCATAAGTACTCTTAATATGTTACAGTCACAAGTACAAGATGATACAGCTTGAGCCCCTTTAATTTGTTACAGTCACAAGTACAAGATGATACAGATTTTTGGACCCAAGCATGCATGTAATCAAAATATTAATGGCGGACTTATGTTGTACTAAAGGGCATGTGAAAACATAATTCTAGATAAAATACCCCATAGGAATTAAAAAAATAAAAAATAAAAAATAAAAAATTGAAACCTAGTGAACGATATAATCAGCTGGATAGAAAAAAATTTAATTATATCTCGTCTGCACCCCCTCCCTACCGAGTTTTGCTATATACAAGCACAGTCGCGCACTAATCTGTGTACCAATACTGATTTATTCATATTTAAAATTTAAACTAATACTGTTTTCAATAAAATCTACTTTTTGACCAATCACATCACATTGGTATACAGATTAATGCATAATTATACTTGCAACTATATTTTTCCCTTCCCAAATAATTCAGATTTCCGGACCCATGCATGAGTGAATACAACAATATAAAGCGATGCATGTAAAAATTTAACAGAATCTCTGAGACTCCAAGATCGATGCAGTGTGATTTCTCCGTTGATTATAAGGAAAATCATCCACTTACTACTCTTTTAATTACTTATTATTTTAAATCAAATACAACAAAATTTTACTTTTTCTTAACAATTACATACTAACTATTGTAATTGATTGTCTTCATTTAGTCTTTTTCTTAATTTCACTACCAATTCTTTTACATATATAAACTAAGGAGGTTAATAATTATTTATGATCATTAATGATAAATAATTTGTGATGTATGAATGATGAGTAAAAAAACTCATTAATTTAGAAGGAATAAAGCAAAAAAATTAAAATTAACGAAAATAGATCTAGTGTGCAGTATAGGCAGCTTGATATATAGAAATAGATATATATAAAATGGATATATACTTAGTAGAAAGAGAAAGGGTAGTTGTATTGGGGGCTTGTGTTGTGGTCAAAACTTAAAATAACGTCCACTTGCATATACGAGGGGTTAACGTCGTATTTCATATGTGTGAACAAGATCCTGTCAATTCGGATTGAGATCTTCACCTACAAAGACAAGGGGGAAAGTGGGCTCGGGGTGGTTCGGCAAACTTCTGATGCCTTAATTTGTCTCTCATGAGTCATGTGTACAGTAATGGCTGAAAAATATCAGAATCCAGAAAAAGCTTTCGTACTTAAGAGCCGGCTTTTATAAGAGATTTATGGGATATTTTGTACCCCATGTAAGGGGGTTCACGTCATTCTCTACAGTAAATAAATACGAAATTTATCACAGAATGTGTGTTCAAGCATTGCACTCTTTTTGAAAAAAATAATAAAATATAAGATACATATGAAAAATATATATGAGTAAGCAGCTTTTGCACAGCTAATAACTAATGTATATATCCATCATTACTCTTTAATATTATCCATTTTGGAGTTCCTGACAATATATAACCTCTCATAGATAACTTGATCATGTTATTATCTCTTTATTCCGTAGAGAGAATTGTGTTTTCTTTTCTTTAAGGTCTTGGGCAAAATCCCATCCATCATGTTTTTAACATACGTATCCTTACTTGCCTAACAGCAACAGCAGGGCAATGAGCGCAAGTGACCCGTCTTCGTAGAAATTTGTATTTTAGAGAGAAGGAAGTTCAACTTTGGTTTTTGAAAATAATATAATTTATTTTAATCATACAAATTGATGTCGTGTATTTATATAATTTTTATTCGTATAAACAAGTTCGACGGCCAAAATAATGATTGAGATGGGTTTTTAGGCATGTCCTTTTTTTTTTTTTTTTTCTAATCAAGCATGCATATATTAATAAAAAACATATTACAAACTATGTGGTGGGTCTTTTCCACTATCTAAAAGCAAGATACTAGGGGGAATAAAATCTAATGGAATGCTACCGAACAAAAAGTTCGTAGCTGCCCATTGCGCAACTGAGTGCGCAAGTCGATTTTAGGCAGGTCCTTATGTCACCACCTAGATTTTTCTAGAGAATTTCCTAACCTTCTAGATGCCTCCTAGTCCTTTGTAATCTTGTGGAATTGTGTAGAGTCATCTAGAAGGGGCGTTATAGACAATTTAGAGTAGTGTTCTAGAAAGGGCGTTATAGACAATTCTAGAGTAGGAATCTAGAAAGTTCTTTACCCTTGAATTGATGACAAGTGTCACAATCCTAACCATTCTTTGTACCAAGAGTTCCCTATAAATAGAGGGGCTCTCATTTGTGTAAATCACCAAGCAATAAGAGAAACAAGTTCTCTAAAGCATCTCTCTCTATCTTCTCTCTCTAGTTTGTTCTCTATTGTCTTGAGTCCTTTAGAAGGCTTACTTAGGAGCTTTGTGGGAGAGAAAGCCTCCTAAGGCCGCACGGGTCGAGTGAAGAAATTCTAAGTCCGTGACAGTTGGTATCAGAGCTATCCAGGTTAGGATGGCGGATCCAAGTGAGATCACCATGGAGGTCCAGGAGACAAGAAAGAGCAAGAGGTCGAAGGACTCAAGCTCATCTATGGAGTCTCGTCTCGATGGGATCGAGAGGGCCATGGCCAAGATATTGGCCAAGATCGAGGAATGGGATCAGTCTCACAGGGAGGTGAGCACCCTCGACAACACGGTGACCAGGATGGAGGTGGCAGTAGCGTATGTCAGGGACTGACTTGACATCGTGGAGCAAGGTTTGGAGGAGCTAGGATTGGAGGGACAATCTGAATCGCTCAAGGAGTCCATTCTGAGCACCATCCACCCTACCATCGAAGCACAACGTGTTGAGAACGTTGCTTTCCAAGACCGGGTCTTGGGGGAGCTAACAAAACTCCATGGGCAAATGGAGGAATACCGCGTCGGTCTGGAGGAGACCAAGGCGGATTGGGCTATATGCAAGCGTGCAGTGGCCAATGGGGGCGTCGTCGGAGCTGGGATGATGGTGACACCAAGGGTGGATACCTCCAAACCAAAAGAGTTCGATGGCAAGCGGGATGCCAAAGAACTTGACAGCTACATGTGGCACATGGAGCGCTACTTTGAAGCTTTGAACATGCAAGACGAGCGTGTCAAGGTACGTACTGCTTCCCTCTATCTTACTAACCTTGCTGGTACTTGGTGGCGTCGTAAGCATAGTGAGATAGAGAATGGTACTTGCTCCATTGATTCCTGGGAAGAGTTCAAGCGTGAACTCAAGAGGCAATTCTATCCCGAGAATGTGGCTATTCATGCGCGGAAGAGAATGAAGGAGTTGAAGCACACTTCTTCTATCCGCAACTATGTTGAGGAATTTTCTGCCCTCATGCTTCAAATTACAAACATGAGTGAAGAAGATCTCCTCTTCAACTTCACCGATGGTCTCAAGTCTTGGGTGGCTCAAGAACTCAAGCGTCATGGAGTCAACGACATCTCCACCGCCCTGACCGTGGCGGAAACCTTAGAAGAATTTGAGTATCATAAGAGTGACAACTCTTCAAGGCCCAAATCTCCAAAGGATGATCACCGTAAGGGTGGGGGAGCGAAGGGGTTCAAGCCACAGTACAAAGACCGTGGAGACAAGCCTTCAACATCAAAGGAGGGCAAGAAGGACAACTCCAAAGATAAGAAGCCAAAGGATGCTTGCTTCCTTTGTAACGGACCACATTGGACTAGAGATTGTCCCAAGAGGAAGGCCCTCAACGCTATGTTGGAGGAGAAGGAAGTTCAAGAGAAGTCGCACCTGGGGTGTCTACAACTTCTCAACTCCCTAAAGGCAAGCACAAAGACAACCACTAAGGATAGGTCTTTGATGTTTGTAGAGGTGCTCGTTAATGGGAAGAAGAGTCACGCCATGGTCGACTCAGGAGCTTCTCATAACTTCATTAAGAAGGAAGAGGCCACACGGCTAGGGATTCCTCTTAAGAAGGGTCAAGGATGGCTGAAGACTGTGAATTCTGAAGCCAAACCCCTTGATGGCGTAGCTCACGGGGTAGAGCTACAACTTGGCACGTGGAAAGGAACGGTGGATTTCTCGGTCGCTCCTATGGATGATTTCGACATCGTGTTGGGGATGGAATTCTTGAGACAGTTCAATGTAGTGTCTCTTCCCCACTATAACTCGGTGTGCATCTTGGAAGGGGGTCCATGCATGATACCCACCGTGTCCAAGCCAAACACCACCCAACTTCTATCTGTCATGCAATTCAAGAAAGAATGGAAGAAGGGCGAGGTGTCATACTTGGCTTCTATGGAGGAAGGTGAAGTGAAGATTTCCTCCCCTCCACCTAAGGAGATCCAAAAAGTCCTTAGGGACCATGAGGATGTCATGCCTCCAAAGTTGCCCAAGCAACTACCACCTAGGAGAGAGGTGGACCATCAGATTGAGTTGGAACCTGGCACCAAGCCACCGGCCAAAGCACCTTATCGCATGTCACCTCCAGAACTTGAAGAACTAAGGAGACAACTCAAGGAGCTACTTGATGCCGGATTCATCCAACCCTCAAAGGCACCATATGGGGCACCAGTTTTGTTCCAACTTGGGAACCAAAGGAGTCGTGGTGGCAATTTGAAAATCACATCCGAAGGTTCCATGAAGACACCGCGTCGAGGACGTCGCGAAGCTTGGTGGGGGAGAATGTCACCACCTAGATTTTTCTAGAGAATTTCCTAACCTTCTAGATGTCTCCTAATCCTTTGTAATCTTGTGGAATTGTGTAGAGTCATCTAGAAGGGGCATTATAGACAATTTAGAGTAGTGTTCTAGAAAGGGCGTTATAGACAATTCTAGAGTAGGAATCTAGAAAGTTCTTTACCCTTGGATTGATGACAAGTGTCACAATCCTAACCATTCTTTGTACCAAGAGTTCCCTATAAATAGAGGGGCTCTCATTTGTGTAAATCACCAAGCAATAAGAGAAACAAGTTCTCTAAAGCATCTCTCTCTATCTTCTCTCTCTAGTTTGTTCTCTATTGTCTTGAGTCCTTTAGAAGGCTTACTTAGGAACTTTGTGGGAGAGAAAGCCTCCTAAGGCCGCACGGGTCGAGTGAAGAAATTCTAAGTCCGTGACACTTAGCTCTGCCCAACCATTCTTTTCATCCTTTTGTGATTGTGTGACTTTGAGTGTGATTGGATTTGGGGGACAATGCTTGTAGTCTAAAGACAACTAGGTGTGAAGTAATTCACTCAACCTCCACTATTACCTCGGTGAAAAAAATGACAGGTTGTCTATGCTATGGCGAAATAGTATTGTGTTATGATTTGGGATACGCCACTTTCCGCTTTTATTCATCCAAATTGCTCGAGTCGCTGTCTGTCTTTGAAGTGGGGGTTAGGAAAGGTGAGTTAGAGACGACAATATACATTTCTCTCATCGTTAAGTGTCAATGTACACATTTTTTTTTCTCCTAAAAGTATGGGCTAATTCTGACGTAGCTATGTTGATTGGGTAGTGCTATCTCTCCCAAGAGATCCTGAATACTTATCGAAAGAGGTAATTTTATTTTTTGATTTTTTTGATTTATCTTTTTTATATTTTTATATTTTATTTTAAAAAAATATAACATCACTAAAAAATACTTCCTTAATCATTAAGTAAAATAAATAAATAAATAAATAATCTTTCGGGACATACTTAGCATTTCTCATGTAAATTTTTTTGGAGTTGAGAAATTTTTTTTGGAGTTAAAAAATTCTCCTATACAAAATATTTTTTGCTGGATATGAGATGTGGGAAAGAAAATTAATTTTGGAGTATAAAATGTTCAATATTATTTTATTTCGAGCCAATATAATTAATTTTAATTTTTCCATGATTATTGAGATAATACAATAAAAAAAGAAAAAGAAAAATTGGTCTAATTGAACATTCAAGAGATCAAGGCAAGAAAGTTAAAAATTCAAGAATGAATTCTCTCCAACACACTGAGAATGATGCAGATCCAAATTCATATGAAAAATCAATAATTACTTTCTCCAGAATCATTCAGAATAATATTAATTATTTTATTTTAAATCATATATTTATACTCACTCTTGTCTTGTTAGTAAAAATTTGTTTTCAAGTTTGGAGGTGATTCTGATTTGACCAAATTTTTGGTAGGATTTTTTTTATTTATGTATTAATTTTTCATACAATAATTTAGATTTTTTCATTTTTGAAAAAATTTTCATAATTTTGAATTTTGTAGCTATTTAAATCTAACTTATGGGTTTCATAAAATAATTTCAAATTTTATTATTAATCAATATTATTCAGAATTTTCTCTGCATTTTAGACAAATCTTATATCTTTTCTCTACAAATTATCTATTAAAATTAGCTTAAAAGATAATCGTTATTCTGTCTAGCATCAATTATATTATGTAAAATATATGTGTATGTATGTATATCAGTATATATGTATCTAACGCATATGGTTGAACTCTTTTATTCTCTTCTTCTTTTTATCCTTTTCTTTTCCCCTTCTGCATTTCGATGTATGGCCCAATTGATAAACCGAATTATGATTTTTCCATCTCATTGCAAAAACAAGCAAAACGAATTTTCTTTTTTGTTTACATTACGAAACCGATCGAGAGAAGGAGAAGTAAAAGAATGAATTAATATTATAACTAAACAACTTAAATTTTGGGGAGAAATAGCAGAGATCAGTGTATGCGTTCACCAGATCATGTCATTCATGAGACTTGTGAGCTTCTTTTCGTAAGCTGATCGAAGGTGAATAATTGGAGAAATTGATGAGAATTAGTTGACCAACCAATTCACTGGCTACACCAATCAATCAACATCAAACTTTCTTGCCCAACAAACAAAAATGATGGAGCCATAAAACAATTGTGCATATAATTTGTATTGAATGTTTTTATAATTTTTTATTTATTTAATAGTTAAGGAGTACTTATAATCAATGTCGGATCCAAAACCACAAATTATTAAATAAAAATTGTTATCTGTAATTGCATCAATATTCCCTTAACTTTCAATGGTTCATGACGTACTTTATTGGGCTTCGAAGTTCAGTTCGATGAGCTTACAATACTCACTTTAGCCGAAAACATATTACAAGACCAAAGATCTACATGGAAAATCAGTTAAGAGAATTATAAAAGGAAAAAATCTAATTACAAGCATAACTATGGATTAATATTTATACATTAATATGTGGTAAATTATCTATTAATCAATAGTATTCACTACTAATATTTAATTTTTCTCATATAATACATATACACATATTTGTGAAGAGTCCCTATAGAAACCTTCATTTCTCTCTCCTTTTCTCTTAGTCCGTCTAGGTGCAACGACGGAAGGGATTAATGGCAACTCGTGATTGATGGTTTTGCGGAGGTGTAGCAAATAAGAGTTTGGCCAATTTCTCTTGAGAGGCTACTGATCCGTAAGAGAAAAATAAAGCGAATATAGGGCGAGAGAGATAGACAGTGTTGGCGAGAGTAGTTGAGAGTAGGTAGATATGCTGTTAGGGAAGAAAATAAAAGAAAAGAAAATTTTTTTTACACGAATCATGACGTAAAAAAATATTAAGAGAGAACTTGAGAGGGAGAAAGCCGGCAATATGAGAGAGGATTTTCTCTCATCTACCATTTTTCAATTAAATCATGCGATTATCTAACTTTAATAATTCCAAGTCCTCGTATAATTTTTTTTTTTTTTAATTCTCTACCAAGATAACGAATTTGATCTCAATCCCTCTCTCTTATACGTGGAGTGATAACATTCCACGTGTCCACTAACCAATGTCTGATCCAAAACCACAAATTATTAAATAAAAATAGTTATCTGCAATCGCATCAATATCCCCTTAACTTTCAATGATTCGCCGGGTTGGCATGACATGCTTTCACATGATCGATTTTATTTAGTTTTTCCGAAAATAACATGTTCCAAGACCAAAGATCTACGTGGCAAATCAATTACGAGAATCATAATAGGTTAATCTATAAAATATATTTTGATATATTATATCAAGTCTAATAAATTTATAATTTTTTGTAATTATCTTTACAAATCTAGCACTTCTTTGCCAACAATGACTGTCAAGTAGAGCATATTTAACCCTTAATTTACTTTCTTATTCTAACCTACAAGCATGCATCTGTTATAAATAAAAAAGAATATATATACAAATTTAACATTTTTCATAGACTTTTACACAATTCTATTCTAAATTAAACATATTTTATCAAATAAATTATAAAAATATTATTATTTTATAAAAATACTCTGGCCCAAAGCCACCAAAAAAAAGTTTAATAGTGTAAAATTATTACTTATCTAAAAAATTTAAACTGATTAGAAGATATAAATTTTATTATTTATTTTATATTTTAATATTTTCGTTTATGTGTGAGATAGATTCTCTTTTAATAGATGGTCTAATAAATAAAATATTTAATTAAATAGAATATAGAAAACTCGTGAAAGAGAGACTTCAACGAGAGAGGATTTGTAATATGTGTGGTCTGAAATTGAACAAGACAAAGCAAGTCAGAAGGACAACGAAGGGAACAAACAAATAATTCAGACAGTGAGAAGATAACAAATAATATTATGTGAAGTAGTTGCCTCTTTTCCCCCATTTGGTGTTGGTTTCATACAGACATGAGGCCAATAATTGAGTCACTTTTTGCAAACTATCCTGATCGTCCATCAAATTTGGTGGGTAGATTTGAGAAAAGTAAATAGAAGATAGGGTAAGAGAGACCTAGAGCGTTGATGAGACTAGTTGGGATGGAAATATCGAAATCACAAAAAGTTTGATTTAATAGGATCCAGTTGGATGGATCCCTATAGCGCCACTAGAGCTTATTGTTTAATGGGAAAAATTGTACCGACAGCAGTCACAACACCTTTATTAAAGTTGTGGGACAGGGTCATTACCCATTAATTATATTTGACCTTCTTTATTAAAGCCAATGAATCTTTTCTCGATCTCTCTTTCTTTTTCATACGTAGAGTGATAATTATTACTTATAAAATATTTATTTATTATTTTTTTGCCGTTGCATGCATAGACATTTGTGTTGGTAGAGGTTTTTTTTCTTTTTTCATTTTTTTTGAAAAAGAAGATGGACCACATATTTAAGAGTGACTTGATTCCAATTTTATATTAAAGACCCTTATGGTGGAGGAAAATTATAAAACAAAATAGACGCTTGGGGGTTACAAAAACACCCAAAATCCAAGTATAAAAATGACATATTAAACTAAAGCCAATACCACCAACAAAGAATCACATCCCAGCACGTGGAAAATAGCCAAAACTAGAATCGGATTTTACCTTCTGAGAACATACAGTCCCATTTTGCTCTCAAAACGCTGGTAGAGTTGCATGAGGCAGGGGCGCATGTATAAGATTCATTGTGGCAGACATAATTTTTGAGATTTCTATCTTTTTGTTGTTTAATGTCGCGAGGGCAAGAACTTGAACCCATTTGAGTCGATAGACATTATAAAATATTTAAAAAAAAAAGTACTATGAAATCATTAATAAATCTTCTATTTGTACAAGATATATCACTTTGTTATTGAATTATAGCATTTGTCGAGCTTTTACATTGCTCTACTTTATTATACTTTTGTTGGGGTGTATATAAAATTAGAATATTTATTCGAATTTCAGGCTTATAATTCACTTGAGAGGTAAATAAACATATAAATAAACCCTATACATTTATTGAATATTTAACAATATTATTACAAAAAATTCACTCAAATAACTAGAAATATTATAAAATCTTCAAATCTAGTATTTATTTCTTGTCCACTCAGAAATATATATTAGAGTTTGCCTCGTTTGATTACAAAAACCAGATGAGATGTGAAATTTGTTAATAATAATAAAATTATTTGTAAATATTAATGAAATAATTTAAATTAAAATATTTTATAGAATTTAAAAAAATGAGATATGAAAGGAAGCAAAAGCTAATAATAATATATACTAGTATCAATTTTTTCAAGTATATAAATCTCCAGAACATCATCAAGTAGTTCAACAACATCTTGCAGGTTCTTGGACCCATGCATGTTCGCTTTAATTATGATCATGCTTTGCTGTTTAGTATCATGCAGATTCTTGGACCCATGCATGTTCTCTTTAATTATGATCATTCTTGCAGGTGCTCCAGGTTGGGCTGTGCATAATAAGCCTTGGGCCCGATCCATCCGTAATATCCGGCATGGTCCACCTGAATAAAGTCGGTTTCATCGGATCAAACTCCAATACGGGTTTAAACAAGTGATTATCGGTCGAAACCGATCACCGTCCATTCCTCTTCTCCTCAAACCCTATACCCCCACTCCATTCCTCCTCTCCGTTAGATGTCTTCCGTTGCTGTTCGCCATTGACCTTTTGTTGCTGTTCACCGTCGACCATTTGTTGCTGTTCGCCGTCGGTCAGATCTGCACGCTCTGAGTCATTGGTACTTCTCCCCTCTGTTACTCTCTCTTCCCATTATTCCTTTTTCACAAATCTGCACGGTCTAAGAAACCAATCTCTCTCTCGATCTCTCTCCAGTCTCCACCTGCTAGTATATCTTCCTAAATATGAGGATTGGCAAGAACGTGAAGCTCAACCAATCGCCCTGGGTTGCGATTTTCTTCGCCTAAGACTCGCACCAGGTCAATCCCCCAATCTTTCTCTCTTGCTTTCTTTCATTTTCTCTCACAGATCTGCCAAAATCCTCTATCTATTCCACCGTTTCTTCTCTAGAACAAAAATACGATTTTGCTTTAAAAAACTCTATTATGCCAATAACAAATTGAATGTATTTGGTTTTAGATAAATGGATATATCATATATGAGCCCAAAAAAATTGTAGGCGACGCATCGGTTCCATGATAAATGGATATATCATATATGAGTCATGGAGAAGTCCATCAAACAGGACGAACAGCAAATACTCATTTGTATCCCCACCTCGTCTACAAGCCCTAAGAAATCAAAGATCAGTCTTTGCATCCCAGGATCAGAGGCAACGCCGTCGCCTATTGCATCGAGTTCATGAAGAAGACGGCTTCTGCAAACAAGGAGAACTGCATCGAGTTCATCGATGTGCAGAAATGACATTTTTTTTTTTAAGGTTGGGTATACGGGTTCGACCTGCTTTTATTTTGTTTGGGTAGCGGATCGGTTTGGCGCCTTAAGTGGGGACGTTCGGGTCGGTTCATGCACAAACCCAATGGTTCCAAGTCGGGGTTGCAGGCCTAGCTCCAGGAAAGGAGAAGAAGGTTGTTGAAGTGTAGATAGTTTTAGTAGGAAGAGAAAGGGGTAGTTGTATTGGGATCTTGGCTCGTGTTGCAGTGAGAAAACTTAAAATAACGTCCATTTACATATACGCGGTGTTAACGTTGTATTTCATATGCTTGAACAAGGTCCTAATAATTCGAATCGAGATCTTCACCTGCAAACACATGAGAGAAAGTGGGTTTGTGGTAGATTAGTGAACTTCTGATACTTAAGTTAGTCTCATGTATGTATAATAATGACAGGAAAATAGCATAATTCAAAAAGACTTTTTTGTGCTTGGGGGCCGGCTTTTAAACAAAATTTATGGGGACATTTCGTACCCTATGTCAAGGGGCTCATGTCATTCAAAGCATGCTCCACATTATAATAGAAAAGTGTGGAACCACGAAGGTCAGTTTGCTTCATCTGTACTTGTAGTACGTCTATCAAAGGAAAGAGGTGAGTTGATCGGGGGGATGTCAACTCAATATTTTCGTTCTTATTGACATAGGAGACTAGAGAGAAATTTGAGAATACAACAATGCCTTTTACCGATCACTCAATGTCAACACATACGTACATTGACAATATTAATATTATTACGTATTTATTTTAGAGTAATGCTATACAACACACTTTCATCCTATTAAGTTGCTCATTTATCACCATTGGATGATATAGAAATATGTAATAAATGATCATTTAATGATGATAAATGTGCCACATCATACTTTGTGGGATAAAAATAGGATGATAGTATGGTGTATAGAAATTTTCTTTATTTTATTTACCAAGTGAATGCCAACGTACACATATATATAATATAATATATATTTTATATTTATTTATTCATGTATTTATTTTACATATTTCATGGGTTAATTTCTCCGTGTATATATTTTATAATATATATTGTTGGTACAAATTCAAATTAATATGAGATATCAGTTACTTTATCTAAAATTATTCAGAATAATATCAGTTATTTTATTTTAAATCATATATTTATGCTAATTCTTGCCTTGTTAGTAAAAATCTAGTTTTAAGTTTGGAAGTGATTATAATATCTGTCATGATAAAGATAACCTAGTGGATGAGGTAACTATTTCTATTGAAAATATAGAAAATTTGGAAAAAGAAAATGGTGATGAAGTTTTGAAGTTTAAATATCATAAAACAACTTTTAAGATAATTAACTATATATGTTGATTTTCTTGGAGTTGAGGATTTTTTTTCAAATTCTTTTATGCAAAATATTTTTCCTGGATCTGAGATGTATGAAAGAAACTTAATTTTAGAGTATTAGATGTTCAATATTATTTTATTTCGAGCCAATAAAATTAATTTTAGTTTTTCTATAATCATCGAGATGATACAACAAAAAGAAAGAAAGATTGGTCTAATTGAACATCTAAGAGATCGAGGCAAAAAAGTTTAAAATTCGATGACGAACTCTCTCCAACCCAGTGAGAATGGCGTAGATCCAAATTAATATCACTACAAGAAATTTTTTTTTTAGGGATGAAATTTGTTAGGGACAAATCTAAAGATACTTTTCAGAGACAAAATTTAAATTTCATCTCAAAATAGGGAGAACCTTATAAATCCGTTCGAACTAATAAATATTAGTTCGAACCGGAGATTCTGGGACAAATTAGATCGTCTCAAAAAATCGAAACCGTTCAAACTAATAAAATTTAATTCGACCAGAAAATTAATCTATTCGAATGCAATATAATCTATTCGAATTAGTATTAATTCGTTCGAATGGTATTATTTAATTGAAAAGATATATTGTTAAAATTGTAATAATACATATTTTTTCTATTAATTTTCATCATTTTCAAATTAAATAAAAATTTCTATATATTATATATTATGATTTACAATGAATTAAAATATTTACGAATTCATAAATTAATTTTATGTAATTATTTTAAAAATATTTTAGTTAAATAAATATTACTTTAAAGATAGTGTCATTTTTTCAATTATCGTGAACATTAAATATAATGAGAAGAAAATATAATTAACAATAAAGATAATAGCAAACACTAAAAATAAAAATCATACATTAATCACATCCCAAAAAGAGTTAAACGTTCTATACAACATAAAAAAAGTAAAATAATAACTAACAATATCTATTTATTAAGTAAATCAAAATCCTCCTGTAAGGTTTGTAAGCGTCCTTCCAAGTCTTGAAGCCTATCCATAATGGGCTGAATGAAGTCCCTGAATATAATTTGGCGGTGCTCCGCCAATATAGCTCGTATCTCATCTGGAATAGCCCCAACAGGCTATCTCTCAATAGGGGCAGCAACAGTAGAAGCTGGATCAGTAGGTGGAGGCTGATCCTGATCCTGTACTGCATGAGTCCTCGGCAAGTGACCCCTGCTCTTGCTAAATGTGATCCTATTAACGGGACCCATCTGTGGTGTCCTCTGCTCAGTCGAAGTCACTTGAACCCCCGATTGGAGTAGGAGGTTAGATATTAGTAGTGCAAATGGTAGACTACCTCCACCCGAATAGTGTGACTCTGATCGAATGCGGAAGAAGAAATATAATGCCAGATCAATCGGCTCCCCCCGTGCTAACCGTAACAAAAATCTGGCCCACTCGATCCCGAAATCAGTCTTATGTTTTTTTGGATCAATATTATATTCGACAATCAGATTAAAAATTCTGAAAAATGCTATACAGTCAGCCTGTCGGATCACTTTACTGCCATCATATGGAGGAGCTGAAGGCTCTCGCACAATGCCACGAACCTGATCGTCTGTGAGACCATCATCAGGTACCTCAACGCGGCTCTTACTATCATCCGAGTCGATATCCAGCTCTGCGGTCTGTACATCCAGTGCTGGCGATGAAGATGTGACTGGTGTGTCATCTCCAGATGGTGCAGTCGCTACTCTCTCTGGTGCTGGTGCTGCAGGATATGCACCGGGCTCCCGCTGCAGATCAAGAAACTCAACAATAACGCGGGGAGAGAAGATAATACTCACTCCCCGGACTACTAAGTTGTAGTATAGAGCATCACCAGATTGCTCTCCCATGGCACGGTAAAACTCACCGATCATCTCAGGATATGCTGTGCCCCTCTACCGACAGATCGAGGTCCATCCACGATCGATGATGATGTCATGTATGCTCCATCCCTCCCAAGTGAGATCACGGAAGTCATCTAGAATGATCTCCTGCTCAACAAGTATAGGCCGCATGACAAGTTGAGAAGGAGCTGCTTCGCTACTTTGGCCTGTTTGGGGTCGGGAACGTTTTCTTCTGCTGCTGCTTGCCATTAGTATATTGTTGATATACAAAATAATTATGTAATTTAACTAAAGTGAATATTGTCTACTGATGATGTTGTCCTGTAGTGTTTGGCAAGTCTTTATTCGAATGGATTAAAATTCGTTCAAATAAGGGCTGCCAAATATCATGTTTAGTTCGAATGATTAAAATTCAATTCGAATGATCTCAATTTTCATTTGAATAAAGTAGAAGTCCATTCGAATGGAATTTAACGTCATTCGAATGACCATAAAAGTAATTCGAATGACCTCATAAAACATTAATTCGAATGAGCAAGAAGTCCATTCGAATGAACATCTTTTCCATTCAAATGAGCATAAATTCCATTCGAATTGAAATAAATTTCATTCAAACAGAATATTATAAGTTCATTCGAACGGGACTGAGCCAAACAGACATGGCTGAGTCGACTCAGTCCTGAATCTACAAATTCTTTATGCTCAATGTACCAATATTTTAATCGGTAGAAATGATTGAGGAGTAAAGCCCCATCATTTCTACCGATTACTTTTGTGTCATTTAACCCCAAAATAAAAAAATGGGGTCGGATTGATTCAAAATCTGAACCCCCCCAAAACTTAAAATATAATCGGTTAAAACTCATGGAATTTAACCCATACCTCTTGTTGTAGGGGATTTGAGGACTTGGTCGGAGTTTGCGGCGGCGTTGGGGCTGCGAACAACGGAGGATTCGATCAGACGGTTCGAATGAGAGGATGCACGAATGGCTGGAGAAGAAACTGTATCGCGGCTTAAATAACGTAAATTTGTTTAAACAGAAAGGGTATAAGTTCAAACGGAAAGGGTATATGTTCGAATGGATATTGTAATAATTCAAAAAAAATTTAATATATATAATTACAAGAGGTAAAACAGTATATACTAGTATTAGTACTAACATTTAAATTATGCATTAGATGAGCATAAAATAGTCTCAGGTAAAGCATTGCATTATATTGTAATATACTAAGTCTATAGTAAAACATTGCATTAAATATAAGTATAAAATACATATATCTAATATTTAGTTTGTGTATTAGTAGTTAATAAACCAAGTACTTAGAATATATTAGAAAGTATTATAGTACTATTAGTTTTCAAATATTTATGCTATCTATACTATAATAGATAGTATTATACTAATAGTGATACTTAGTGTTATACTTATAGTGATACTAATTATAAGTATAACACTATTAATAATACTAAATAAAATATAGGTCGAAAATTATTCTTAATTCTAAGTGGTTGATAGGGGTTGGGAATATTAACTTCTGGATGGACAATTGGCTACGGGGAGGTCCTTTGAAGGACTTGTGTCCGGTTGTGGGAAGTGAACACCTGCAGGTTGTCGACGTCATTGATGAGAGAGGGCCTAAGCTGGACGCCTTACGTAATCTGGTCCCGTCGGATATTCTGCAGGTGATTTCCGAAGCCAACGTGAGGATTAGACAAAGGGCAGATGTTATTATATGGAAGAACTCTTGGGATGGCAACTTCACAACCAAATCAACATGGGACATCTGCAGAAAACGTGGGGAATTATGTGAGTGGAGGAGGTGGCTTTAGCTTGATAAACTTCCAAAAAAAATGTCTTTCCTTTGTTGGAGATTAAAAAGAGGTGTCGTGTCGACCGATGATGTTATTCAGTGGTTGGGAATTCCTTTAGCTTCTAAATGCCACTGTTGTATAGAATCAAAGTCTGAGACCTTGCAACATATTATGTGTGAGGGTTCGAATGCCCAAATGGTTTGGAAATATTTTGCTAATATTTGTCAAATCAGGTTGCCACAGATCAGAAACTGGAAAGGGATGATGGTTTTTTGGTGGAGTAGAGTTGCAAAAATTAATCAAGCTGGTTGGATTTATGGAGTGTTGCCCATTGTTATCTCTTGGTGCCTTTGGAAAGCTAGGTGTTCGGCAAGGATGGAAGGGGCTATATTTTAGGTAAAGGATATTATTAGACAAGTGAAAATTATGATTAATAATATGTCCAGAAATTTGAAGAATTTTCAGGTTACGAAGCGAAATGACTTTTTAGTTATGGAAGGGCTACAGGTGCCGATTATTCCTATTAAAAAAAATACAAGTGTCCTTTGTTAAATGGGAATTGCCAAAGAGGGGTATGGTGAAATTGGATGTTGATGGTGGGGCTCGTGTGAATCCAGGAGATGCAGGGGGTGGGGGTATTATTCGAGATTGTACTGGGAGATGTATTGCTGGTTTTGCGCATCATTACGGGGTTGCTACAAATATGGTGGTTGAATGCCGTGCTTTATTAGATGGACTGGGGATTTGTAAAAATTTGGGATTGCATAATGTTTTAGTAGAATCTGATTCTAAGGTTATCTTGAGTTGGCTGGCCTCCGGTATTTCTCGTCTTTAGTTTTTGTGGGAGTTTTGGGAAGAGATAAGGGATATTTCCATAGAGATTAATGCTCGTTTTAGTCATATTTTTCATGAAACTAATATGGTAGCAGATTTTTTAGCTAAGAAGGGGACTATGGGGGAGAATATAGATTTTGTTGGGATGGATTTTCAGTATACACAGCTTAGAGGATTGATTTGCCTTGATCGGATGGGGATAGCCTTTATTAGAGAGAAATGATTCTTTTGTTGGGAAGGGTTTGTAATTAAAGGTATTCCTCCGCCATAAGTGATGGTTTTTTAATAATATTGGGGTAGAGGCTCCTCTCGTACATGGGGTCCTGACTTTTTTATAAAAAAAAAGGAAAAGAAAAAAAGATACTAGTCTATTTAGTAATACATAATATTATAGATTGATAAGAAACTTAGTATTATGCTATTACTGGCACTTAGTATTATAACGTGTATTGTATTTTATTATATACTAATAATAATATAAGTATATTTATATATTTCTATTATTATCTGTTCGAATGCATATTAAGTTCTTCGAATAAATATAAATTTTGTTTGAACGAAGCTTTTTTGTTTGGAGGGAAAATTCGAGTCAAATTATCGGTATATGCTAAAGAATATTCTTTTTTTTCGTTCGAATTGAAATATTATTAATTCGAACGGAAAAATATTGTGGGAAAAATTTGTGGTTTTTTTTTATTTTCGCTTTCAAACTTGTAAAAAATCTATTCGAACGTAAATTCACATATTATTAACCTGATCCTTTCACTTCATTTTCACTCAGATTGAAGTTTAAAAAAAGGAGAGAGAGCGTGGCAGAGGCTGCTAGAGAGTGTCGTGGAGAGAGAGAGCTTCAAAGAAGTGAGAGAGAAGAGATTCTTGAGAGAGAAGAAAGAAGAAGAGGTAAATGGTTTTTTTGTTATTTTTCATTCCGATTTTTGTTTATAAGTACAATTTCATTTCTTGCATTTATTTGTTGGGATAGAACATCTGTTTAATGTGTTTTATGCATATATATAGGTATTGTGGATTGATATTTTTATTGGAGTGCAAAAATTAGAGGTAAGTTTTTATAGTTTTCTAAGTTATTTAATAATCATATTTAGGGATAATCATATAGTTTCCAATGTATCGTATTGAAATATGCCATCATGTATGTGAAAATTGTGTTTTGCGATTCAATTTTTTGCTCTTTTTCATGACTGGTTTCTGGTTTTGTCTCATTTGAACACTCTGAATACCGTTCGAATTGAATGTAATCAGTTCGAACGGAATCAAATGATGGCTTTATTCTATTCGAACATATTGAGTGTTTGTTCGAACAGTATCAATTAGATGATAGTTATAAAGTAATTATAAAATATAATTATAATGTATAATCGTAAATAGTGAAGTACTGTATTGTAATATTCGAAAACTTAAAATATAATTATTTGATATTTAATAAAAGAAGTTTAATGTATTAGTGAAAATATTTAATAGATTAATACTAAAAAAAAACCATAAAATATAAGTTATAAAAAATTATAATTAAATATTTGAAAATATTTAAGTACTCTAAATAAGATAATTAATACTCTAAATATTCTTATTGTACTTAATTAAAGAATTATGATGTATAATTAATTCTATTTAAGTACTCTAATTAATAGATTAATACTTCAATTATAATTATAAAATATAAGTTATAAAAATTATAATTAAATATGCAGAATTATTTAAGCTCTCTAATTAAGATGATTAATACTCTAAATATTCTTATTGTACTTAATTAAAGAATTATAATGCATAATTAATTCTATTTAAGTACTCTAATTAATAGATTAATACTTCAATTATCATTATAAAATATAAGTTATAAAAAATTATAATTAAATATGCAGAATTATTTAAGCTCTCTAATTAAGATGATTAATACTCTAAATATTCTTATTGTACTTAATTAAAGATTTATAATGCATAATTAATTCTATTTAAGTACTCTAATTAATAGATTAATACTTAAATTATAATTATAAAATATAAGTTATAAAAAATTATAATTAAATATGCAGAATTATTTAAGCTCTCTAGTTAAGATGATTACTACTCTAAATATTCTTATTGTACTTAATTAAAGAATTATAATGTATAATTAATTCTATTTAAGTACTCTAACTAAGATGATTAACATGATGGAATCTTTAAGTAAAGAATTATAAGTACTTAAATATATGGCAGGGCCCATCATGTATACTTGTACTGTAATCTTGTAATGTATTTATGATGTATACTTGTTATGTTTATTACTGAGGTATTGTATTTTTTAATTATTTTACATACAGTTAAACCTTAGATCCGTTCGAGAGTTGTGGTCAAATATTCTCATAAAGAATGTTTGGGTACAACTCTTGAATTGTCCAAAGTGAACAGTTTGGGATTCTATCATCTATATGACATATATATTCAGTTAAAACTCATGTGTTAGTCAATTAAAATTTTGGTTTAACATTTTCTTACATTCTTCGAGTATGTAGTTCGTAAGTTTCTCGGCCCATGAATAGGGTCGATGACTTACCGTGACTGGCATACTTGAAGAATTGTAGGGAAATGCTGTCGAAATTTTTACTAACATACGAGTTTTGGACTGAGTATATATGCGATATAGATGATAGTCTCTCGAATAGGATAAGACCAACTATCTTAAGAATAGATGGTACCTAGACACGTTTATTATAATAGTTTATTCATAGTGCTTATCCCATGAATTGAGTTTCTTATAGATGGATAAGAGTTGGATGTTGTTGGGAGATAGACTTGGTCGAGACTATAAGCAATATGCACAAGGGGTGAAGTCTTTCTTAGAATTTACTTCTAGGAGTGTTGATAGTCGAGGATTTATAAGATGCTCATGCAAGAAGTGCAAAAACCTTAGTTCATATAATATGATGGTTGTGGAGGATCATTTATTCGTAAATGGGTTTGATCCAAAATATTCACATTGGGTTTTACATGGCGAACCATTTCCTAAGGGAATTCGATTTGGCAGTAACCTCAATCAGATGGATGAATGTAATGAGATTAGCACGGACGACATAAATGATGATGTTTCTGATGATAGCAATGATAATGGAGAAGATATGACTGAAATGTTAGGGGATCTTGGCGCATGTATATTTGGTGCCAGGGATAGAGAAGGAATATCTGCACAATCATTTGAGGGAAATGAAGAATTTAGATTACTATGGGAGGATGCACAACGAGAATTGTACCCAAGGTGCACCCGTCATAGCAAGTTGTCATTCACTGTCCGGCTGCTCTATATTAAGTTTATTTGTCCTATTTCTGCAAAGACCATCGATATATTGCTTGAATTATTTAAAGAGGCTCTACCTCAGGATAACATAGTACCTCAAAATTTTTATAAAGCGAAGAAATTGAAGCGAGGTTTAGGATTTGATTATAATATCATCCATGCATGTAAAAATGATTGTATTCTCTTCTAGAAGCAATATGTAGTATTTGATTTATGTCCAGTGTGTCATGAGTCAAGATGGACATCAGATAAGCGTAATGTACCCCACAAAGTGCTAAGATATTTTCTGCTTATTCCTCGACTTCAGAGATTATTTACTTCCCAGATGACTGCGACAGATATGACTTGGCATCACACAAAATGATCAATTCCTCACGCATCCTGCAGATTCTTTACAATGGAAGAAATTTGATGACGAGTATCTATGGTTTTTCAGAGAACCTCGCAATGTACGTCTTGGGTTAGCAACTGATGGCTTTAATCCATTTGGCAACATGAGCACTTCTCATAGCACCTGGCCTGTCATAGTAATACCTTGGCCCTGGGATTAATAAAGTCATCATAAAATAGGGATCTTTCATACACTTCCATGGTGCGACAGATATGACTTGGCATCACACAAAATGATCAATTCCTCACGCATCCTGCAGATTCTTTACAATGGAAGAAATTTGATGACGAGTATCTATGGTTTTTCAGAGAACCTCGCAATGTACGTCTTGGGTTAGCAACTGATGGCTTTAATCCATTTGGCAACATGAGCACTTCTCATAGCACCTGGCCTGTCATAGTAATGCCTTATAATTTGCCACCATGGAAGTGTATGAAAGATCCCTATTTTATGATGACTTTATTAATCCCAGGGCCAAGGTCACCAGGAAATGAAATAGACATATATTTGCAGCCAATGATAGCAGAGTTGAAAGAGTTGTGGGAGTAGAGTGTCAATACATATGATATGGCCATGTCAGGAGAATTCAAGATGCATGCTGCAGTGCTTTGGACAATAAATGATTTCCCAACATAAAGTAATTTGTCTAGGTGGAGTACGAAAGGAAAGATGGCTTGTCCTGTTTGTAACAAAGATATACAGTCTTAGTGGTTAACGAATGGTTGGAAATTATGTTTCATGGGACACCGTTGATATCTATCTCATGATCATAGATGGCGTTCAAATAGAGCATTGTTTGATGGAAGGGTTGAGCGTAGGTCATCACCACCAGAGTATTCTGGTATTGATATTCTCACTCAATTGGAAGATGTTCCAGATAATAGATTTGGGAAAAATGCAAGATGTCGAAAGAGGAAAAGACAAGCAATGGAATTGAATTGGACAAAAAAAAGTAATTTTTTTGAGTTGCCATATTGGTCTACCTTGACACTCCGTCACAATCTAGATGTTATGCACATTGAAAAAAATATGTACGAAAATATTTTGGATACCTTGATGTCAATACAAGGGAAAACAAAAGATACAGTCAACTCTCGTAAAGATTTGAAAGAGTTGGGAATAAGATCGGAGTTGCATTTGTAAGATACTGGGTCGTCAGCTTATATGCCCCTTGGATGGTATACACTTTCGAGTGATGAGAGAAAGAAATTCTGTGACTGGTTCATGACAATCAAATTACCTGATGGTTATGCTTCAAACATGTCAAGATGTGTCCAAGCTCATAATTGGAAGATAAATGGTCTCAAAAGTCACAACTGCCATATATTTTTGCAGCGATTGTTGTCAGATGGTGTGCGTGGAAAGCTTACTCGAGATGTTCGTGCAGCTCTGACAGAATTAGGACGATTTTTCAAGAGTATTTGCAGTAAAATGTTGAAGGTTGATGCCTTAATAAAAATGGAAGCTGACATTGCATTGATATTGTGCAAGTTGAGAGTTTGTACCCGCCTTCATTCTTTGATGTAATGGTTCATTTGGCTGTGCATCTATCTCGTGAGGCTTTAATTGCTGGCCCTGTTCAGTATAGATGGATGTATCCTATTAAACGGTTTTTGGAAAAACTTAAGCGATCTGTAGGGAATAAGGCTTGTCCGAAAGGATCGATCTCAGAGTTATATATTTATAATGAGTGGCATACATTTTGTTCAATGTATTTTCGTGGAGTTGATACTAGATTTACAAGACCAAATCGAAATTATGAAGGTGGACAAATGGGAGTTTTGTCAGCATTTACTGTGTTTTCCTAGAAAGTACGTTCCATTGGTGCACAAGGAGGCTATGACCTATGCGGGTAAGAGTTTGAAAGAGCTTGCGGTATGTCTTGAATAACTGTGAAGAGATTGAACATTATTTGAGGTTAGTGATGATCACATAATTTAATAGTATTTTTAAGTGTATTTATAATAATATAATATATATTGATACCAATTAATAGCTCACATTAACATATGCGGTGAACATATACAACTATTTCGGACGAATGGTGTGACTGACGTAGAAAAGACTCACGAAGAAGAATTTGCCTCGTGGTTTGAACATACGGTATTACTAAAAATAAATATGCACAATTATTTTAAATTTTATACATTTTGTATATGGTATTGATATTTATATATGATATTGATATGAGTAGAATAAAATTTATTTATGTAAGTTGCATCGAAATATAGTGAACATTCAGGTGAAATCTCACCAGAAGTATATGCTTTGACATGTGGTCCGTCTAAGCGGGCTATCCAATATTCAAGATGTTTGGTGCGTGGATATAGATTTCACACAGCAGACAGAGAACGATATAGGAAAACTTAAAATTGTGGGGTCGTAGTCGAAGGAAGTCATGGGGATGATAAAATCGACTTTTACGGAATTGTGGAAGATATCATAGCATTAAAGTATGTGGGGGGATATATGGTCTGGTTATTTAAATGTAATTGGTGGGATGTCTCAAATCCTAGGTTGGGAGTGCGTAAAGATGAATATTTTGTAAATGTCAATACCTCTCGCAAATGGTATGAGGAAGATCCTTTCATTCTCGCAAATCAAACAAATCAAGTTTTTTATTTAGATGATCCGAAGTTCGGAAATCCATAGCGGGTAGTCGAGAAGTTTGCACCAAGAAATGAATATGATTATATTCCAGAGGCAGACAAACCACATGAAGAAGTTGATAGTCCAGACCATGAAAAAGCATATCAAGAAAATGAATCAGGCATCAATCTATTTGTTGATCTAAGCCAATACGACATGGTCCCATTGTGCAGAGAAGATGTTCAACCCGAAGTAATTGAAGGTGAAATGTCGAAAGAACATGAATCAACTGAAGTGTCTACTGATGATGAGAGCGACTGGTCCAATAAAACTGATACCGAATGATTTTCAAACAGATATTTGTGTAGGTATAATTCTTATAAAAAGATTCTCCCATTTGTTTGAATAATAACTTATTATAATTTCAAACAGATATGCCTCATAAACACAAAAGAACACGTGAGCCATCCCCACTACCTACTAACTCCCCATGTGATTCACCTGTCAAAAATGGTGGGCCAATATCACCAGAACCAGAACAATGTATTTTATCATTGCATATCTTTTAAATTATATGATTATTTTAATTAAAATATATAATTTAATTTTTGTATATATAGCTATTGTAAATTAGCGTCGAGTTAGAGGCATTACTAGGGGTGTTGGCATAGAGAAAATAAGGAAAGTAGGTAAAATTAAAGTTGATATACCTGATAATCACACCGGTGGCTCTGGGGATTCAGCAGCTTGGCTTGCTTCTTATGTTGGTACACTTGCTCGTACGTATGCACCAATGGCCACATCCTCCTGGGCTAAAGTTCTCCAAGATGTAAAAGATCACATAAAAAATCGTTGTCTGGTAATAAGTTACTCAAGAGAACATTTTTATTTAAATAAATTTTGAAATTATACTAATTGCTTCTAATTTTTTGAAGGATGAGTTTGAACTAAATTTTGGTTGACGAGAGGATCGACTAATGATTGAGGAACTGATGTCGAATGCATTCAGGAGGTACAAAGGTCGATGCCATGCACACTATCAGAAGTTCAGTACTACGATAGAGGCGTGTCAAAATCCATTCCAGGCAATGCCACCAAATGAATGGAAGAAAGTTTGTGATCTGTTTGAAGATTCTGCTTATCAGGTACTTTCGCTGCTGTCTTTTTTTAATATGATAGATGTATTAAATATAAAATTATAATACTTTTTTTTAACAACGGAGTACGGTGAACAAACCAAATAGATCAAATTTAACGATGCACCATCATGCAAGTTCTCGATCTTTTCATCGCTTGTAAAAAAAAATGGTTAGTTATTTTATTTTCCATTAAATATTAATACATACACTTTTCTGGTTTAAATTCTGATATTAATTTTCATTTTGCAGCAAGAAGAAAATCCTGCTGATTATGATCTGACCCAATTGTATGCTAAAGTACATAAAAATCATGATGGTATTTGGAACAATCCTGAAGCAGAGGCAAATTATATATGTTTAAGTTTATTTAATTTCATTGTCTAGATATATTTTTGTTACCTATACTAATTTTAATGTTTTTCTTTTTGTAGGACAAGATGAAATCTCTTAAAGACATTGCTGCAGATCCATCTGATGAATCATCTGTCAACGATGCTCAAATCTTTTCTCAAGTTCTTGGATCACATTCTGGATATTTGAGGGGCTTAAGACGTTGTGTGAAGCCATCCTCAACATCGTCATCCTTTTCTAAAACTAGATCAAATGACAACTAGACTAAGAGGTTAGAGGAAGCTACACTTGAGATAGAACGATTGAGGTCAAAGGAAAAAGAGTTGCTGATCCGATTAGATCAAGCAGCAGATTTAGAGGCAAGATTAGAAGAGATGTTACAATTAAATAATCAAAAAATGTTTAAACAATTTCAGTCAATGATGTCTCAAAACCCTATGCCACCAGTACCAACACAATCATAGTTCATTTAAGTTTTTTTAATTACCTTTATTTATGATGTTTGTAAACATTTGAACAATTGATGTATATAGATTACAATTTCAGTCAATGATGTCTCAAAACCTTATGCCACCAGTACCAACACAATCATAGTTCATTTAATTTTTTTTAATTACCTTTATTTATGGTGTTTGTAAACATTTGAACAATTGATGTATATAGATTACAATTTGTATTACTATTATCATTTTAATTAAATTTTATTCTGTCTGATCAATACCGTTTGAACTTTAAATAATGTGTTCGAATGGTAAATTACCATTTATGCATACATTCGAACAACAACATATCCATTCGAACATAAAAAAACTCATTTGAACATATCGGGAAATACAATTAGTGCCTTTGTTCGAACAATTAAATATTCATTCGAATAACGATGTTTTTAAAACTTCGTTCGAACAAAATATTTCCGTAAATATATTGTCTGTTTGAATAGTTAAAATTTTTCTTCGAACAAAAGTCACTTCAAACTATGTTGTTCGAACGAATTCGGTCAGAGATGGTTGTTGGTTCGAATTATCATTTCCTGTTGTTCGAGCAGTAATTTTTTCATTCGAACTTCATTCTGAGATGAAATTTCCGTTCGAACGGTTTCGACTGGTTCCGCCCAATTTCATCCCTAAAAGTACTTTTTGGAGACGAAATTCAATTTTTATCTTCGAAAACCTTCTGAGACGGTCTTTCTAAGACAAAATAGAGACAAAATTTTCGTCTCCAAAAAGTTCTAGGGACAAAATTCTTATTTTTTGAGACAAATTTTTTTGTCTCCAAAAACCAATTCTCTTGTAATGTATGTGATATCAGTTACTTTCTCTAAAATCATTAGAATAATATCAGTTATTTTATTTCAAATCATATATTTATGCTCATTCTTGCTTTGTTAGTAAAAATTTGAATTCAAATTTGGAAGTGATTCTGATTTTGATTTTGACCAAATTTTTTGTAAGATTCTTTTTTATTTATGTATTAATTTCTTATACAATAATTTAATATTTTTCCATTTTTAATTTTCATAATTTCGAATTTTACAGCTATTTAAGTCCAGCCTGTGGGTTTCACAAAATAATTTTGAATTTTATTATTAATCAATATTATTCAAAGTTTTTTATGTGTTTTGGACAAATCTTATATCATTTCTCTACAAATTATTTGTTGAAACTAGCCTGAAGGATAATTACTATTTTGTCCGGCCTCAATTATATTATATATTATTATATGCATGTAAAATATATGTGTATGTATGTATATCAATATATATGTATCTAGCGCATATGGTTGAACTCTTTTAATCTTTTTATTTTTATTTTTTTTTATTTTTTATTTTTTATCATTTTATCTTTTTCTTTTCCCCTTTTGCATTTTTATATATGCCCAATTGATAAATCGAATTATGATTTTCCCATCTCATTGCAAAAACAAGAAAAATGAATTTGTTTTTCTGTTTACATTACAAAATTGATCCAGCAAAGGAAAATAAGATTGGATTAATATTATAATTAAACAACTTAAATTTTAGAGAGAAATAACAGAAATCGATGTGTGCATTCACCAGTTATTGTTGAACTGATCAAAATGGCCCAATGCTAAGCTGTATGTGTGTATGCAATGCTAGAGCTTTTGGGAGCTAGGGTTTGGCAAAAAGTATTTCATAATTGGTTAAAACAAGTCGGAGTAGGAGTGAGATTGGAGCTTACACAATTTTGAGTCAAAGTTAGAGTTTAAATTTGAATTCCAACAAAGTCGGAGTTAGACAAAGTCTGTACTCACCCCTACATGGACAACACAACATTTGGGTGGACAGCCTATTGTCACCACCTAGATTTTTCTAGAAAATTCTTTAACTTTCTAGAGTCTCCTAGTCCCTTGTAGATTACTCTTGAATCTTGTAGAATGTTGTAGAATTGTGTGGAGTATTCTAGAATGGTGTAGAACCCTTTAGGAAAGGGCTTTATAGATAATTTTAGAGTAGTGATCTAGAAAGTTCTTTACCATTGGATTGGTGACAAGTGTCACAATCCTAACTATTTTTTGTACCAAGAGTTCCCTATAAATAGAGGGACTCTCATTTGTGTAAATCACCAAACAATAAGATAAACAAGTTCTCTAAAGCTTCTCTCTCTTTCTTTTCTCTCTAGTTTTGTTCTCTATTGTCTTTAATCATTTAGAAGGCTTACTTAGAAGCTTTATGGAGAAAAAACTTCCTAAGACCGCACGGGACGTGTGAAGAAATTCTAAGTCCGTGACACTAGCCTACACCTCAAAGGCAGCAGAAATTTTGTTAGTGTTGTAGTCATTCTGTTACCATGATCTACTTGGATCGAAGGATACTATCAGAATGGTCGAAAAGATCTAAAAAGTTTCCGTTTTAATACCTTATTTATTGGAGTTATAACTATAGATTGCATTCTACCTCTAGCACCTAACTTCCCTTCCTTCAATATATGTATATATCATGAACCCATGTACTCAACCCTTTTAAGCCATGTTTTATGAAATATAATTTGGAGTTTTTAAAAGGAAAAAACATATGGCCAGTAAAGGGAAAAGACACTAATTGAATATAACCTGATGAACAAACAAAATGAGGATCTTATTGGTAGATTAGGTACACAGATTTGATTCTTGCCGGATTTTTCGTACCTAATCACAAACAATGTGATTCACGCATTAATCAATCAATCATGAATAACAATTAATTGGGCACAATTGACAGCTAATGGGTCCAAGAGAATGACTCTTTTGTGGGACATTGTTAAATGTTCACCGACTACACCAATCAAATTAATCAATCACTGTAACAGCAAACTTTTTTGACCAACCCCAAATGTAAACAAGAAACGATAGATCTATCGATGCACATATTTTGTATTGATTTTTTTAATTTTTTTATTTAATGATTAAGAAAATATTTTTTAATAATTATACTATTTTTTTAAATGTTTAAAAGGGTTTAAAAATGATTGAAGAAAATAAGAAGGAAAAAAAGAGAGAAGAAACAATCTACACTATTGGTATCCAGTATTGAATTTTCCGTAGAAGTAACACCACTCAATGTGAAATGTGTGTCAATATATATATATATGTACATAAAGATTTTAAGAAGTTGAAAGTTTAATTTAAAGGACACATTAATCATGCGAAAGGACTGTTAGTTCACACTTGAAAACCAAAACAATGAGGAGCACATCTCAGGAAAAGCATCCTTCGAGGCTGGGTGAAACCATTGACTCGTATAGAAGCAGTTTGCAATACATACCAACTGAAGACATAATGTAAAATAGCCTTCTAAATCATACACAAGCTATGGTCAATGCAACCGCAACAAGTATGACACGATGATGTTCGTCAACACACTCATCTTCCAATTTTCCATTCAGGCGTGAATCTACGAAACAAGTTGTGATTTGAATACATGGTGCTTATAGCCTATTTGCTATTAAGAAATTATATTCGAACATTCCTTGACTACAAACCCTAAAATCAAAAATCCCTTGATTACAATCACAATAAAACAAATCAATCACATATTCTGAAAATCCATTGTCAAAATTGTCCCAAAGATGGTACAATAGCAAAATCTCAAATCACATACTTACTAGATGGCTTGCGCGGTGCTGCGTAGACGAGTCACGACTGGAGTGGCTTGCTTTCGTGCGAAAGAAATGTTGCTATCAGATTTTTTGGTAGCTAACGAAAAGAAAATCAAAGAGAAAAGGGAGAGAAATGGTGGACTCCGTGATAGTGCAAATGCTGCTCTCGAATCCGAGTGACAATTAGAGAGAGAGAGAGACAGGGAGAAAGTGGGGGGAAACTAATACACAGGGAGAAGAGAGGTTTTCAAAAGACTTATTACAACGACTAGAATTCGCGGTAATAAGTTTAGTCATGGTAATAAGCCAAGTTTATGGCGATCGAAATTGTGGCAAACTTTTGTTGCTGTAATAAGTTATTAAGATGACTTAGAAATGGAAATAGAGGTCTATGTGGCCAGACTTTTTCCCGTGACTTTTTTACTATTTCTGGTGACCAAAACTCACGAGAAAAAACCTTTAATTCTGGCTAGTTTTTCTAAACATCCACAAAACTTTGCCTGAAATAAAAATATGAGTATTTTCGACAATAATAGTGTTTCTGGAAATAAAAATAGCCCAATTTGCTCTTTTTTTTGAAGTGCGCTTTTTAAACTTTTGTTCCAACAACTCAAAATATGATCCAAATAGAGTCCCTATTGAGAGAGAACTCGGGAGAGATATGCTATCACGATGTAAAACAATCATGTTCAACCCCCTGTGTGTATGCATGAACCAATATGCAAAATCTATTGATCGAGATATTGCTACTAGAAATAGATCGATTGATTGAACGAAGCCAAATTTTGATTTAGGATGTTAGTGATATCAGTTGTATATGAACAAAATTGAGAAAGAAGTGACACCAAAACATCGACGATAAAATTGAGAATACAACATTAATAATGCATTTTATTGATTCCATGTCGACACACGTACACATGATGATTGACAATAATCAAACAAATTTACTTTTCCATGCTAATGCAAACTTAAACATGTATAGGATGCAAGAGATTTATTATTATATTGATCACAACATTCTAGCATAAACATTGAAAATAATAAAGAAAATCAAATAATATATAGCATTAGCAACAATGACGATGATGCAATCTTTGGATGCCCTAAAATTTTAGCTCTGTACCATGAAATTTTTCTTTAAAAATGTTATCTAATTTCTCTAACATTTGAGGTGTTAAGTAATTTACCCAATCTCCAACCTCACCTCGGCGAAAAAGGCTTTCGTTCTTCATATTGTGGGTTGTTCCACTTTTATTCACCTCCAACTTGCTCAAATAATCAAAACTACACAATCTTGAAATATCATTTATCGTACCTTTTGTCTCTTCTTCTGAAGAAAATGGACATCCCAAGAAGTCGGCTATTCTCTTCAAGTGAGTGGTGGGTTGCTCTTTCAGTTCCTCATATCTCAAGCAGAGTATCCTTTGAGGCTTTTCTAAACTTTCATTCCAATAGCTCAAAACATGATCCTAATATGGCCCAAAGTTACTCACTCCCTGACAAAACTTATCAAAAGTTTCTTCAAACAAATCGGTTGTCATCCCAATCTTTTCCAAGAAGTGCCAAAGTGACACAAAGGTGTCCTTAGGATTCCTATACAAATACACAATCTTACACTTTGAGTTCTTAGCAGATGTTGGTAGCAATGTATAAGGTAAATGAGCTGAAAAGAGCCTTGGAGAGGGGCAAGAGGTCAGATCTGGAACCTCTTTTTTATTATAGAGATGCAAGTCCAAGTAAGGCACAAGTACATGTGGATTGTTTGTGAGTAATGGATGTTTCTGAAGTTCTAGATGATGCTTTCGGTTCAGAATAGCGAACAAGATAGCCTTCAACCAAGTAGTCCCAACTTTGGGAGGGGTCATCATTAGAATATCAGTGTCGTGAGCTTGGAAGTGTTTTTGGAGGGATAAAACTCCCTGCATGAACATGGTTGGAAACCAAAATCCACGGTACTGACTTAAGAAGCCTGTTGTTGGGAGGGAGGATATGAAGTCACCGTATTGATCTGGGGTTATTTCATCTTCTTGCAAGTGCTGGGAAAAAGATGGATCGAGTGTAGACATGATTCAAGAAGGAAGGGAAGTACAAAGTACTGACGTAGTAGTATGATCGTTGTTTCACCTAAATTGTTCAGTACGTGGTTGATATTACAGACGTACCTAGGTACTGTCAATGTTATGGGTATATATAGAGATAGAAGTGCTATGTACAGTCGCCGCGTACAGTTGGCGCGGAGTCGGCTGACATGGCAATTAAAAAAAAAAAAGTTAGTACAGAGCCGAAACAGGGTTACCATTTTTGGAATGAAATCTGTTTTCCCGCTTCTTGCATTGCACAGGTGTGGTCTTCAGCTCCATTTCTCAAGGTCGTCTTCAAGCCCCTCTTTTGAAGATCCTCTTCCAAGCTCGTCTTCATCAGAGCAACAGCGTCCAGGTGCAGAAGTATTAGAAACCAGCAGCTCGGTTATTTTCATACATGCTTCTGGAGAAGTTTCAGACCGTGGAGTTGGTGAGTTGGGTTATGCGGCTTCGTGGTCTTCAAATTTTGAAGTGATCTGTGTGGATATTTACGTGGGTCTTCTCCCTCATGTGGCTCATCGTCGTCGTGTGGGTTATCTTCAAGAGGACGGAGCCACTACCATCGAGCAAGTCGTCACTGAATTGTAAAACAGTTCAGCAACTATACAATGGTAAAGAACGTATTTTGCGTTGCTCATGTTTACTGATTTCTTGGTTGTGGTTTTGTTAGGAACAATATTGACCAAATCTGTTGGTTTGCAACAAAATTGCTTTCGGGTAGAGTTAATTGCTCAGAAATATAAAGATTTTGTGCTTGTGATAAACGGAAACTCATTATTAGTTATAGTGATGGTATTAGGCTGAAAGTGACCAACAATTGAGGATGTTTATGAAGATTTTAACTTTACCAGAACTTTGTGGCTCTGGTGATTTTAATAACATGTCCCCCAGCAGATTTTATTGAAGTCACACCACGAAAGAAGATTCAATTAAAAGAAATCAATGGTCCAGAAAATTTCTTTGAGAGATGTTTCCGTGTGCATGGATATTTGAAGTGGGCTTCCACTATGGAATTTTCAGAGCACTAATTCCTTTGCTGTAAGACTACTAGGAAAAATTTATAGAAGTCTAAGGAGTACTACTAATCAAGTAGTGCTCTTTGTAGCTAACAAAATAGTTTTACCAGGTAAAATGACTTGATTGGACAATTAATTGCATTCAATTCTATCCATTTCAATCATAATCAATAGCTTGTGATGTCACAATGGTATCAGATAAAAAACAGAATATTATATAGAGAAGGATATGATATTAGAAGCAACATGTAAACCCTTCCCGGCCAAAAGTTTTGAAGACCTAGAATTAGAGTCCTAATTTCCTTTTATAACGTGGATTTGTTTGGCAATATATCGATGCTGCATTCATTTCACAATTTATAAGCATGTTTGAGGCAAAAGATCAAATAATAGATGATGTTTATAACATTTGTTAAACGTGTAGACAATCCCATGGACATTTGCATGTGCATGAATCCATGGTCATTGATATTATTCCCAAAGATTTACCTTGAATATTGAACAATTACTACAGGGCATTGGAAATGGGGAAGAACACCCATCTCCGCTACCAGCATCTACCTCAAATCTCCCAATCTCAATATGTTATTGTAAAATTTATTAAACTTATTGTAATGGGTCTGCTCAATGTTTATCATCCTAATTATCATTATTATACAAATTTAGGACATCCCTCAAACTGGTACAATGAACTTGCCAAATTACATGCACGGTTATTATGGACCACAGTGTTCATGGACACCAACCTTTTTGCCATATGCAGATGGCAACCAATATACAAGCAACATTGAGCAGGTGGGTTAATTTAGTTCTTGTCTTTTAATGTATAAGTTTGGTTTTTGTGGAGTTTAATTTTGTGTAATTTTTTTATGTAGAATGCTGGTTACGCATTTCAATATGGGATGAGACCGCCGACTCCCATCGGCTCTACAAGCTCTGCAACGAGTGCAAGAGTTGGTGAAGAAACTACACAAAATCGTAAGCAAACTGAAACACCAAGTCCTTCCTCTAGAATTGATGAAGGAAGTAAAGAGGATATACCAAATTGCAGGGAAACCAAAGATGGCACGACTGGGTCACCACAGTCAGTGCAACCGGATGGTGGTGATATAATAGAGGAGCCAAAGTTGGGGATGGAATTCAAATAATTTGAAGATTTACAAAGCTATTATAAGGATTATGCTAAGAAATGTGGGTTTGGCGTGATGACACAAAGGAGTGAGAGGGGAGAGGATCAAAGTATCAGATATGTCACCCTTGGATGTGCCCGCGGAGGGAAGGCTTGAAATAGGAGTTTAAATGTTGCCAACCCAAGTTCGACCGAAAAGACGGACTGTAAGGCAAAGATTAATGCATTAAAAGTCGAGGGGAAGATGCGGTTAACAACAATCCATAATACACATAATCATGGCCTTAGTCCAAAGAAATCTCGCTTCTTTCGATGTAATAGAGAAGTGAGTGAGACCATAAAAAAAGTTCTTGACACAAACGACTTGGCTGGCATCTAGATAAATAAGAGTTTTGGATCTCTTGTCGTTGGTGCAGGTGGGTTTGAGAACCTTCCATTTTTGGAAAATGATTGTCGCAATTACATCGACAAAGCACGGCATCTATGACTTGGTGCTGGTGGTGTTGGAGCACTCCAAGATTATTTTTTGAGGATGCAGTACAAGAATAATGGTTTCTTTGCATTGATGGACTTAGATGATGATGGGAGGCTAAGGAATGTATTTTGGGCAGATCCACGTAGTAGGGCAACGTACACGTATTTTGGTGATGTGGTCACATTTGACACCACGTACCTCACAAACAGATATAGGATGCCTTTTGCACCATTTGTTGTTGTAAACCACCACAGACAGTCCATTCTTTTGGGAGCAGGGTTGATTTCAAGTGAGGATACAGAGACCTTTACATGGTTATTCCAAACTTGGTTGAAATGTATGGATAGTATAGCTCCGAAAGCTATCATCACAGATCAAGACAGAACAATGAAAAATGCAATTGCTCTTGTATTTCTGAAAACACAACATAGATTTTGCCTATGGCATATATTGAAAAAAGTCCCTGAGAAGCTTGGCTCACATGGTGCCTATAAAAATGGGTTGAAAAATGAGTTGATAAAATGTGTATATGATACTCAGAGTATCGAAGAGTTCGAGAATTGTTGGGAGGGGTTAATTAACACCTACAGTTTGCACGAAAATGCCTGGTTGCAAAGTTTATACGCTGAGCATGGGCATTGGGTACCTGTATTTTTGAAAGAGTTCTTTTGGGCTGGAATGAGTACAACCCAGCGGAGCGAGAGTATGAATGCCTTTTTTGATGGGTATGTTCATGCAAAAACAAACTTGAAGGAGTTTATTGATCAGTTTGACAACGCGCTGAGAAAGAAAATTGAGAATGAAACAAGCGCAGACTTTCACTCATTTAGTGCCACAATTTCCTGCATTTCTAGATCTCCCATTGAGAAGAAATTTCAAGAGTTGTACACCAACACAAAATTTAAGGAAGTTCAGCAGCAAGTTATGAGTGTGCTTGATATGGATCCAGCTCTATATAAAAGGGATGGATCCATAAAAACCTATATTGTAGAGGATGAAATTTGTGTTGAGGAGTTCGCTAAACCGGTCACATTTTCTGTGGAGTTTAATGAGGAAAACTGTGATGCAAAGTGCTCATGTGGGTTATTTCAGATGAGGGGGATACTGTGTCGACATATTCTGGCAATATTCAAATCTAACCAAGTAAAATCATTGCCAAGTAAATACATTTTAGATTGATGGAGGAAGGATATCAGAAGACAATACACATTGATCCCCTGCAGCTATGACGTAGAGGATCAGAGGCCAGATACAAATAGATATTCAGGTCTATTGAATGTATGTTATAAGATGATAACTCTTGCAGCGGGTTCCATTGAGCACACCACGGATACATATCAAAAGTTACATGCAATGATTGACTTATATCTTCAGAACCAACAACCCCCATGTATGACTGTAACAGGGTTCAAATGTTGCCTTACATTCAGTTGAGACGACTACAAATGGTAATGAAAAACAGGTTCTAATCCACTTGTTGTAAGAGGGAAAGGCAGACCTCCGTCTCTGAGGAGAGCATCGACATTGGAGAAGCGAGTGTTGAAAGTTAAAGCGAAGAAGCAAAAAACACCTATCAAGGGGAAAAGTAAACAGGTTAATACAATTTCATTTAAATTGTATTGTAGACTTGTTACTTCTAGATATTGGCCACCAAAGTTATTAGCATATAACTTAATGTGTTATTGCTTGTGTTACTTGTCTTCTTAGCTTTCAAGAGAAGAAACACCAGTCCTCGACACACGCAGAAATTTATTTGGCACATCAGAGACCCCTATCTCCACTGACAGACATGTTAGCCAGGTATATGATCAAAACTATCTAAGTTCAGATGTGGTTGAACTATTTTTATATTTATAATTTTTTTCAGAGAATGAAAGCATTGACAATGATGGATCTTGAATGTTAATATTTTAACAGGATCAGGTTGTGGCAGACAGCACACGAGCTTTTGACATTACTAGAACCCAGCCTTATGTTACATGGAATGAGAGTCAAGAAACTGTAAACATATTGGATGTGATGACCCGCTTTTAAGTGTATTTTCGCTTAAATAATTGTTTTTATTTAATTAATATATTAGTTTATTATTTTAATTTATTTGCGTTTTAAAATTGGTTTTTAATTTAATTTAATTTATTTGAGGTTGTGTTTTATTTCTTTTAGTTGTTTTGTGGTTTTAATCTCTTTTTGGCGGTTTAGTTTTGTTTTCCGGATGAGGATTAGATCTTCTCTTTTCCCTACATCTCTTTTCTTTTTTTTTTCCTTTCTTTTTCTTTTTTCTTCTTTTTCTTTTTTCTCTCTTCTCTCTCCCCGATCGGTCCCCCCCCGAGCTCTCTCTCTCTCCTCCCTCTCCCTCACGCCGGACGTTCCTTCAACAGCCCAGACCGCCGCCGTCCGGCCACCGTTTGACCCCCCACCGGTCCCATTCTCTTCCCCTCCCTCCGGCGTACCACCCCTCCAAAGCCCACCCCAACCGGCCGGCCGTTTGGCCGGAAAAGCTCCAAGAAGGGCGCACGGATTTTGCTCCGATCCGCCGCCGTCGCTCCACCTCCGGCCACCACTTCTTCACCACTTCATCACCGACTCCTTGCCGTCCTAACCCACCCATTTCCGGCCTCCAACGACCACCGGAACAGCTCCTACGAGCTAGCTTTCAGTTTTGGGTAATCCGGCCATTTCCGGCGATTCCGCCGCCACCCACGGCCAACCACCACTTCCAATAGCTTCACAACCATCCTTAGACCATTCCCTATCAATTTCGTGTCCTAGTTTGTCCCCGTTCGAAAGTGGGTTTTTCACAACCCACGGCCACAGTGAATTTTCACTGTGACGTTGCTTTTCCGGTGCCGTTTGCGACGCCGCGTGTTTTCTAAAATTGCCATATAGTGCTGTAAGTATTTTCCAAACCCTATTTTCAGATTTTAATATATATTGCTCATTCAATTATTTACTGTTGTTGGTTGTTGATTCCGGACTGAGTCCGAGGAGTTTCGGGGGTCGGATGGATGGAGGACGGAGTTGCCTGTTTATTTGATTTCTGATTGTTGGATTATTTTATTATGCATTGTTATGGCATTACATGGTGCATGCACGTGTGTTTGTGGATTTATGTGAAAAGCCTGTGTATTGGCGTAAGTGTATTGCGGGTGCGTGTGTATCACGAGCCCAAGCCGGGATGGGTTATTATCTCGGTGGAGCTCCTCTGGTCACTCGGGAGCGGAATAAACTGAGTGATGTCCCCTGAGTTGTCGAGAGCGATGACGGGAGCGGGGCTAGGGGATGCTTGGCTACGAACGCGCCGGGCGCGGAACCGGGCATCGCCCTACTCACCGACTCTGTGGCCCTTCGCTGGCCAGGGCTAGAGGATGCTTGGCTACGAACGCGCGGGGCGCGGAACTGGGCATCGCTCGTTAGGTGTCACTTGCGTGGTGGTACTCTACGGTGTGACACTGGAGCCAGGGTGTGCGGATGACCCCTAGGGGAGGTCATGGTGTATACGGTTAAAATTGGATAATGGTTTGTGAGGCCAAATGAGACTTTTGGCGTGGGCCAGATGGACTTCTGGCGAGATATTGGGCCGGATGGACTTCTGGCGATATATTGGGCCAAATGGACTTTTGGCGTGTTTTTCGGAAAGGATATGTTTTTGGGCCAAATGGGATTTTTGGCGTGTGTGGAAAAAAATTATGTTTTATGGGCTTTGTGCATTGGGCATGTTTCATGCATATTGTTTGAGTCCTATGTGTTTTTATCTGGTAGCGTTTGGGTTTACTTACCTGCAGAACCATTTGTGGTTCCGTAGCTTTTGGTGCAGGTGATGAGGATGAGGAGGAGGCGGCTGAGCCCGAGGATGCGGCTCCGTCTGGTTGCTGATGATATGTTTTATATTTGTTTAAAACTGTATTTGGGTTTTTGTAATATTTTATTTACGTATGTTTTAAACAGCTTGTATTACATTAAGAAAAAAATTCTGGTACTTAGTTATATGACTTTCGTTATCCGCTGCGTTTCCTTTTGCACATTTGTTGCCTTTGCACACACTTGGCACCCGTCGATGGGATGGTGACCCGGGTTGTCACCATCCGGACGTCTCGATTTCCCCGTGTTCGGGCGTGGGGATTTGGGGGCGTCACATTGGAGTTTGCTATTTTTATGATTAGTTATTAGGTTAATACAATTTCATACTAATTATTTGCAGCTTCTTCATGAAACAGATCAATTTTGGGTTGGATGGATCACAACTGGAGTATGTGGATGAGACACAACCGAATCCAACAATGAATTTCGGCAATTTTTAAAGGTTGCCAGAATTGATGTATTGGCTGGAATTTCTGTGCAAATTCATGAATTCTGGTGTATTGATTGTAATTGGACAGCTTCTAGGCTGTTTTGAATGTATTCCCTGTAATTGGACAGCTTCTAAGCTCTAAAAGTTGGTCTTTAGAGTAACTTAATGAGTTGGCAGGGCTTGTAATGATACCTATTAATTAAGTTTGGTTGATTAATAAGAATTTCATGACCTATTCCAGCTTTATTTATAGAATATTGTTAAGGTTATGCTTCTAGATTGTTGTGGTTTCACATTTAGATCAATCAACAAAAATTGAGGTTGAAGACCAAGCCGTACATGGCCCCACATGGTGCAACGTATAGATGCTAGTGGTGTTGATAGATGCTAGTTGTAAGAGGGCAAGTCAGCAACATCATATTACAATCGGGTTTAAGTTCTCTAATATATTGTTCAAGAGTTGGCTGTTGGTTGAAATGAGCATGTGCTCTAGAATTGAGCAATAAGGAATACTGTAAGGGAAATGAGCATGCGCATAAGTCATGAGTCAAGTGATATGTGGATGTTGGGTTGATCCAACATCCTTAATGGCACCCTCTTTAGCAAGTTTGGTACACCACCTAAACGGGTTCCTGATTGCAAGTTTCACATTTAAAGACTAAGGGCTCAGCCCTTAGTGTTAGCTGTAACATATCCAGAAACCAACATGGATCTACTAAAATATAGATGGAGTAGTTCACATTTGAAATACAACACTTGATATTTAGATGTAATGCACCATCATAATGCTCTATTTCAAATAACAACACTTCTTAATCAGATTACAATCCAACTTCAAATTACAACCACTCACAGAATACACAAAATGGTTTGACAACACTTCTAAAAGTTTGCTTCCCAGTTCAGAGTAACATCCACCATCAGAAACCACAAAATAAAATTACATCAAGTTATTGGGAAACATGGCTTCCCAGTTCTTCTTTACATCGACCATCACAAACCACAAAATAACTTGCCAGATCAGAGTAACTTAAACTACATATTTGCAATAACTTAAGAGAAATCAATTCTGAGCTTGGTTAGACAGCAAAATGTAACATGATAAAACAATGGCAACAGCCCAATACAAATGGAGTAGTGTGCATGAACGCCTATTTTCAGCTTCTTGCTTTAAAAGCACCAAGTCCTTCTTCTGAACCTCCTCAAGTATATTGGATAGCATTTTCTCAATCGCATCAGCTCTCTTCCGGAACTTAATCTCCCTCTGTTGAAAATCGTCAAGTATCCTTTTCAGCTCTTCATCCTTCCTTAATAGTTCAATTTTAATTTGGTGAAGTTCTTGCTCTATGTCCAAAGTACCATTCACCCACTTAAAGAACTTGCAAAATGGTAAGCCCTGCTCATTTTATCCAAAAGACACAAACTGAGTTAGATATACTTATAATTAAACAGAACCTTTAGGAAATATATGCAAAGAAACGTTTTACCTCATTGTTGTACTTTGGACAGCCAAAGAAGGGACGTCCTGGATTTCTGGGAGTATTTGAGTATCTCAGTGTTGCCTCAACCTCACAGAAGCATAAAGGTTGGCTCACAGTACATTTACCAAAGGATGTGGAAGAAGTTGAGGGTGATGACATTCTAACATTGAAACAATCGGGTTGATTACAAACAGACAATATCATGCACATAATAACTGATTCATAACATTAAAACACATTGATAGCTAAATACTTCCTAAACAGAACAAGTAAAATCATAATACAGAGGTCACATTTAGTGAAAATCACATTGTTGGCTCACATTTAATTAGCATGAAGTCTACATAAAGACACTGTAAACAGAACAATCGGGTTGATTACAAACAGACAATATCATGCACATAATAACTGATTCATAACATTAAAACACATTGATAGCTAAATACTTCCTAAACAGAAATAGTAAAATCATAATACAGAGGTCACATTAAGTGGAAATCACATTGTTGGCTCACATTTAATTAGTATGAAGTCTACATAAAGACACTGTAAACAGAACAATCGGGTTGATTACAAACAGACAATATCATGCACATAATAACTGATTCATAACATTAAAACACATTGATAGCTAAATACTTCCTAAACAGAACAAGTAAAATCATAATATAGAGGTCACATTTAGTGAAAATCACATTGTTGGCTCACATTTAATTAGGATGAAGTCTACATAAAGACACTGTAAACAGAACAATCGGATTGATTACAAACAGACAATATCATGCACATAATAACTGATTCATAACATTAAAACACATTGATAGCTAAATACTTCCTAAACAGAACAAGTAAAATCATAATACAGAGGTCACATTTAGTGGAAATCACATTGTTGGCTCACATTTAATTAGGATGAAGTCTACATAAAGACACTGTAAACAGAACAATCGAGTTGATTACAAACAAACAATATCATGCACATAATAATTGATTCATAACATTAAAACACATTGATAGCTAAATACTTCCTAAACAGAACAAGTAAAATCATAATACAGAGGTCACATTTAGTGAAAATCACATTGTTGGCTCACATTTAATTAGGATGAAGTCTACATAAAGACACTGTAAACAAAACAATCGGGTTGATTACAAACAGACAATATCATGCACATAATAACTGATTCATAACATTCAAACACATTGATAGCTAAATACTTCCTAAACAGAACAAGTAAACACAATATTATGCACATAATAACTGATTCATAACATTTAAAATGATTGATAGCTAAATACTTCATAAACAGAACAATCCAACCATTCTGGAAATTAATCTAGGAATTAACAACTAAAGCAGAATAGGAAATAAAACTCAACTTCGGTTGGTCACTTTCAACTGCATTCATATCCAATTCTCTTCTTAATTAATAACCTGCAGATGAAACAACGGAAGAATCAGATTTTTAAATAGAAATAAATAACATAAATACAATGCATAAAAATCATTTATTGAAACACAAGAGCCAAGGGGAGTTACCAACCTTGAGTGGGTTCTCTCGATAATTGCCCAGTGCCCAAACCCCAACTCCAAAAATTGGGTTTCTCGGGTTAGGGTTTCAGGAGTTAGGGTTTCAAGAGTTAGGGTTAGGGTTAGGGTTTCTAGAGTTAGGGTTACGGTTTCGGCAGTTAGATTTTGGGTTAGGGTTTCAGGAGTTAGGGTTTCGGCAATTAGGGTTAGGGTTAGGGTTGGGGTTAGGGTTTCGGGAGTTAGGGTTTCGGGAGTAAATGTGGATTAGGGCTTCGAGAGTTAGGGTTAGGGGTTCTGCAGATTTTGAGAAAGAAACAAATCTAAAGAGATTTGACAATGGAAAACCAATCTTAACGAACCCAGATTGCAAAGAGAAACCAAGGGGCAAAATCTGCAAAAAAAATTGTGAAATCGAAAGAGAAAACCGAGCCTTGCAAAATACCAAATCCAGACTGCAAAGAGAAACCGAGAGGAAAAAACTCCAGACTGCAAAGAGAAACCGAGAGGAAAAAACTGGAAAAACCTTTTCTTCTATAAAGAGATTCAAGCACCCATGGTTAAATCCAGCCTTCGACGAGATAAACAATGAAATCTATAAAGAGATTCAAGCACCCATGGTTAAATCCAGCCTTCGAAAAGATAAACAAACTATAACATCAACATACTTGCTCAAATCGATCTACGAAAGCGAAGATCTCAGACAAATGAGAAAAAAAACAAAGCCACACAGTACACGAGGAAGACAAGCTCATCGTTCGTCAGGTTCGCAGAGCTAGGGTTAGGGTTGATGGCGAACGGGAGATGAAAGGGGCGAATGAGGGGAGAACGGGAGACGAAAGGGGCGAATGGGAAAATGGGAGATGAAAGGGACTTCTGGAGTTGGACAGCAATTATGGGAGACGAAAGGGCTGAAGGAGTGGAATGGCACGGGTTCAACAATACGCACCGTTTCATTAACTTTGGCTGCCACGTCGGACGCGACTACGTGGCGCTTACTTGCTGCGCTTGCCATAATCATTTTCCATATAGAGAAGTACAGTACCCGATCGAGGTGTACATCATTATGTACTTAAACTTCCCATAACATCCATTGCAGACAACAAACTATACATGATGGGGGACTTCCCATAACATCCATTGTTGACAACAAACTGTACATGATCGGAGATAAGATAAGATTAAAAAAAAAATGCTGTACATGGGGGATTTACTTAGCTGCCCAATTAAATGAAATCTATCACCTCTCCTTACGTGTCAATATTCATGTTGTTTTTTAAAAGTAGGAGTAATTTTCTACATGATATTTATATCTCATTTAGTTATATAAATCTTTTTTTTTATTTGATTATTAACATTTGTGTAAACTCAACACAGAATAAAATAAAAATTCAATTTTTTTTAAATTTTAAAATAAAAAATATTCAAAAATTATATTTTAATAATATTTTATTTTATTTTTAAATTTTATCTCATCTTATATAATTCTTCTACATATAGTCATTTGATAGAGTCGGGATGCAATCAGCTGACGTGGCAGGTTTTCAAGTCAAATTAAAAAAAAAAAAACAAAACACAAAATAAAAGAAACTATTATTTGTGTGAAAAAATCTTCACAACCTCCCAACAACCCACATTCCACATTTTTTTTATTTTATTTTTTATTAAATATTTAATATATAAATAATGAATAAAAGAATTAAATTATTTTAAAAAGAATAAATTCAAAAAAAAGTATTAAAAAAATAATAAAAAATTAAAAAAAAAGTGGAGTGTGGTGTGTTGGGAGGTTGTGTAGCATTTCCCTATTTGTGTAGAGAAAGAAGACTCTGGACTATGAAGTCGTGCTACAAGGGTCTTACTCACCAAGATAGCAAATCACACCAGCGGATCTAGGTGGCCAAGTCGAGATCGACAGCAACAAGTGTGATGGTAGAAAAATGATGTGAGAAAAAGAAGGTGGAAAGAGAGAAAACGTGGGAGAAGAGAGAGTCTTCACCGCGTTGCCGTGCTTGAAAGGTTTCATGTGCTCTGGTTTGGTCGTTTAAGGTGGGGGGAAAGAGAGAGTATTCAAGTCTGGGGGGTTTGAAGAAGCTGTGCTTGGTAGGACCACGGTAGCTCTCGGCTGAGATGGGAAGGCATAGTTTTAGGAATGCTCTGTTTTGGAGGTATAAAAACAGAGGTCATGCTTCATGGGTTTTCCCATTTTATTAAGTTTTCTCCATTTTTTTTATGTAGATTTTGTCAAATGGGATTTCCATAACAGTGGATTTTTTCCTATATTTTTTTTTTCCCCTTAAAATGGGATTTTCATGGTAGTAGATTTCTTTGGTTTTTAGAAAACTGTAAATGTAGTATTCTTCAACCTTCTTTTTTTTCTTCATTTTTTTTTTCCCTTCAGATGAGATTTCCATAGCAGGGGACTTATAGTTTTCCTTCAAATGGGATCTCCTTCAATTTTTTTCCTGTTTCTTCTCTTTACCGCTTGGTTTTAACATTCCAAATTGAATAAAACGAATCGTTTCACTATAAATCCACTTGGACGACTGCAAGACGTCTGCACGAGTCGACAACATTTAGAATTTTCCCATCTCATATCATATATAATCAAACGAATTGTTAATATTTGTGAGCTCTGTTTATATATACTAGGATGGAAGCAACGTGCAAGATACAGGTTTGCCTAGTTCGGTGAAATAATTATTTTTAAAAAAATAATATATTTATGGGTGATGATAGTTAAGTAAAATACATGCTCGCATAGATTAGAAAAAGAAAAATTAGGTTAAAACATAACATAGTCCAATATATATTTATAACATCGATAGTTTTAACAATGTAGCCTGCAATAAATTTAATAGAAGTCTAACAAAAATATTAGTTCAAAATATGAGTTTTTTGATGCCAGTAAGATCTAGCCCATCATCATTTTGTATCATCCTCTATAAAATTAATGGAGACGATATTATAATTTTTGTATGGCTGTTTGTTGCAAAGCAAGTTTGTCTAATTTGGTGAAATCATTATTTTTGAAAAAATATATCTATAACTACACGCAGATGCTTTGTACTGATATATATTACAAGCATTAATAAAAACAGAGCAAAATATATAACTAACTGCATATTTATACTAAAAAAATAAAAAATTAATTCAATATTTACAACATTAAAAATAAGAACAAATAAAATAAAACAAAACATTAAAATCTTTTTTCTATAAACATCTGATTCCTATGAGCGGAATGTCCAGAGAGACGTCTAATTTTTTTTTTTAATTTTTTTTTTATTTGTGAGACATTGTTAAATGTTCACTGACTACACCAATCAAATTAATCAATCACTGTAACAACAGAGTTTCTAAGGGAAAATACACTAATTGATTCTTGCCGGATTTTTCGTACCTAATCACAAACAATGTGATTCACGCATTAATCAATCAATCACGACTCACAATTAATTGGGCACAATTGACAGCTAATGGGTCCAAGACAATGACTCTTTTGTGGGAGATTGTTAAATGTTCACTGACTACACCAATCAAATTAATCAATCACTGTAACAACAAACTTTCTTGACCAACCCCAAATGTGAACAAGAAACGATAGATCTATCGATGCACAAATTTTGTATTGATTTTTCTAAATTTTTTATTTAATGATTAAAAAAATATTTTTTTAATAATTTGACGATTTTTTTTAAATGTTTAAAAGGGTTTAAAAATGATTGAAGAAAATAAGAAGAAAAAAAAAGAGAGAAGAAACAATCTACACTATTGGTATCCGGTATTGAATTTTCCGTAAGAGTAGCACCACTCAATGTGAAATGTGTGTCTATATATACATAGACACACATTCATATTCTAAATTAAACATATTTTATAAAATAAATTATAAAAATAGTATTGTTTTATAAGAATACTCCGGTCCCAAATTAAAGCCACCCAAAAAAAGTTTAATGGTGTAAAATTATTACTTGTCTAAAAAGTTTAAACTGATGAGAAGATGTAGATTTTATTATTTATTTTATATTTTAATACTCCTGCTTATGTGTAGGCCAGACTCTCTCTTAATGAATAGTTTAGAAATATTTAATTAAATATAATAGAAAGAACTCGAAAGGGAGAGAGACGTCAATAAGAAAGAGTATTTGTACTGCATGTGGTTTGAAATTGAATAAAACATAGCAAGTTAAAAGGACAACAAAGGGAAACAAACGAGTAATTCAAACATTGTGAAGACAACAAATAATATCACGTGAAGTAGTTGCCTTTTGTCCCCATTTGGTGTTGGTTTCTTACGAACAGGAGGCCAATAATTGAGTCACTTTTTGCAAACTATCCTGATCGTCCATCAAATTTGGTTAGTAGGTTCAAGAAAAATAAATAGAAGACAGGGTAAGAGAGACCTAGAGCGTGGTGGGACTAGTTGAGAATGGGTGAGAGTGGATTGTAAAAAAATATTTCTCAACCTTGAGATGGAAACATCAATATCACAAATAGTTTGATTTAATAGGATACAGTTGAATAGAGTTTATAAAGTTCAAGTGATGAGAACTTTTCATACTGGCGGAGTATTCACAAGAGGTACTGCAGAACATATATGAGCCCCTTCTAATGGAAAAATTAGATTCAATAAGGATTTGGTTCATCCCACACATGCACGTCATGGGCATCCCACTTTTCGATGTTATATAGATTTGTATGTAACTATTGAGAGTGAAGATATTATATACAATGTGATTATTTTTCTAAAATGATTTTACATGATATCAGAGTAGAAATTATGAATTCGGACCTGACTCTATATTCTATCTTATTTAATTAAATATTTCACGTATTGGACTATCCATTAAGAGGGAGTCTGACCCACTTGTAAAGAGTATTAAAATATAAAATAAATAATAAAATCTACATCTTCTTATCAACTTAAAATTTTTTTAAACAAACGATAATTTCACATCTATTTTTCTACCAATTCTCACCCACCCTCAACTACTTTCGTAGAAGGAACTGCTGGAACTGTGACTTGAGGGCACTGGCCTCTTCTATCTATTTTAAAATATGTGCTCCTCGTCAAAACACCATAATTTTATGATCTTGCTCATGATCATATATATCGCTTTTCAAACTATTTAGTGATGATCACGACCTTATAATAATCTAAAAAAGTGCTATTAAGATACGGACTGATCATGAAGCTAAGCCTACTTAGATTTATAATTTGCTGACATTTTGCCTAAAAAATAGTACGTAGCTAGGATATTATAACCGATCTTGTCATCTTGGGATTTGATCGATCTCTGCCAGCCATGCATGTTTCTGCCAACCTACCCTAAGAAAAATAATGTCTATTAGTGAGAGTAGGTGAGAGTGTTTAGAGTATTGTCAAGAAAGAAAATAAAAGAGAGAAAACTTTTTTACGCAAATCATGGCGTAAAAAACTCATATTGAGAGAGAATTTGGGAGAGTGAAAGCATAGCCGACAATAATAGAGGAGATTTTCTCCCATCTATGAATTTTCAATTAGATCATGTGATTATCTCATTTTAATAATTTTAAATCTGTTATAAACCATGTTGAATTGTATGACCACATTTATATAGTCGTCAAATGCATAGTACTAGCATAGTAAGCTAGCATAGTCCCCCTTTATACGCCTATATATATCGTTGAATTCTTTAAGAAAGATATAAGATTGATATACAGATCAATAAGAGAATCTCCTCTCATTCTCTCTTACCCTCTCTCGCTCTCTCTCAATCTCTTGAAACTCTCTCTTTATTTTGATTGATTTATAACACGTTATCAGCACGATTACTCTCAACTCCTTTCTTGTTTTTCTTCTGCATAGCCTCATAATCCTCTTTACAGAACTGATCTGGAGATCGAGCACTGCAAAGAGAGATGGAAGACGACCACGCCACTTCCGTTTCATTGGCTCCCGCTTTTAGGCACCGGTGGGACGTTTTCCTGAGCTTCATAGGCGAAGAAACCCGCCCTAGCTTTCCTTACAACCTCTGCGACTCGCTCGAGAAACACCACGTTCGAGTCTTCTTCCAAGACCACGGGCAGCAGGGTGGGAACGAGATCTCGCCGTCTCTGCTCGAGCCCATCGAGGACTCGGCTGCTTCCATCGCCATCTTCTCCCCAAACTACGCGTCGTCCTCTCGGTGCTTGGTGGAGCTTTCCAAGATATGCGAGTGTAGGAGGCGCCTTCTCCCCGTGTTCTACCGAGTCACGCCGTCGGACGTACGGCATCAGCGTGGGCCGTTCGAAGAACATATTAGAAACCATGAAGAGAGGTTAGGAATGACTACGGTTAGTAACTGGAGGACAGCCATGAAAAAGGCTGGTGGAATCTCTGGTTGGGTTTTCGACGACAGATGACCAGATGTATTTCCTTGATTGCCGTGGGTATCGGCCTTGGGTTCTCCGGCATCGACATCGATTCAGCTTTTTGTCCTCCATTTATTAGGCTCATCTCCACGACTACAGCTTGATTGCCGTGGGTATCGGCCTTGGGTTCTCCGGCATCGACATCGATTCAGCTTTTTGTCCTCCATTTATTAGGCTCATCTCCACGACTACAGCTTTATTTCATTTCAGCTCAATCTTCTTTCCTTTAGGTGTCAGCCTTTGTCCACGTACAAGAGCACGGCTCCTCCAGTTGAGCTTCTGAGAAAGGAAAATGACTCCCTGAAAAAGAGTTGTTGGGAAAAACACAGCTCCGTCTCCGCATATGACAACCCCAACCAGCAAATCTGGTGGCACCGGCTTGCACTGCTACGTACTGGGCTATGTTGGCTCCGGCACTCTCTCCCACTTCCGATTCAGCTTGCGTTTTCTCGGCTAACCAGCCCCTCTGATCGAGCCAGTTTCTGGAACTCTAGGCCATTTGAATCGGATCTACTCGGTCTAACCCATAGGGAGGCAGCCATGGACGACGAAATCCAAAAGAGAGAATGGATCCACGACGAACCATCTGCTCTAGGGAATCGGACACACCTGAAGGAGCTCGATTCTGCTCCAGGGACACGCTAAGGAAAACGACGACGATAACCAATGGCGGCAGCTTCGGATCTGGACCAGAACGGCCTGAAGCTAGATCTGCGTTGGGGTCGAGACAAGAGCTATCGTTCCCTGAAGAGAGAAAATCGACAAACCATGCCACAAACGTTGATTTTTGTGACTCTATGGCATAAAAGGAACTTGGCATAAAAGCCAAAAATGGGTTGCTGGAATAAGCTGCCCATTATGACTTCTCTTTTATTATATTATTATATTTTTTATTTTATATTATTAAAAAAAAAAGTTTGATTTATTTAGTGCGGTGGATACCTATGCAAGCAACTTAGTGTTGTGAGGTGAGTGTTGCTATAAAGTTTTCCTACTCAGTTTTGCAAGTTGCTAGCAAAGGACAGGCAACTTGGTAAATCATGTGGAGTGGGGTCCAGATACCATCAAGCCAATTTCGGTGGAGTTCAAAGTAAACCTATATGACAAAGTTCGAACAGGATTCAGTGGGCATTTTTACTTCAAGTAAGTTTTTCAATATATCATTTGAAATCTTTAAAGTAAATATAGGTGAATTAAAATTTTCATAATTTACATATCAATTATATCTGTGAATAATTTTATTCACATAGTTTAGATACAAGTTTTTTTTTGTACTTGTTATGAATTATTGATGATATAATTTATTTTAGAATGAAAATAGAGCATCCCTGAAGGATCATTTACCAAAAGCTCATTATGATTTATGCACCTAAAGTTGCATAATTGAAATTGTGGAAAGAATATATATTTGAATGAACGTCTCGAATGTGCTCCTGAAGTAGCAATATCGAGTATGCTCCTGAAGTAGCAATATGAAATGCAAACGTTCACAATATATTCTAAATTTATATCTGGTCTTTCAGTGACTGAGCAAAATAATGAGCTTTTGATAAGAATCATTAGTCACGTCTTACTAGATCTAGATCATTCCCTGAAGTGAATGATAATGAATTTATATCATTCTATTCCCTGAAGTGAAAATAATGATGCGTTTCATTCAAAGAAACTAAGAGATTGAACGTGATAATGAATATCTTTTCGAGCCAGAAGCTCGTATTAGAAAAGTTATAAACTTTCTCTTTGAGATGATATTATACAATTATTGAATCAAATATTATGATGCATAAAAAGGTGATATGATTCAAAATATTTGTATCTTTTCATGATTATCTTGATAATCTAAAATGAATTACGATAAGTCGAATGATTTTCATATGGACGTCCATAAAAGAACCAGAAGATTCTTTTACTATAAAGTCTTACCACCAGAAGTGGAAAGAAAAATTTGCCAGAAGCAAATAAGATAAAATAATTCGACGTTATTTTAATTATAATATGTGAACCAGAAGTTCAGATGATAATTAAATTTTGGATGCAATAAGATAAAAATGTCTCATATTCTAGCTACTAAAATCCCAGCGAGGATTGAAGTCCCTGTAGGACAATTAAGAAATTCAGCAGTCTAAAGACATGTTTAAAGGCATGTGAGACGTATTGATACAAAAGATAGAGCATCTCAAAAGAGAAAAGCACAAATAATTTGGTGCTCCTGAAGAGGTCATACCCACAGAACAAGCAATAAAGTCCATCCAAATTTTCTGTATAAAATTCTCCTATATAAACTCTTGAAGAGTATAAATCTCCTGAAGAGTGCCTCCTGAAGAGATTTTTCATGAAAATGTCTTCCCTTGAAGAGGGACAGGTACCTGAAAATAACGAGATCTCGTTACATTTCATGAATAATGGAGAAATTATGGATAGAAATAAAATTGTTGTTGACAACGTATTTCCATATGAGATGGCAATTGACATTACCAGAAGTAATGATAAAAGTGAATCAAGAACCGTCGAAGAATACCGACGTAAAATATTGGCCAAATTTGAAAGAAATAATTCCTGCAGAATTGATTCACTAGTAAAATATGATGCATCGGGACTTATAGTCCAAACACCTAAAGAGGTGATGCTTGTTGAATGTCAGTGGGTATTTATAGAAAGGAAATAAAAATGTGATATATAAATCACGAGTCAGTTTCTCAATTCCTGCAGAATTGATATGCAGAATTGATATCACTAAGTAAAATGTGATAAATATTGACTTGAAGTCCAAATACCTAAAGAGGTGATTTTTGTTAAATATCAGTGGATATTTATATACATGATATAAAAAGCCTGAAACTGTTAATATGAAAATGTGATATAGAAATCACAAGTCAGTTTCTCGAAGAAACAATATTGATATGATTTTAAAATGGTTGAAATCATATTGAGATTTTTATTAGCTTGAAAGTTACCGAGAGTTTGGATATGCATGATTAACTGCATATTTATATGGATCATTGGATCATGATATATATATATGAAAATCCCTGAAGGATAGAAAATGTCTGAAACTTCTAATATGAATACATCTGGAAATATGTATTCTATCAAGTTTCAAAGATCCTTATATGATCTAAAGCAATCCAAACGCAAATGAAAACAAGCTATTATTGCAGTTTATATATATGATTTAAATGTCATTGAGGCTCCAGAAGAGCTCATGAAACTGCACATATTTGAAATATAAATCTGAAACCCTTGCGGCTTCAAGGGGAAGATGGATGATATTATTAGTCATGAAATACCATCTTTTAAATACAATTAGTATTTCAAGATTCATATTATAGGTTTGATAAGAAGTGTGCATTATTAAAGAAGAAATAAAATGAAGCACACAAAACATCTACCAGAAGATAGAAACACAAATATGAATATTTGTGAAATATTATTTTATTATCTTGAAGCAAGAATTACAGAAATTTAAGGCACTTTGCCTCATTCTTCAAATGCTCTTGTTCTTCAAGAATCTACATGTCATCCCTATCTAAAGCGGTGGGCAATCGAAAAGAAGATTTAAGCAAAGATTTTAAATTCCTATTCTCTTTCTTTATTGATTCTATCTTCATGTTGGACTCCAGAAGAAGTCGCTGAAGTATAGCAATATTCTCGTGGAGATAGTCAACTCTACAAGTTCTGGATTGCAGTCGCTGAGAAAATGCGACAATGGATGATGAGTATCGGGTACCGAGACTCACAAGCTCATAGATAGCCTCATTATCTGACCTATGAGTCAGATCATTACATTGCATGATAGCACCTGTGGTAGAAGCAGGAACAACTGATGAACGAGGTGCAGAGTACCTCATATATTGGCCATGAGAAGATCGTTGAGCCATTGCAGAGTAAAAATGTAGAAAGAGATTGCAATGTAAAATTGCAGTATGATTACAGAAAAGTGAAGAAGATGAGATGCGAATGAAGATGAGCTGAATATCTCTTTTATAGAGAAAATTATGATACAGCATCTCTCGTGAAGCAAGAGAAAAGAGATGGAATATAGCTTCATAGCTCTGCGGCGCCTGACAGCTGAGGCGTCTGACAGTACGCCTGACAGCTGCAGCACCTAACAGCACGCCCGACAGCTGCAGTACCTGACAGCACGCCTGACACCTACAGAGGAGTTGAAAATCTGCGGTGCTTGTCTGATCTTAAAAGGCTGGCCACCGTTTTTATTAAAAATGAGAAGAGTACAACTCCAGAAGAGTAGTGATCAGCAGAAAGATCCAGTTAGTTGGATTTACAAATGCGAGTTATCTTTCAGATACACACAAGAAGATCATTGCAATTCATGAGAAGAAAGTTGAAATTGATATCAAGAAGGTACGGTCAAGTAAAAATCTGGCAGATTTATTCGCTAGAGCATTACCAACTGCAACATTTAAGAAGATTATGCAGAACATTGGAATGCGGAGGTTTGAAGACCTGTTATCATACACTTTTCAGGGGAAGTAATGTCTTGAAGACTTGTGCTGATTGTACTCTTTTTCCTTCGCTAAGGTTTTATCCCACTGGGTTTTCCTTTGCAAGGTTTTAATGAGGCAATCCTAAAACACTCGGCGATACACATGAATACTGTACTCTTTTTCCTTTGCCATTGATTTTTTCCCACAGGGTTTTTCCTTGGCAAGGTTTTAACGAGGCATATTCTTTAAATATGGTCATCCAAAGGGGAAGTGTTGTAAACCATGTTGAATTGTATGACCACATTTATATAGTCGTCAAATGCATAGTGCTAGCATAGTAAGCTAGCATAGTCCCCCTTTGTACGCCTATATATATCGTTGAATTCTTTAAGAAAGATATAAGATTGATATACAGATCAATAAGAGAATCTCCTCTCATTCTCTCTTACCCTCTCTCGCTCTCTCTCAATCTCTTGAAACTCTCTCTTTATTTTAATTGATTTATAACAAAATCCTTATAATTTTTTTTAATTTTTTCTCCAAGGCAATGAATCTGATCTCTCTTTCTCATACGTGGAGTGATATTTCATATGTGTTCACTAATCAATATTTAACCCAAAATTGCATGGTACGAGTCTTGGGATATTTGTTTTATCTTTATATCAAAGGGAATGCTGGTGTGACATGCAATTGACTCGGTAATTATTGGTTATAAAATATTTATTTGCTTTCCCTGTACTGTTGCATGCATGGACATTTGTGCTGGTACAATATTGTATGTGGTGGGGGCAAATGCATAAAATTTATGGAAGGCATGTTTAGCATTTTCATTGTGGCGGACGTAATTTTTTAGATTTCCATCTTTTTGTTGTTTAATGTCACGAGGGCAAGAATTACTTGAACCCATTTGAGTCGATCGACATTAAAAAAAAAAAACAAGTACTATGAAATCATTAATAAATCCTCCATTTGCAGAAGATATACCACTTTATTATTGACTTATAGTATGTGTCGAGCTCTTACATCGCTCTATTTTGTTATATTTTTGTTGGGGTGTATATAAGATTAGAACCTTTATTCAAATTTTAGGCTTATAATTCACTTGAGAGGTATATAAACATATAAATAAACCCTATACATTTATTGAATATTTAACAATTAATATTATTACAAAAAATTCACTCAAATAACTAGAAATATTATAAAATCTTCAAATCAAGTATTTATTTCTTGTCCACTAATAAATATATACTAGATTTTGCCTCGTTTGATTACAAAAATTAGATGAGATTAGAAATCTGTTAATACTAATGAGATAATTTGTGAATATTAGTGAAATAGTTTAAGTTAAAATATTTTATGAGATTTTGGGAAATGAGATATAAAAGGTTGAATATAAATATTATAAAATTAAAATATTGTTATAATATAAGTTTTTAATATTATTTTTATTTTGAGATTTGAAAATGTTGATTTTTTATTTTGAGATTTATAATGATTAGATAATAATTAGATAAAAAAGTTGAAATTTAAAAAATCTAAAATTAGAAAATGCTTATGTTTGAATGGTGTGTGGATGTGGAGATGAAATAAAATAGATTGACACTATCTGTGAAACCAAACGAACCCAAATAAAACATCTAAATCCTTATTTTCAAATCCTTTAAAGACCAATATTATTTAATGATAAATTCTATTCATCGTGTCTACACCACACATGAATTTTTTTTTCCTTGCCAAATGCGTGATGTATGGCCAGTGAGTAAAAGAATTCATTTAGTTTAACAAGAATAAACCAAACTAAAACAAAATAAAATAAAATAAAGGTAGTACTACTATACTCCCTCAATTTGCACACTTGGTATGCCATCTAGTGCAAATTGTACTTTTTTTTTTTTTTGCTTTTTATTTCAAACATTTTTTTAGACATGTTTAAATAATTTTAAAAGATAAAAAATATCAATACACTAATAGTCACCTTTTTAATTTGTAAGAATTTTATTTTATTTGTAAAAACATTAAATATATGAACGGTTAAAATGAAAGAATAAAATGAGAGGGAGCATTATTCATAAAAAAAAAAAATTATATATAATATATGATAAATAGATAATGATGAGTAGAATGACTCTTATTTGATATGATCTGTAATTTTTAAAAGAAAAGAAAGTCCGATAAAAAGAAAATAAGGAAAAAGAATAGTAATTATTAATTAACCTGTCTAACAAATTAAATGAGAATCTAATCAGCACAGAGTATTGGTCTATCACTTTCTTAGTCATCCATCCTACAATGGGGCCCAATTAAAGGCCCAACTAAATGCCATTCACTTACTATACCAAAAGTAATCACATAAACTAATATGATTTTATGTGATCTGTCATATTTATTTTACAATAAAAATAATTTTACAATCTGACAAACCATAACAATCCACGTTAGTTTATGAGATTCATTGTATATAATCACTTTATGGCTAGAGTATTTCTCATATAAAAATTAAGGAGATCTAAAACAAAACTTTCATTCAGGTTGCATGTAGTCGATCTTCATGTATATACCTTCAAGTACTCGTGTTATTGTTTATGAACGGATCAAAATGGTCCAATGCTGTATGTATGTATGCATGGACCATGGTGATGCAACTTGAAGTCCTAAAATGTTAACCTTTGCCATGAAACCTGTCTTTAGAAATGTGATCTATTTTCTCTACAATTTGAGGTTGAAATAATTTATCTTGTCTCCAACCCCACCTCGACGAAAAAAGCTCTCGCTGGTTGTTATTGTATACTCCACTTTTATTTACTTGTAAGTTCAATTCGAAGAAACCTCTATATATTCAACGATTCATAGCTGCTACATCGCTTTGGTTTGTTGCATGTATATCTGTTGGGACTTAATTGGTATATATATATCCCCCCACCTTAGTAAACTTCTTTCCTTTTTCGAAAAAGTGCCTGGTTAGAAAATTAGAAAGCTTGAAAGAAACAAATTAAAATAAAACCTCATTAGTAATTCATTGCATCTTTTTCTACTCTTTTTGCTAGTTTTCTTTTCTTGTGATTTGAAGGAACACTTGATATTACTACAAATTTATTTTAATTCTTAAACAAATGTTAACAAAGTGTTACAACAAACCCATTTTATAACCAACCGTCAACACAAGCTAGCGTTGACAGCAATACAACACATTTAATTATTTTGCTGACGAAATGTCATCTAATTAAAAAAACATCAACAACGAGTTCAGTACATACTAGGAATTGACTATGACGATGATGTAACTTAAAGACTTAAAATTTCAATCCAATACCATGAAATTTTTCTTCAATAATATGGTCTAATTTTTCTGTCATTTCAGATGTTAAGTAATTCACCCAATCTCCAGTTTGACCTTGGCGAAAAAATGCAGCATTGTCTACGCCTTGGCTAAAAAGTGTCATTTTATGATCTGGGAGACACCACTTTCTACTTTTATTCACATCCAAGTTGCTTAAGTTATCAAAACTACACAAACTTGAAATGTCATTCACTGTACCTTTTGCCTCTTCTTCGGGAGAAAATGGACAATCTAAGAACTCAGCTATTCTCTTCAAATAGGTGGTGGGTTGCTCTTTCATCTCTTCATACTTCAAGAAAAGCATCTTTCGGCCTGGATTTTGTATGCTTTTCTTCCAACAACTCAAAACATGATCCCAATAAGAGCCAAATGGACTCATTCCCTTACAAAACTTGTTAAAAGCTTCTTCAAGCGAGGCAGTCGTTGGATACAACCTATTTTGGAAGTGCCAAAGTGATACAAAAGTATCTTTAGCGTTTCTATATACATACACAATCTTACATGTCGAATCCTTCACAGATGTTGGTAACAAAACATAAGGTAAATGAGTTGAAAGGAGTCTTGGAAAGGCAGGATTGAGATCGTGAACTTTTTTTTTAGTGTAGATATCTCCTTCCAACAAGGGCACAAGATCATGAGGGATTTTTGTGAGTAGAGGATGTTCTTGAAGGTCTTGGTAGTGAATCCGGTTCATTAAGGCAAACAAGATCGCCTTTGACCAAGTAGTACCAACTTTGGGAGGGGTCACTAATAGAATATCAGTGTCACGAGCTTGAAAGTATTTTTGTGATGCTATAACTCCTGACGTGGCCAAAGCTGGAATCCAAAATCCATGGTACTCGTTGAGAAAGCCTTTATCTTGAGGGCCTATATCGTTTGGTAGGGAAGATATGTTGCCGCCTTTGCATTTTTGACTTGGTCCATCTTCTTCTAGGTGCTCAAGAACTGTGGTAGAAGAAGGTGATTGAAGTGTGGACATGATTTTAATAGAAATAATGGTATTGTTGGATCTCTCTTTGTCTTGTGGCTATATATATAGGAGAAAGGAACAACCAAGGCATGTCAAACTTGCCAAAATAGAGATTAAAATGGCCACGTGGCATTATATTTATGAAGGCAATGGTATTTTTTTGGGTATTTTGGTCATTTTGTTTCTATGATGTATTTAGATGAAAAATATGATCCTACAAGAAATACAAAAACCTGTTTTTCTTGTGGTGTATATATATATATATATATATATAATTGATCAGTATTTTGATAATTGCTCTCTAGATGATGTTTAAAGTTTCTTTTTCAATACCTTGTTTCTTTGGAGCTATAACCCTAGACTTCAATCTATCTCTTGCTCTTAGCTTCTTTTGTATTTATCTTATATACGTGACTATCCCTATTTCAAGTATTAATAAAAATCTGTTTTATTTATAAAACAAGTTATGCATGAAGCTATGTATTTTTCAAACGAAAGAAAGTCTGTTGAGAAAGAAGGATAAAAGAATACTAAATTACTAATTAACATGAAGAACAAATTAAATGAAAATCTTATTAGCGCAAAGAGTATCTGACAATTTGTAATTGTTTGTGCCCATTAAATACTTCTTTTCTTCTTTATTTTTTTATTTTTTTATTATTTCTTTTAATTTAGTAATTAAGAAATTACTTTTAATAATATTTTATTTTTAAAAAATATATATTTAAGAATATTTTAAAAACGATTTAAAAATAAAAAAACTCAAAAATCAAAAGCGGTGAGCTCCAACGGAATTTCTAGCACCACTTATATATGTATGTATATGTTTTCATGTAAACAAGCATTTATTTACATAATTGTTAAAGAAAAAAATTAAAAAAATAAAAATAAAATGAAGTACGAATTGTATGGATGATTAAGAAATTTTTTCTATATTAAAATATTAAGCAATAAACAACGTGATACACCCCTTCCTACTAACATGTCTACACTTCAACAGGCCGATTCTTCTCACCGTCCCTATAATCTACAGGAAGATGAACAATTGACCCAAGAATGCAGGAACTTCATATCTTCCCTATTTTAATAGAAATGATATGACTATTGAGTCTTTGCTTTGTTTTGCGGTTATATATATAAGGAAAAGGAACAACCAAGGCATGCCAAACTTAACAAAAGAAAAATAAAAATTATTAGGGAAATGTAAGTATTTTTGGTATTTTGATCAATTTTTTTTTTTTTTTTTTTAAAGGGACGATTACTTGTAAATTTATTAAAAGGATTACCCTATCTTATCATTTTTCTTAAGAAATAAAATTGCATGCCCAACTTTAACTTGACCAAAAATTTTCTTTATAATTGGACTAAGCTAAGGATGGCCCTCACAGTTTGAAAACAGGAAACTCAAGAATTGGTACTAAAGCAAAATGTCTTAAGGGAAAAACCAAAACCAACTCTTGAATCTTGAGTGTCCTGTTTCGAGACTGTAGGGCCATCCTTAGCTTAGTCCAATTAAAGAATATCTATCGTCAGGTTTAAGTTGGCCATGCGATTCTATTTGTTAAGAAAAATGATAAGATAAGAGTAATCTTTTTACAACTCTCATGTTTTACAAAGGTCTAATTATCATGTACTCATGTAGATAAGATCATCATTTAGGCTTTCCATCTCCTTAATTTAATTGACCATAAAATTAGCACACCTTTATTTTAATTAACTCCCAAACAAATGTCAACATATATAAAGGTTGACAATATTTATTCAGAAAACTCTTTTTACAAACAAGCGCCAACCCAAGCTAGCTAGCATTGACATTACTACAACAAATTTAATTAATTGCTGACGGAATGTCTACCAATTTAAAAACATCAATAACGCGTTTAGTACATATAAGAATTTACGATTGATAATGATAATATAACTCAGACTTAAAATTTCAATCAAGTACCATGAAATTTTTCTTCAATAATATGGTCTAATCTCTCTATCATCTGAGGTGTGAAGTAATTCACCCAATCTTCACTTTTGCCTTTGCGAAAAAATGATGCGTTGTCTATGCCTTGGCGAAATAGTGTGCTGCTATGTTCTGGGAAATGCGACTTTCCTCTTTTATTTACATCGTTCCAAGTTGCTCGAGTTATCAAAGCTACACAACTGTAAAATATCATTTATGGTACTTTTGCCTCTTCTTCTAGAGAAATTGGACACCCCAAGAACTCAACTATCCTCTATAAATGGGTGGTGGGTTGCTCTTTCATTTCCTCATACTTCAAGAAAAGTATCTTTTGAGCTTGCTTTTCTATGATTTTCTTCCAATAACTCAAAACATGATCCCAATAAGGACCCCATATAAACTCACTCTCCTACAGAACTTATCAAAATCTTCTTCGAGTGAGTTAGTGGTTGAATACACCCTATTCATGAAGTGCCAAAGTGACGCAAAATTATCTTTAGGATTCCTACAAACATACACAATCTTACACGATGAGCCCTTCACAGATGTTGGTAGCAAATCATAAGGTAAATGAGTTGCAAAAAGTCTTGGAGATGCAAAAGAGTTGAGATCTGGAACCTCTTTTTTATTGTAGATATCTACATCCAGTAGGGGCACAACTTACTTTGAGAGATGTTTGTGAGCAAAGGATGTTCTTGAAGGTCTAAATAACACATCCGGTTCACCAAGGCGAACAAGATGGCCTTAAACCAAGTAGTACCAGCTTTGGGAGGGGTCACTAATAGGATACCAGTCTCACGAGCTTGAAAGTGTTTTTGGAATGCTAGAACTCCTGGCATTGACCATGTTGGGATCCAATATCCATAGTACAGATTGAATTGGCTTTTCTCCATCGGCAGGGAAGATATGCAAACGTCTTTGCTGTTGTGAAAAACGATGACAATGAATTGAAAAATAACGCCGAATGAGAAAACCGATCACACACGCAATCACACACGACACAAGATGTACGTGGTTCGGCAAATTGCCTACGTCCACGGGAGCTGCAGAGGATTTTATTATTGAGGAATCACACTACAAGATGGGTCACAACACTGTTCATCCACAGTGTTTTCGTGGCTGCTCTATTACAGACAAAAGAGGCAAAAATCATATATATAGTTCAAACGGTGGAATCCCTAAAACGCATGTTCGCTCGAGCGGCGTGTCGAGCGCGCGTCGAGTGAACTTCCCTTCCGCATCCCGCTCGAGCCTACTGTCGAGCTGACGTCGAGCGTTCGACTCTGCCTGATTTCGCTCGAGCGGCCAATGCCTCCGCTCGAGCGAACTCCTCCTGCTCGAGCTCACTGTCGAGCCAACATCGAGCGTTCGACTCTGCCTGACTTCGCTCGAGCGGCCAATGCCTCCGCTCGAGCGATGTGGACCAGACTCCACAGTACTCAACAATTCTCCCACTTGGAGACTGGTACACTCACTGTATCTCCGTCTTCCTCAAACATGATATCCTCCACCTCTGCAACTCACTACTCCTGTCTTCATTCTAGAAGACCAACTGAAGTTGCGCACAACTTCAGTTTCTCAAGCGTAACACCCTTTGTCAACATATCAGCAGGGTTCTTGTTTCCACATATCTTCTCAAGTAACAACTGTCCGTCATCTAACAATGACCGTATGAAGTGATACCTGATCTGAATGTGCTTGGTCCTGGAATGGAATGCTGGATTCTTGGCAAGGAATATGGCACTCTGACTGTCACTGTAGAGAGTGCCTTTCTGATTCTTCTTACCCAATTCTTCCAAGAAGCCTTGTAGCCATACCATCTCCTTTGCAGCCTCTGACACTGCAATATACTCAGCTTCTGTTGTAGACAAAGAAACTGTTTTCTGTAAATTAGAACCCCATGACACTGCAGTACCACCAAGTGTATAAATAAAGCCCGTGGTACTCTTTCTGCTGTCAATATCTCCAGCTTAATTAGCATCAACATAGCCCTGCACCTCCAAGCTCTCTCCAGAGAAACATAAACAGGTTTCTGAGGAACCCTTTAGGTACCTCAAAATCCACTTCACTGCTTCCCAATGTTGCTTTCCTGGGTTACTCATGTATCTACTCACAACTCCCACTGCATGGGCAATATCCGGTCTTGTACAAACCATAGCATACATAAGTGAACCAATGGCTGAGGCATAAGGAACCTTACTCATGTAATCTCGTTCCTCCTCTGACTCTGGTGACTGATTCTTGCTGAGTCTGAAGTGACTTCCCAAGGGTGTGCCAACTGGTTTGGCCTTGTCCATATTGAACCTGCTGAGTACCTTTTTCACATACTCAGCCTGTGAGAGTCTCAACGTACCTCTGACTCTGTCTCTGACAATTCTCATGCCAAGGATTTGCTTTGCAGCTCCCAAATCCTTCATTGCAAAGTGCTCTGACATCTGCTTCTTCAGATTATTGATCTCATCAATACTAGCCCCTGCAATAAGCATGTCATCCACATACAACAGCAAAATAATGTAAGAATTGCCAAAATGCCTGACATAGCAACAGTGATCTGCCTGACATCTAATATACCCTGCAATGTGCATAAAGTTGTCAAATTTCTTGTACCACTGTCTAGGAGCTTGCTTTAGGCCATACAAGCTCTTCTTCAGTCTGCAAACTGAACCTTCCTTTCCCTGTACCACAAACCCCTCAGGCTGGTGCATGTAGATGTCTTCTTCAAGGTCTCCATGAAGAAAAACTGTCTTCACATCTAACTGCTCAAGAAATAGATCTTCAGTGGCAACCATAGCCAGTACCATCCTGATAGTTGTGATCTTTACCACAGGAGAAAAGATCTCAGAGTAGTCAATACCCTGCTTCTGCTGAAAGCCTTTTACAACAAGTCTAGCCTTGTACCTCTTACTGCCATCATGCTCAGTTTTCACCCGGTACACCCACTTGTTGTGTAATGCCTTCTTCCCTGATGGAAGTTCTGTCAACTCCCATGTCTGATTCCCTAGCAAGGAATCCATCTCGTCTTTCATGGCCAGCTCCCACTTGCTAGAATTCTCATCTTGCAAGGTTTCTTCATAACTCTGCGGTTCTCCACCATCTGTCAACAGAATGTAATTCAAAGTAGGTGAGAAACGCTGTGGGGGACGTATAGTCCTAACTGACCTGCGAACTGCAACTGTAGGAGTAGACGGTTCTGAAACTGCCTGCGGAATAATAGGAATGGGTGTACTGGACCCACTCTCCCCGTCACTCTCATCTCTACACTGCACTGTGACCTCTGGTAGGTCATCCAATCCTACAAACTCGGACTCCTGAGGAGCTACTGCAGGAACTGTACTCGACTTATCCTTGTACATCATTTTCTCATTGAAAATCACATTCCTGCTTCTTATGATTTTCCGACCCTGATCATCCCAGAAACGATAGCCAAATGCCTCGTCTCCATAGCCAATGAAATAGCATTTCTTTGACTTAGCCTCAAGCTTACTGCGAGCATCAGAATCAACAAGCACATAAGAAAGACAACCAAAGGTTTTAAGGTGAGAAAACTTAACCTCTTTCCCGCTCCAAACCTCCTCAGGCAATCCACAATCCAGTGGAACTGATGGCCCTCTGTTTATCAAATAAACGGCAGTGCTGACTGCATCTGCCCAGAAAGTGGGTGGTAGTCCAGCGTGCAACCTCATGCTTCTAGCACGCTCATTAATGGTCCTGTTCATACGCTCAGCAACTCCATTTTGTTGTGGTGTCCCAGGAATGGTCTTCTCCATTCTGATACCCTGAGCTGCACAGTACTCCTTGAACCTGCCATCAACATACTCACCACCATTGTCAGACCTCAAACACTTCAGTTTCAAGCCTGTCTCTGTCTCAACCATGGCTTTCCAAGTTTTGAAAACATTAAATACTTCAGATTTATGTTTCAAAAAATAAATCCATACCTTTCTACTATGGTCATCAATGAACGTAACATAGTAGCGAGAACCTCCAAGAGATGCAACTGGAGAAGGACCCCACACATCTGTGTGCACAAGATCAAGTCTTCCTGTCTTTGGCGTCCTGCCACTTTTCAAGAAGCTGACCTTCTTTTGCTTCCCCATAACACAACTCTCACACATACCGAAATCAACTGTCTTCAGTTCTGGTAGCTTGCCTCTAGACAGAAGTTCCGTCATGCCCTTCTGACTCATATGGCCAAGCCTACAATGCCACAAATCTGTTGTGCTTTCTGCAACGGTAGTAGCAATAGTGTCAATTAAACCAGTAGTCATATAAAGTGTACCAGTTTTCTTACCCCGAGCTAGTACCAATGCCCCTTTTCTTACACCACTGAATGACCACACTCATCGAGCTGCCCAACAGAAATGAGGTTCTTCTTCAACTCAGGAATGTGCCTGACCTTTTGCAAGGTCCATTTGTTCTTGCCAGGGAGTGCAATGTCAATGTCTCCCATCCCCACTACGTTCAGAGCCTCACCATCAGCCAAATATACCTTCCCAAAATCACCTGCAACATAATTCCTCATTAGTTCCCGGTGGGAAGATGTATGGAAGGAAGCCCCTGAATCCAGTATCCAGTCATCAACTGGACTATGAACTGCAAGCAATAGTGCATCCTGTACTTCTTCAGTTACCACATTAGCACTATCATTCTCCGTCTTCTTGGGGTTTTTACAGTTTTTCTTTATGTGGCCAGCTTTGCCACAATTCCAGCAAGTTGCCTGCTGACCAGGCCTCGACTTGCTCTTGCCCCTATACTTTGATTTTGATCTTCCTCTGTTTGAATTCCTGTCATGTGATCTCCCTCGAGAGTCAACATTTAGGGTTGAACTCAAACCCGAGGTCTCGCCTGAATCTTTCCTGCGCACCTCCTCAGCCAAAATCAAATCACGAATATCATCATATTTCAGTTTATTTTTACCAGCAGAATTACTAACAGCCATTCTCATGGCTTCCCAACTATTTGACAATGAAGCCAATAGTATTAGTGCACGTATCTCATCATCAAATTCAATTTCAACAGACGACAATTGATTTGTGATAGTATTAAAATCATTCAGATGTTGTGCAACAGACGTACTATCTGCCATTTTCAAATTGAATAACTTTTTCATCAGATGTACCTTGTTATTCGTTGACGGCTTTTCATACATACCTGACAAAGCCGCCATGAGATTCGCCTTCGTCTTCTCCTTGATGATGTTGTGTGCAACGGATCTCGACAGGGTTAATCGAATAACCCCCAGAACCTGTCGATCCAACAGATTCCAACTAGCATCATCCATCTTTTCCAGTTGCTGCCCCAATAGTGGAAGATGGAGTTTCTTCCCATAGAGGTAGTCCTCTATCTGCATCCTCCAGTATCCAAAATCAGTGCCATCAAACTTCTCGATCCCCGATACCTTCAATTCATCTCCAGCCATCGTTTCTCCTCAGACCCGAACCTTGGCTCTTGATACCAATTGTTGTGAAAAACGATGACAATGAATTGAAAAATAACGCCGAATGAGAAAACCGATCACACACGCAATCACACACGACACAAGATGTACGTGGTTCGGCAAATTGCCTACGTCCACGGGAGCTGCAGAGGATTTTATTATTGAGGAATCACACTACAAGATGGGTCACAACACTGTTCATCCACAGTGTTTTCGTGGCTGCTCTATTACAGACAAAAGAGGCAAAAATCATATATATAGTTCAAACGACGGAATCCCTAAAACGCATGTTCGCTCGAACGGCGTGTCGAGCGCGCGTCGAGCGAACTTCCCTTCCGCATCCCGCTCGAGCCCACTGTCGAGCTGACGTCGAGCATTCGACTCTGCCTGATTTCGCTCGAGCGGCCAATGCCTCCGCTCGAGCGAACTCCTCCTGCTCGAGCTCACTGTCGAGCCAACATCGAGCGTTCGACTCTGCCTGACTTCGCTCGAGCGGCCAATGCCTCCGCTCGAGCGGTGTGGACCAGACTCCACAGTACTCAACATTTGCATTCTTGATTTGGTCCATTTTCTTCCAAGTGCTCAAGAATTGCAGAAGAAGAAGATTATTGAAGTGTGGACATAATTTTAATATAAATTATATTACTACTGAGTCTCTGCTTTGTTTTATGGGCATGCCAAACTTACAAAATAAGTAAATAAATTATAAGGGCAATGTATGTTTTTTTTTTAATATATATTTTGATATATTTAAAAAAAAAAAAACTGTTACTCGAAAATTTATCAAAAAGCACCTTAATTACTTATTATGTGAGGTTATGAAAGTAGGGGTAATTTTCTGACATAATATTTAATGTTTGCATACCCTTCTATATGCGTATGTGGTGAATATAGAGCTAGTACTACTGCAATTTTGCTCCAAATTAAGAAGTTATTTCTCATCCCCCGGGGTGTGGCCTGAAGATGGGTCCCGATAAGACCATTTGGCCTTCTTTATTTTGATTTTCTTATATTCATGCACATATAAAAAAAAAAAAAAATTCACAACATTATTTAAAAATGTGTTTCTTTAAATATAAAAAAATTTATCGAGATGCATTTGTCGAGATCAGTAGCACTATTCTTATTCTTAAATGAAAATCTTATGGCAGAGAGTATTTATCATTGTCTGTCACTTTTGTGTCATTCTACCACCGGTCCCAACTTTAATTTCATTAGCTAACTAATCTAGCACATATGGTTGAACTCTTTTATTCTCTTCTTCTTTTTATCTTTTTCTTTTCCCATTATGCATTTCAGCGTATGGCCCAATTGATAAATCGAATTATGATATTCCCATCTCATTACAAAAACAAGCAAAATGAATTTACTTTTTTGTTTACATTACAAAACCGATCTAGAGGAGAAGGAAAATAATTTATTAATATTATAATTAAACAACTTAAATTTTGGAGAGAAATAACATATACAGACCAGTGTGTGCATTCACCGTATCATATGTCATTCATGAGACTGGAGAGCTTCTTTTCGTAAGCTGATCTAAGAAGCATAATTGGAAAAATGGATGAGAATGAGGTGATCGGGTACTAATTGAAAATGACATATCACACGTCTTTTTTTTTTTTTTTTTTTCTTTTTTCGTTTCGTTTTGTCATTCATTACAAGTACTCTTAATATGTTACAATCACAAGTACAATATGATACAGCTTGAGCCCCTTTAATTTGTTACAAATTACAATCACAAGTGCATGGTGATGACTTTTCAGCTTGTATTAATTGATTTCAACGTCTTTTTTTTTTTTAATCTCTAGCTCGAAGCTATTAATTAATTTCCAATGAAGAAATGTGGAAATTAAGCGGATGGGAAACTAAAGTTTGATTCTTGCTTGTAATTTGTCTTGTATATACCTTCAAGTACTCGTGTTATTGTTGAACTGATCAAAATGGCCTAATGCTAGCTTTATGTGTGTATGCAAAATCTATTGATGATCAATGTCTTGCTACTAGAAATAGATCGAACGATTGAAAGGAACCAAGTTTTGATTTAGTATACTCTTGTTAGCTATATCAGTTGTATATGACAAAATTGAGAAACAAGTGACACCAAAGCATGCATCCACAATAAAATTGAAAATACAACATTAATAATGCATTTTATTGATTCCATGTCGACACACGTACACATGATGATTGACAATAATTTAACAAATTTACTTTCCCATGCTAATGCAAACTTACACGTTTACAGGATGCAAGAAATTTATTATTATACTTATGACGACATTCTAGCATAAACATTGACAATAATAAAGATGTTCAAATAATATATAGCAGAGATGACGAGGATGCAACCTTTGGATGTCCTAAAATGTTATCCCTGTACCATGAAACTTTTCTTTAAAAATGTCATCTAATTTCTCTGACATTTGAGGTGTTAAGTAATTTACCCAATCTCCAATCTCACCTCGGCGAAAAAGGCTTTCGGTCTTCATGTTGTGGGTCGTTCCACTTTTATTCACCTCCAACTTGCTCAAATAATCAAAACTACACAATCTTGAAATATCATTTATCATACCTTTTGTCTCTTCTTTTGAAGAAAATGGACATCCCAAGAACTCAGCTATTCTCTTCAAGTGAGTGGTGGGTTGCTCTTTCAATTCCTCGTATCTTAAGCAGAGTATCCTTTGAGGTTTTTCTAAACTTTCCTTCCAATAGCTCAAAATATGATCCCAATATGGCCCAAAGATACTTACTCCCTGACAAAACTTATCAAAAGCTTCTTCAAATGAATCGGTTGTCCTCCCATTATTTTTTAGGAAGTGCCAAAGTGACACAAAGGTATCCTTAGGATTCCTATACAAATACACAATCTTACACGTTGAGTCCTTAACAGATGTTGGTAGCAATGTATAAGGTAAATGAGTTGAAAAGAGCCTTGGAGAGGGGAAGGAGGTGAGATCTGGAACCTCTTTTTGATTGTAGAGATGTAAGTCCAAGTAGGGCACAAGAATATGAGGATTGTTTGTGAGCAATGGATGTTTTTGAAGATCTAGATGATGCTTTCGGTTCACTATAGCAAACACGATAGCCTTCAACCAAGTAGTCCCAACTTTGGGAGGGGTCATCGTTAGAATATCAGTCTCCTTAGCTTGGAAGTGTTTTCGGAGGGACAAAACTCCCTGCATGAACCTAGTTGTAAGCCAAAATCCACGGTACTGACTTAGGAAGCCTGCTGTTGGGAGGGAGGATATGAAGTCCCCGTATTGATCTGGGGTTAGTTCATCTTCTTGCAAGTGGTCGGAAAAACGTGGATCGAGTGTAGACATGATTCAAGAAGGAAGGGAAGTACAACTTACTAGTATGATCGTGGTTTCACCTAGCTAAATTGTTCTGAACGTGGTTGATATTACAGACGAACCTAGCTACGTACTCTCAATGTTATGGGTGTATATATATAGCCCGATCGAGGTATATATCATCATGTACTTCAGCTTCCCAAAATATCCATTGCTCTCAACAAACTCATGTAAATGATGAGATAAATAAAAAATAAATATAAAAAAAATATTTAAAAAAAAAAAACTGTATATTGGGGATTTACTTAGCTTATAAGTACAATTAAAGAAAATCTATAATCTCTCCTTACGTGTCAATATACACCTTTTTGTTCTAAAAATATCGGTAATTTTCTGATATAATATTTAGGTATTGTTTAGTTACATAAATCATCTTATCGATATCATATAATCATTAAAATTTTATAAAAATTTTATATAAAATATAATAAATAATTCAATTTTTTTAAATTTTAAAATAATTAAAAAAATTATCTTATAATAATATTTTATTCGATAACTTTTAAATTTTACCTTATCTCAAATATATAATCGAACGAGGCATTAATACATGGGGCCGTTTCAACAGATGTATATATGTGGTGGATATAGAGCTAGTACTACTGCTGCTCATGTTCCTGAGCTCCAACCACGTAATTATATCTCACCTGCATAAATTATTCACATTTTTGGACCCATGCATGCATGTGATTTTTATGACCATTCATATGTCCTAAAATGTTATCCCTGTACTAAAAAATTATATATTTTAAAATTATATTTGACATTATTTTCTCAAAAAATTTTATTACTTACAATTATTTTTATGTATTTTTTATATAATTTATTAATATAATTAGTCAAAATAATTATTTTATAATAAAAAATAATACAATTAATTACATTAATAAAATATATAAAAAATACATAAAAATAATTATACATAAAATTTTTGCTGTCAAAATAATTTTTACTGTTTTGGCCTACCCAAAATTTGAATAAACGTCGGTCGAAGTAGGTTAAATAGTAGGTCATATGTATGTGTTAAATCATATAATTCAGTAGACCCCACAAACTCTCCCACTACCTCTCCAGCTACATCGGCAGAGGAAATTATACAGTAATTTCAGCATCACATGCCTAATAAAGATCAATCGACATCAACATTTGAATCCTACTAATTCAGGATTCTCAACTATTGTATAGACAATTATTTCACATCTATCAAATATTGTATATTTTTTAAGTTTAGTCTTTTCTTTCTGGTTTATTTCCTTTCCAACTTACCTTATACAATTATATATATTTGAAATCTACAGACTGAAGTCTCTGTCTAGGTCAAAACCATTTCTTTGCAAACTTTCTTTCAGTATGATGTATGTATCTTCCGCAAATGGTTTAACTCTTTTCTTTTTCTTTCTTTTTATTCTTTTCTTTTTCCTGGATGAATTATTTTGACTGTCTAATGGATTTGTTATATCCTTTTGCATTTTAATAAACGAAATTATAATTTTCCTTTCTCATTGGGCAGCAGAATTATGATTTTCCCATCTCATTGCTAAAACAATTAACAAAACGAATTTGCTTTTCTATTTACATTATGAGATCAAGAGAAGGAAAATAATGGATTATTATAATTAATTATGATATGCTAGAATTATATATAAAACAACTCTAGTGGTCTCTAGGACTTATATTTTGGAGAGATCAAAAGCTTCTTCAAGTGAGTCTGTGATTACAAGCACCCTATATATTCATGAAGCGCCAAAGTGACACAAAAATATGTAAATGAGTTGAAAATAGTCTTGGAGAGGCAAAAGAGTTGAGTGAGGATTGTTTGTGAGTAGATGGTGTTGGTAAGTGAGTTGAAAATTTTGAGTTTTAAGATAAAATATTAAAATATTATATTTTAATATTATTATTGTTTTGGGATTTAAAAAGTTAAAAAAAAGTTAAATTATTTATTATATTTTATATGAAAATTTAAAAAAATTATAATGATAAGATGATCAGAATTTTAAATTTGAGATGAAAATTTTATGTTACCAAACCTGTCAGGAACTTGAAATTGATTTTGGAATGCTATTACTCCTTCCATGAATAATGTTGGGATTTAAAATCCACGGTATTTACTGAGAAAGTCTTTTGTTGGTAGGGAAGATATGTTGACATCTTTGCATTCATGACTCGGCCCATCTTCTTCTAGGAGCTCAAACGCTACAAGAGACATTAGGAAGCTAGTGGTTCTAATGCCAAAATGTAGATGTGTAACACCCAGTTCTTTAGGTTTAAATGTCGTGATCAATAATTATTCTAACACTCCTCTCTCGGTCTGAGTAGAGGCTTTTTCTCTCTGCCGTAGTGCAGTCCTGGTGGTGTTCTACTTTGTTGATTTTCTTTATCTACTTCGAGTGTTGTCATGACGGATGATTTGGATGGGTTATATCAGAGATTATCTCTGACCGAACACGAGGAGGAAGCTGTTTTGGTGGAAAGCGACGACTTAGAAGAGGTTTCTCTGGTTCAGGGAAAGGGATTGTTGTTTACTCTTTTTACCGATAAACACTTTAATCGGGAGGCTTTTAAGTTAACTATGAAGCGAGCATGGCGTGCGGTGCGTGGTGTGCGTTTTCGGGACCTTAATGTTAACCTATTCTTTGCTGAATTTGATGATATGCGTGATAAGGAGCGGGTGTTGCGTGAGGGCCCGTGGTCTTTTGATAAACACCTGGTCTTGGTGCAGGAAGTTGATGGCAGTAAACAGGTGAAGGATATTCAGTTTCGGGACACCTCCTTTTGGGTTCGGTTTCATGATCTTCCTCTTCGGGCTCGTAATGTTCGAGTTGGCACTCTCATTGGACAGAAATTGGGACGGGTTGTGGAGGTCGATTTGGAGGCCGGCGAGTTGGCTTGGGGTGAGTTCCTTCGTGTTCGTGTGAATTTGGATGTGTCGGAGCCTCTGCTACGTGGGACGCGTCTTTCACTGGGGATGACCAACTCTTGCTGGGTTCGTTTCAGTTATGAGCGTTTGGGCAACTTCTGTTATTTTTGTGGACGTCTCGGACATGGCGACAAAGATTGTCCTTCTTGGAAGGCTGCTGTGCAGGCCGGTAAGGATACCACATTGCCGTATGGGACGTGGTTACGGGCAACAAGCTATGGTGACCACTTTCGTGACTTCCGTTCGTGGGATAAACAGGATCCTTCACGTCCGGGTCGTCGATCCTCTCCTCGGGCTGTCTCCGGTTCAGAGCGTGTGGGACGGACGGCACTGATGCTGTGCCAGTTACCGGCGGTTTGGCGGTGTTGGTTGATACGGTTATGGATAAGGGGGAGCAGTTCGAACCCGTTGCTACACCGGTTCTCTCGGGGGTAGATATGGTAACCGTCCCTGTGTCTCTGAATGGGCCGGTTACAGTGGTTGAGCCTTCTCCGACTGCATCCCGGGATGGGCCTTCTCTGGGCCTGCACTCCCTTTCTCCTCTACCGGGCCCTTCTCTACAGCCTTCTTTTAGTTTATCACGTTTTGATGGGCCGAAATGGGATACGGGTGTTTCTTTGGATAAGCATAACATTCAATCGGGCATTGAACAAGGGCACACTCTCGACCTCCCGAGTCTCTCCCATTCCGTTCTTGAGGGTTCTGTTTCTGTGAAGGCGGCAGGTCCGGATGGGTCTTCAAGCCGAAAATGGAGGAGCCTCTCGTCCATTACAGGTACCTCTTCTTCGGTTCCCCTTGAGGCTAAATTTCCTCCACTTTCCAAAAAAAGAAAAGTCCTTTGTTTGGATGAGGGCTTTGATGGCTCTCCCCGTAAGCGGGGGACCTCGGCTGATTTTTCCTCACCGGTCGAGCTTCCTGTGCTTTCCTCTATATCGGCGGTGGCTGGGGTCCAGCACCGCCGTTCCCCATGAAGCTCTTAAGCTGGAACGCCCGTGGGCTTGGGAACCCACGGGGCGTTCGAACTCTCCGTGATTTGGTGCGGAGAGAAGCTCCCGATGTCGTGTTTTTACAGGAAACAAGGCTGAAAGCTCGTGAATTCGAGGTGTGTAAATTCCGACTTGGTTTTGTTAATTGCTTGGTTGTTGATTGTGTTGGTCGTAAAAGGGGTCTGGCTATGTTGTGGGGTCGGGATTTGTCTCTGTCAATTCGTAGCTATTCTCAGTGTCATATTGATGCATGTGTAGTGGACAATTCTGTTAACGGCGTGTGGTATCTTACGGGTGTGTATGGGTTTCCGGAGGTGGGTCAGCGTCACCGAACGTGGAATATGCTAAGGCATTTAAGTCGTAATAGGGGTGAGGCCTGGATTGTGTTTGGTGATTTTAACGAAATTTTGCACCACCATGAGAAGTGTGGTGGCCGGCCTAGGCTGGAATGGCAGATTTCAGCCTTTCGGCAAGCTCTAACTGACTGTTGTTTACGGGATTTGGGTTTCAGAGGTAATAGATTCACTTGGTCCAACCGGCGGGGTGGTAACCGGTGTACTAATGAACGTTTAGATCGTGCTGTTGTCAACCAGTCATGGCTAAATTTTTTCCCAAATGCTATGGTTGTTCATGGTGTGGTGGCCTACTCTGATCATGTTCCAATCTGGGTTAGTACTGCAGGGGAGGGGGTTCCTTCTCGGGTTAAACGCCAATTTCGTTTTGAGGAGATGTGGGTTGGTGAGAAGGCATGTGAGGATATTATAAAGTCCACTTGGTTCCGTGGCGAAAGTGTTAATTCTATGGATGCAGTCTTATCGCATATTCAGGAATGTGGATCTCGTTTGGATGTGTGGAATAAATCCTGTTTTGGCAATGTGCAGCAGCAACTAATTCGGGCTCGCAAACATTTGGAACTCCTCTCTCATTCTGATCCTCTTGGGGAATTTATTTCGGAACATAATCAGGCCCGCACGGATTTTAACAAATGGTTAGAACGGGATGAATTGATGTGGAGGCAACGCTCAAAGGCGTTATGGCTTAAGCATGGTGACAAGAATTCCAAGTACTTTCATATGAAAGCTTCACAGCGACGGCGAAAGAACAAGATGGATCGGTTAAAGGATGGTGATGGCATATGGGGCTCGGGAGTCTTGAGGGACAAGCTGTTGGTGGATTATTTCCAGTCTCTTTTTGCTAGTTCTCATCCTAGCAGGTCTACTGATTTTCTTGAAGGTCTTCGGGGCCGTGTCACCTCTGATATGAATGCAGCACTGAGTCAGCGTTATACAACAGCTGAGATTGTGAGTGCGTTATCTGAAATGAATCCCTCTACTGCTCCTGGCCTGGATGGGATGTCTCCGGCCTTTTATCAGAAATATTGGCATGTGGTGGGCCCTTCAATTCAGGCTGCGGTTCTTCAAGCTCTCAATTCAGGTTCCTTTCCTTCATCCCTTAACCATACATATCTCACTCTAATTCCAAAGATTAAATGCCCTGCTGTGGTTGCTGATTATCGCCCAATTAGCTTGTGTAATGTAGTTTATAAGCTCATTTCTAAAGTTATTGCCAACCGTTTGAAGCACGTGCTTCCTAGTATTATTGGGGATTCTCAAAGTGCTTTTGTTCCTGGTCGCTTGATTACAAATAATGTCTTAATTGCCTATGAGTTAATACATTTCTTAAAACATAAGAAGCGTGGGAATCAAGGGTATATGTCTTTGAAACTGGACATGAGTAAAGCTTATGACCGGGTGGAATGGTGCTTTCTTCGGAAGGTGATGGAAGTGTTGGGCTTTGAGTCGGGTTTTATTTCTCTCGTGATGTGCTGTGTTCAAACTGTATCTTTTTCAGTGTTGGTTAATGGTGACCCCAAAGGACCAATCTTCCCATCCCGGGGGCTGAGACAAGGGGACCCTTTGTCCCCCTATCTCTTTCTGTTTTGTACGGAGGGCCTATCTTGTTTGTTAAACCAGGCTGGTCTCCGTCGGGATATTTCTGGTCTGCGAATTTGTAGAAATGCCCCAACTATAAATCATTTGCTTTTCGCGGATGATAGTGTTATTTTTTGCAAGGCTTCGGTGGCTGAAAACAGAAGGGTACAAGATGTGTTAGCCATTTATGAAAGCTGTTCGGGCCAGAAAATTAATAAGGAAAAAACCTCTATGGTCTTTAGTTGTAACGTGGGGCTGGCTCTTCTTGAAGAGATATGTCTTTTATGGGGAAATGGCGAAATCCAGCAGTATGAGAAGTATCTGGGCTTACCCCCTATTGTGGGTCGATCCAAAACCCGGGCATTTCAGTCTATCAAGCAGCGAGTGTGGCAAAAGCTTCAAAGTTGGAAGGAACAATTGTTGTCCCAAGGGGGTAAGGAGATCTTATTGAAAGCTGTTGCTCTATCGATCCCGACTTATTCTATGAGCTGTTTCCTACTGCCTGCTAGTTTTTGTTCAGATTTAGAAGCTTTAATGGCTCGCTTTTGGTGGGGGCAAAAACGGGAGGAACGTCGTATTCATTGGGTTAGTTGGCAACATATGTGTGCGGGGAAGAGTAGAGGTGGCTTGGGGTTTAAGGATCTTAGAAGTTTTAATCTTGCTCTTCTAGCTAAGCAAGGGTGGCGACTGATGCAAAATGAGAACTCGGTGCTGTACAAACTTCTTAAAGCCCGATATTTTTCTCAATCTTCCTTTTTGGACTCTAGTTTGGGGCATTGCCCTTCCTATACATGGAGGGGCATTTGGGAGGCAAAGCGGTGGTTACGGGAGGGTTGTTTTTGGCGCCTTGGTGATGGGCAGAATATTCAGGTGTGGAAGGACCCTTGGGTCCCGGGTCATAGGTCCTTGTGTGAGGAGTTGTCTCCTGCTGTGAATATGTCTTCTGATGTAGTGGCGTCTCTGTTTCTCAACAATTCTAGGGGATGGGACTTGCCCAAGCTTAGAGCTCTCTTCAATCCAATGGTGGTGGCTGAAATTCTGAAGATCATGATTTTCCCTCCGGGTACTGCTGATAAGCTGATTTGGGGCCAAGAGCGAAGTGGTCTTTTTACTGTTAGAAGTTGCTATAAATTGATTATGTCCAAGTCTAGTGCTATTACTGCTGAATGCTCCTCCACGGGTCGGTATTCGCGTTTATGGAAAGCTTTGTGGAGGCTTCCTGTCCCTAATAAAATTAAGATTTTTGCATGGAGGGCTTGTAGGGACAGTTTACCTTCAAAGACTAATTTGCAGAAAAAACATGTGCTTCCCACAGCTTCTTGTTCTTTCTGTCTTCACTCTGATGAGGATTTATTGCATGCTGTTTTTGGTTGTGCCCAGATCCGGTTTTCATGGTCCCAGTTTTTTCCTTTTCTAGATTCCTTTTCACCGACTAGTTTTACTGATTTAGCTTTATCTTTTGCTGAGGGTCCATATTCTCATTCGTTGGCTGGATTTTTCTGCATTGCTTGGGCTTTTTGGTTCAGACGCAATAAATGGGAGTTTGATCATGTTTGCTTGAGTCCTGGTCACGTTATTTCACATTCTTTGGGCATGTTGCAGAGTTATAAGTCAGTTGCACTTAAATCTCAGCCTCAAATACGAACCCATTTATGTTGGCAGCCACCTTCTTCTGGGGTTCTTAAACTGAACACTGATGGTGCCTTGTTTTCTGACCTTCACAAGGCTGGTATTGGCGTCATTCTTCGGGATTCTGCTGGTAAGATCCTTATGGCTGCTTCTAAACTGGAATTGGATGTGCTTGATCCGAAAATTGTGGAGTTGTTAGCTGTTTTCCGTGGACTCCAGTTGTACTCTACAATGGGTATCCCACATCTTGTAGTAGAGAGTGATTGTCTGCTTTTGGTCGAGGCTTTACAATACCACACCATGCTTAACTCATTGCTTGGCAACCTGTTCTCTGAAGTGCACCGTCTCTCTAGTTTTTTTCAGACTATTTCTTTTACTCATGTGTATAGAGAAGGTAACATGGCAGCACACTCTCTTGCTAGACATGCTTGGAGAGTGGTGGATATGGCAATGTGGTGGGATAGTTTTTCTGACTTTCTTTCTCAAGCCTTGTGGCTTGATAATTGTCTGTAATCGACTCTATTCAATAATATGGTTCTGTTGTTATCAAAAAAAAAAAAATGTCGTGATCAATACATTATATATATATCAAGACACATGTTACATGTCAAATGTACACGTTTTCTAAAGTAACTCTGACATATATAATATTTAATGTTTGCGGACCCCTCCTACGTATTTATGTGGTGGATACAGAGCTAGTACTGCTGCCCCTGATCTCCAACCAGATAATCTTACGAAAGATTCTGCTTTTCGTTTCTACTTTATATTTTTATTTTTATTTGGATAATACTAGGATGATTATTAAAAATAGATATTAATATAAATGAGTTTTTTTTTTAAATTTTTTGACAAATATTCTTAATTATTAAAAAAATTAAAAAATATAAATTTATTAATAGTGACTTCCTTAACTATTAAAAATAAATAAATAATAAATAATATATGAATAGACACATTTAATAAATATATTTAGTAGTTATATTCTTATTTTTATTTTTATTTTTTATTTTTTTAATAAATTTATAATATATAAATAATAAATAGAAGAAAGTCATTTAATTTAATAATAATAAAATTTAGAAAAAAAAAAAAAAAGAAAACCCTATGGCCCACAGGATAGAAAAAGTCTTAATTATATCTCGTCTGCAGCGACGTCGTTCGCCCCACCCCCAAATAAAACAAAACAAATTATTGAGATTTTGGGACATGCATGTGATCTTTTCTGACCATTCAGATTTTTGGACTCAAGCATGCACGTAATAATGCTACACATCATCCTACACCATACATTTTATATATTAAAATAATATTTTTATTTTTTTTATTTTTTATTTAATTTTATTCTTATTAAACTAATTAAATTATTCTATTTATCATCTATATATTATATATTTATTATAAAAAAAATAAAAAAAAATTAAAATAAATATGATGTGTAAAGTGTGAGGATGATAAGAAGAATTTTTCGTAATGAAAATATCAATGGCGGACTTAACGTTGTACTAAAGGGCATGTGAAAACATAATTCTACATAAAATACCCCATAGGAAGAAGAGTAAGATATCGTCTGCATGCACCCCCTCCCCAAATAATTCAGATTTGGTCCATCAGAGTTGATCTTTTCCGAGTGAACGATATAATCGTCTGCATGCACCCCCTCCCCAAATAATTCAGATTTGGTCCATCAGAGTTGATCTTTTCCGAGTGAACGATATAATCGTCTGCACCCCCTCCCCAAATAATTCAGATTTTCGGATCCATGCATGAGTGAATACAACAATATAAAGCGATGCATGTAAAAATTTGACAGAATCTCTAAGACTCCAAGGTCGATGCAGTTTGATTTCTCCGTTGACTATAAGGAAAATGATCCACCTACTACTCTTTTAATAACTTATGATATTGTTAAATCAAATACTACAAAATTTTACTTTTTCTTAACAATTGCATACTAACTATTGTAATTGCTTCTGATCATTGTCTTCGTTTGGTGTTTTTCTTAACTACACTACCAATTTTTTTACTTATATAAATTATGAAGGTTAATAATTATTTATGATCATTGATGAGAAATAGTTTGTGGTGTATACGAGATTTATAGAATATTTTGTAACCCATGTCAGGGGGTTCACTTCATTCTTCAAAGTAAATAAATATGAGATTTAAAATAGAGTGCACACTGTTTTTTAAAAAAAGTAATAAAATATAAGAGATGCATGAAAAAATCTAATTTTTTAATGGTGAACCCAGCTACCTTTTTTCAAAATGTGTATGCGGCTTTTGCGCAGCTAATAACTACATGTATATATCCATCGTTACTCTTTAATATTATCCATTTTAGAGTTCCTGACAGTATATAGCTTCTACATAGATAACTTGATCATGTTATTATCTGTTTCTTCCGGAGAGAGAATTGTGTTTTCTTTTCTTTAAGGTCTTGGACAAAATCCCATCCTTCATGTTTTTAACGTACGTATCCTTACTTGCCTAACAGCAACAGCAGGGCAATGAGCGCAAGTGACCCGTCTTGGTAGAAATTTGTATTTTAGGGAGAGGGAATTTCAACTTTGATTTTTGAAAATAATATAATTTATTTTAATCATACAAATTGATGTCGTGTATTTTAAATAATTTTTATTCGTATAAACAAGTTTGACAGCCAAAATAATGATTGAGATGGGTTTTTAGGCATGTCCTTAGCTCTGCCCCAATGAAGATTTTAAAGGAAGGACGTTGCTACCTCCACAGATAAGTTTTACATAAAATTTTTACCAATTATTTCAATTTTTTTTTTTTAAGTTTTTTTTTCTTTCACCATTTTTCAAAATTATTTAGATATTTTTTAAAAAAAAAATTATATATTCATTTAAAAATATTTACTTAATCACTAAGTAAAAATAAAAAAATAAAATAAAATAAAAACAATTTTCGGCAGATGATTTCGGTCATCTGTGTATAACCTGAAGAACAAACAGAATCAAGATCTTACTGGTAGATTCGGTACACAGATTTGATTCTTGCCGGATTGTTCGTGCCTAATACAAACAATGTGATTCACGCTTAATCAATCAGTCAATCGTGGGGCATTGTTTGGCGTTCACTGACTACACCAATCAATCAATGTAACAACAAACTTTCTTGACCAATCCCGAAAGTGAACGAGACGCGATAGATCTATCGGTGCCCATATTTTGTATTATTTTTTTAATTGTTTTTATTTAATGATTAAGAAAATATTTTTATAATTATATATCAATACTCATGTTACGTGTCAATGTACACGTTTTTTTTTTTGAGGTAATTCTCTGACATATATAATATTTAATGTTTGCGGACCCCTCCTATGTATTTATGTGGTGGATACAGAGCTATTACTGCTCCTATGTATAAACTAAGAAGGTTAATAATTATTTATGATCATTAATAAGAAATAATTTGTGGTATATGAATAATGATTAAAAAAAACTCATTTAATTTAGAGGAAATAAAGCAAAAAAAATTAAAATTAACAAAAATAGATCTAGTGTGCGGTGTAGGCAGCTTGATATATAGAAATGGATATATAGAAAATGGATATATATTTAGTAGAAAGAGAAAAGGGGTAGTTGTATTGGGAGCTTGTGTTGTGGTTAAAACTTAAAATAACGTCCACTTGCGTATATGAAGTGTTAATGTCGTATTTCATATGTGTAAACAAGATTCTAATAATTCGGATCGAGATCTTCACCTGTAAAGACAAGGGAGAAACTGGGCTCGGGGTGGTCCGGCAAACTTCTAATGCCTTAATTTGTCTCTCGTGTGTATAGTAATAGTTGAAAAATATCAGAATTCAGAGAAAGTTTTCGTACTTAGGAGCCGGCTTTTATACAAGATTTATGGGATATTTTGTACCCCATGTTAGGGGGTTCACGTCATTCTCTATAATAAATAAATACGAGATTTATCACAGAGTGTGTGTTCAAGCATTGCACTCTTTTTAAAAAAAATAATAAAATATGAGACATATATGAAAAAATCTAATTTTTTAATAGTGAACTAGGCTACTTTTTTCCAAAATTAGTAAGCAACTTTTGCACAACTAATAACTACATGTATATATCCATCATTACCCTTTAATATTATCCATTTTAGAGTTCCTGACAATATATAACTTCTACATAGATAACTTGATCATGCTATTATCTGTTTCTTCCGTAGAGAGAATTGTGTTTTCTTTTCTTTAAGGTCTTGGACAAAATCCCATCCTTCATGTTTTTAACGTACGTATCCTTACTTGCCTAACAGCAACAGCAGGGCAATGAGCGCAAGTGACCCGTCTTGGTAGAAATTTGTATTTTAGGGAGAGGGAATTTCAACTTTGGTTTTTGAAAATAATATAATTTATTTTAATCATACAAATTGATGTCGTGTATTTTAAATAATTTTTATTCGTATAAACAAGTTTGACGGCAAAATAATGATTGAGATGGGTTTTTAGGCATGTCCTTAACCACGCCCAACCATTCTTTTCATCCTTGTGTGATTGCGGATTTGGGGGACAATGCTTGTAGTCTAAAGACAACTAATTGGGCCTAGCCCAGGAATATAGACAGAAAAAAGTCACATACAGTAGCACTGTTCTCAAACCGAAACAGCTAACTCGGCCAGCATTGACATTACTACAAACAAATTAAATAAAATTGCTGACGGAATATTGTCTATTATTTTGAAAGAAAAAATCTAATTATAAGTATAATTATACATTAATATATGTACCAACGAGAGATATAGCCCACTATCGAAGAAGGTAAATTTTTTTTATATTTTTTGATTTTTTTTTTTCATTCATTTTGTTTTATATTTTTATTTTTATTTTAAAATATTCACAACATCACTAAAAAAACTTCCTTAATCACTACTTAAATAAATAAATAAAAAATAAAAAAATAAAAATCTTTCAGGACACACTTAGGATTTCTCATGGTGATCATTTTTTTGGAGTTGAGAATTTTTTTTTTTTAATTCTCCTATACAAAATATTTTTTGCTAGATTTGTGATGTGGAAAAGAAAATTAATTTTGAAGTATAAAATGTTCAATATTATTTTATTTCGAGCCAATAAAATTAATTTTAATTTTTTCATGATCATCGAGATAATACAATAAAAGAAAAGAAAGATTGGTCTAATTGAACATCTAAGAGATCGGGGCAAGAAACTTTAAAATTCAAGAACGAATTCTCTCTAACTTAGTGAGAATGGTGCAGATCCAAATTGATATGAAAAATCAGTAATTACTTTCTCCAAAATCATTCAGAATAATATCAATTATTTTATTTCAAATTATATATTTATACTCATTCTTTTCTTGTTAGTAAAAATTTGTTTTCAAGTTTGGAAGTGATTCTGATTTGATCAAATTTTTGGTAGGATTCTTTTTTTATTTATATATTAATTTTTCATACAATAATTTAGATTTTTTCATTTTTGAAAAAAATCTTCATAATTTTGAATTTGGTAGGTATTTAAGTTCGGCTTATGGGTTTCATAAAATAATTTCAAATTTTATTATTAATCAATATTATTCAGAGTTTTCTCTATAGTTTAGACAAATCTTATATCTTTTCCCTACAAATTATCTATAAAAATTAGCTTAAAAAATAATCGTTATTCTGCCTGGCATCAATTATATTATATATATATATATATATGTAAAATATATGTGTATGTATGTATATTAATATATATGTATCTAGCGCATATGATTGAACTCTTTTATTCTCTTCTTCTTTTTATCTTTTTCTTTTCCCCTTCTGCATTTCTACGTATGGCCCAATCGATAAACCGAATTATGATTTTCCCATCTCATTGCAAAAACAAGCAAAATGAATTTTCTTTTTTTGTTTATATTTACGAAACCGATCAAGAGAAGGAGAAGGAAAAGAATGAATTAATATTATAATTAAACAACTTAAATTTTGGAGAGAAATAGCAGAAATCAGTGTATGCGTTCACCAGGTCATGTCATTCATGAGACTTGTGAGCTTCTTATCGTAAGCTAATCGAAGGTGAATAATTGGAGAAATTGATGAGAATTAGTTGACCAACCAATTCGCTGGCTACACCAATCAATCAACATCAAACTTTCTTGACCAACCAACAAAAATGATGGAGCCATAAAAAAATTGTGCATATATTTTGTATTGAATGTTTATATAATTCTTTTTATTTAATAGCTAAGGAATTGTTTCTTAATAATTTTATAATTTTTTTATCTTTAAAAATGTTTAAAGGGATTTAAAATATGATTGAAGAAAAAAAAAATCTATACAATTCAGTACCTATTCGATACCGAATTTTTTATGAGAATAAGGCCTCTTAAATGTGTGTCAATATATATATATATATATAAATATATATATAAAGATTTTAAAAAATAGTAAGTTTATTTAAAGGACATATATATATATTTTTTAATAAGAGTCAGGGCCCCATGTACGAGAAGAGCCCCTACCCCAATATTATTAATAAAACCCTCACTTATGGTGGATGAATACCTTTAAATACAAATCCCACCCAACAAAAAAATCATTTCTCTCTAATAAAAGCCATCCCCATCCGATCAAAACGAATTAAACCTCTAAGCCGTATATATTGAAAATCCATCCCAAAAAAAAATATATTTTCCCCCATAGACCCCTTCTTAGCTAAAAAAATTTGAAACCATATTAGCTTCCCGAAAAATATGACAAAAATGAACATTAATCTCTATAGAAATGTCCCTTATCTCTTCCCAAAAATCCCACAAAAACCAAAGACGACAAATCCCGGAGGCCAACCAACTCAAAATAACCTTAGAATCAGATTCAACTAAAACATTATGCAAACCCAAATTTTTACAAATCCTCAATCCATCTAATCATGCGAAACTACTATTAGTTAACACTTGAAAACCAAAGCAATGAGGAGCACATCTCAAGAAAAGCATCTTTCGAGGCTTTATAAGCTTTCATTCCAACAATTCAGAATATTATGATCCAAATAACGTCCGTATGTAACAACTCCCCTACAAAACTTATCACACGCCTCTTCAAACGACCAAGCGACTCATTGGTTATATTCAACCAGTTCTCGAAGTGCCAAGTTGATATAACAGTTTTTTAGGATTCCTTCACACATACACAATCTTACAAGTCGAGTCCTTCACTGATGTTAAAGTGTATCGGAGAGGTAAATGAGTTGAGATCTGGAACCCCTTTTTTGCTGTAGAGAGAGATTTCCAAGAAAGGCCCAAGAGTATTCGGGTTGTTTAATTATGAGCAGAGGGTGTTGTTGAAGATTTACAAAACTTGTCAAAAGCTTCTTCAAGCAAGACGGTGGTTGAATGCACCCTATTCAAGAAGTGCCAAGGTGACACAAAAGTGTTTTTGGAGTTTCTATATACATACACAATCTCACAAGTTGAGTCTTTCACAAGTGTTGGTAACAAAGTATAAGGTAAATGAGTTGAAAGGAGTCTTGGAGAGGCAGGATTAAGATCTATGACCTTTTTTATTTTTATTTTTATTGTACATATCTCCTTCCAATATCGGAACAAGAGCATGAGGGAGGATTGTGAGTAGAGGATGTTCTTGAAGGTTTGGGTAGTGCATCCGGTTCACTAAGGCGAATAAGATGGCCTTTAACCAAGTAGTACCAACTTTGGGAGTGGTCACCAATAATATATCAATGTCACGAGCTTGAAATTGTTTTTATGATGCCATAGCTCATTCCAATGACCAAGTTGGGATCCAAAATCCATGGTACTCACTTAGTTGGCCTTTCTCTATGTCGACGTCTTTGCATTCTTGACTTGGTCCATCTTCTTCCAGGTGCTCAAGATTAGTAAGAGAAGAAGGTGATTGAAGTGTAGACATAATTTTAAGAGAAATGATAATATTGTTGGGTCTCGCTTTGTTTTATTGTTATATATATAGGGAAAACACTCATAAATTTGAAAGCAAAAGTGATGAGGGAATGTTTCTTGGTTATTCCTCTAATAGTAAGGCTTATAGAGTTTACAACTTATGTACGAAATCTGTTATGGAATCAATTAACGTAGTTGCGGATAATATTTCAACTAAGACTACCATGAAGGAGCTTGAAAATATGAAGGAGCTGGGGCAGACCATTGAAGAAGACCCACAAGTGCAAGATGAGGAGGATCACATAGAGGAGACACCACAAAATCCACAAGACAAAGAACCTTCTTCAATAGTTACTCAAAATCATCCTAAGGAAAAGATTCTCGGTGAGTTAGATGAAGGTATGGGGCTTAGAAGAAAAGTGCTAAATCAGGTTTCTTTTGTGTGTTATTTGTCATCGGTTGAACCCAAGAAAGTCGAGGAAGCATTAAATGATGAAATTTGGGTCAACGCCATGCATGAAGAACTCCATCAATTCACTAGAAATGATGTATAGGAGTTAGTTCCTAGACCAGAAAATTATAACATCATTGGGACTAAGTGGATCTTTAAGAACAATTCCGATAAGCATGGCACTATTGTGAGGAATAAAGCAAGCCTGGTTGCACAAGATTACACACAAGTAGAAGGCATTTATTTTGATGAAACATTTGCTCTTGTGGCCCAGCTGGAATCTGTCCGTATTCTACTTGCACTTGCTTGTCATCTAGACTTCAAATTATATCAAATGGATGTCAAGAGTGCCTTCTTAAATGGAGTGTTACCGGAAGAGGTATATGTTGAACAACCTAGAGGATTTATTAATCATCTCTATAGCACCTCGACCTTGGTATGAAAGGCTAACAGCTTACTTACTTGATCATAACTTTGTTAGAGGACAAGCTTGTAGAACTTTGTTCATAAGGAGATCAGGTAAACAACTCTTAATTGCTCAAATCTATGTTGATGATATTGTTTTTGGAGCAACACTTGAATCTCTTGCATATGACTTTGCAAATGAAATGAAATCTGAATTTGAGATGAGTATGATTGGTGTGTTAACTTTTTTCTTGGGTATTCAAGTAAAACAATGTAAAGAAGGAATTTTTATTTCACAATCTAAGTATGCAAGAGATCTTGTGAAAAAGTTTGGAATGGAAGGGAAAAGCAATGCTCGCACTCCCATAAGCACTTTAGTGAAAATCAGCAATGACTCTCACAACAAGAGAATTGGTTTTTCGAGACAAAACATTGTCTCAAAAAACCCAAATTTTTGTCCCTAGAAGTTTTTGGAGATGAAAATTTTGTCTAAGAAAGACTGTTTCTGAAATTTTTTGGAGACAAAAATTGATTTTCATCTCCAAAAAGTACTTTTAAGGACGAAATCGGGTGGAGCTAGTCGAAACCGTTGGAACAGAATTTTTTTTTAGACAAAAAAAAGTCGTCTCAGAAACAAGTTCGAATGAAAAAATTTCTGTTTGAACTTATACTTTTGTTCGAACAACATGAAATGTTAATTGGAACCAATAACCATATCTGACCAAGTCCGTTCGAACTAACACATTTTTAAGTGATTTTTGTTCGAAAAAAAATATTAACCATTCGAACAAACAATCTATTTTCGAAAATCTTCTGTTCGAATGGAGTTTTGAAAAATAACGTTATTCGAATAAATATTTAATTGTTTGAATGCACGTACGGAATGTATTTCCCGATATGTTCGAATGGATTGTTTTTGTTTGAATGGGTCTATTTTTGTTCGAGTGTATGCATAAATGGTAATTTACCATTCGAACGGGTTATTTAAAGTTCGAACAGTATTGGTCAAACAAAATGAAATTTAATTAAAAAGAACATACTAATATTACAAAAATTGTAATCATATATACATCAATTGTTCAAATGTTTACGAACATCATAAATAAAGGCAATTAAAAAAAATTAAATGAGTTATGATTGTGGTGGTAGTGGTGGCATAGAGTTTTGGGACATTATTGACTGGAATTGTTCAAACATTTTTTGGTTATTTAATTATAGCCTCTCTTCTAATCTTTCTTCTAAATCTGCTTCTTCATCTAATCAGGTCAACAACTATTTTTCCTTCAACCTCAATCGTTCTATCTCAAGTGCAGCTTCCTCTAATTTCTTAGTCTTGTCATCATTCGATCTGGCTTTAGAAGAGGATGGTGATGTCGAGGATGGTGATGTCAAGGATGGCTTCACGCAATGTCCTAAGCCTCTCAAATATCCAGAACGTGATCTAAGAACTTGAGAAAAGATTTGCGCATCATTGACAGATGATTCATCAGATGGATCTGCAACAGTTTCTTTAAGAGATATCATCTTGTCCTAAAAAAAAACATTAAAATTAGTATAGGTAACAAAAATATCTTTAGACAATGGAATTAAAGAAACTTAAACTTACATAATTTGTCTCAGCCTCAGAATTGCTCCAAACACCATCACAATTTTTATGTGCTTTAGTATATAATTGGATCAAATCATAGTCAGCATGACTTTCTTCTTGCTGCAAAATGAAAATCAATATCAGAATTTAAACAAAAAAAGTGTATATATTAATATTTAATGGGGACTAAAATAACTAACCAATTTTTTGACAAGCGATGAAAAGATCGAGAACCCGCATGTTGGTGTATTGTTAAATTTGATCTATTTGTTTTGTTCACCGTACTCCGTTGCTAAAAAAATATTATAATTTTATATTTAATACATCTATCATATATTATTAAAAAAAGATAGCAACGAAATTACCTGATAGGCAGGATCTTTAAACATTTCATAAACTTTCTCCCATTCGTTTGGTGGCATTGTTTGGAATGGATTTTGACACGCCTCTGTCGTAGTACTGAACTTCTGATAGTGTGCATGACATCGACCTTTGCACTTTCGAAATACATTTGACATCAGTTCCTCAATTGTTAATCGATTCCCTCGTTGGCTAAAATTTAGTTCAAACTCGTCCTTCAAAAAATTGTATACAATTAGTATAATTTTAAATGTTATTTAAATTAAAATGTTATACAAAGTAACTTATTACCAGACAACAATTTTTGATGTGGTCTTTCACATCTTGGGAAACTTTAGCCTAGGAGGATGAAGCCATCGGTGCATACGTGTGAGTAAGTGTACCAACGTAAGAAGAAAGCCAAGCTGCCAAATCCCTAAAGCTGCTGGTGTGATCATCAGGTATATCAATTTTAATTTTACTCATTTTCGTTACTTTCTTTATGCAGACACCCCTCGTGATGCTTATAACTCAACGCTGGTTTACAATAGCTATATATAGAATAATTAAAGCATATATTTTAATTAAATTATTTTATTTGAAAGATATATAATGATAAAATACCTTGTTCTGGTTCTGGTGATGTTTGCCCACCATTGTTGACAGGTGAACCATACGGGAAGTTAATAAGTGGTGGGGATGGCTCACGTATTCTTTTACGTTTAAGAGGCATATTTGTTCAAAATTATAATACATTATTATTTGAACAAGATACATTTCATATTTTTATAAGAATTATACCTACACAAATATCTGTTTGAAAATCATTCAGTATTAATTTTATTGGACCAGTCACTCTCATATTCGATAGACACTTCAGTTGATTCATGTTCTTTTGGCATTTCATCTTCAATTACTTCGGGTTGAAGATCTTCTCTGTGCAATGGGACCGTGTCATGTTGGCTTAGATCAACAATATATTGATGCCTGATTCATTTTCTTGATATGTTTCTTCATGGTCTAGACTATCAACTTCTTCATGTGGTTTGTCTGCCTCATGAATATAATCATATACATTTCTTGGTGTAAACTTCTCGACTACCCGTCATGGATTTCCGTACTCCAGATCATCTAAATAAAAAAAAAAAAAACTTGATTTGCTTAGCATGCGAGAATGAAATGATAGTCCTCATACCATTTGCGAGATGTATTGACACTTACAAAATATTCATTCTTACGCACTCCCAACCTAGGATTTGAGACATCCCACTAATTACATTTAAATAACTAGACCATATATCCCCCCACATACTTTAATGCTATGATATCTTCCATAATTCAGTAAAAATCGATATTATCATCGCCATGGCTTCCTTTGACTACTACCCCACAATTTTAAGTTTTCCTATATCGTTCTCTGTCTGCTGTGTGAAATTTATATCCACGCACTAAACATCTTAAATATTGGATGGCTCGCTTAGATGGATCACATGCCAAAGCATACACTTCTGGTGACATTTCACCTAAATGTTCACTATATTTCGATGCAACCTATATAAATAAATATTATTCTACTTATATCAATATCATATATAAATATGGTGACATTCAAGGTATAAAGTTCAAAATAATTGTGCATGTTTTTTTTAGTAATACTGTATGTTCAAACCATGAGGCAAATTCTTCTTTGTGTGTCTTTTCTACGTCAGTCACATCATTTGTTGCGTATGTTAATGTGAACTATTAATTTTTATCAATATATACTATATTATTATAAATGCACTTAAAAATATTATTAAATTAGATGATCATCACTAACCTCAAATAGTGTTCAATCTCTTTACAGTTATTCAAGACATACCATCTAGCTCTTTCAAACTCTCACCCACATAGGTCATAGCCCCTTGTGCACCTATGAGATGTACTTTCTGGGAAAAGACGGTAAATGCTAACAAAACTTCCATTTGTTCACCTTTATAATTTTGATCCAGTCTCGTAAATCTAGTATCAACCCCACCAAAATATATTGAACAAAATGTATACCACTCATTATGAATGTATGACTCTACGGTCAATCCTTCCGGACAAGTCTTACTCCCCACAGATCACTTAAGTTTTCGCAAAAACCATTCAATAGGATATGTCCATCTATACTAAACGAGACCAGCAACTAAAGCCTCACGAGATAGATGCTCAGCCAAATGAACCATTACATTAAAGAATGAAGGCGGGTACAAACTCTCCAACTTGCACAATATCAATGCAATGTCAGCTTCCATTTTTAATAAGGCATCAACTTTCAACGTTCTATTACAAATTTTCCTGAAAAATCGCCGTAATTTTGTGAGAGTTGTACGAACATCTTAAGTAAGCTTTCTGCGCACACCAACTAGCAACAATCGCTGCAGAAATATATGGCAATCGTGACTTTTAAGACCAGTTATCTTCCAATTATGAGTTCGGACACATCTTGACATGTTCGAAGTATAACCATCGGGTAATTTGATTGTCATGCACCAGTCACAGAATTTCTTTCTCTCATCACTTGAAAGTGTATACCATCCAAGGGGCATATAAGCTGATGACATAGTATCTTGCAAATGCAACTCTGATCTTATTTCCAACTCTTTCAAATCTTTACGAGAGTTGACTGTATCTTTTGTCTTCCCTTGTATTGACATCAGGGTGCCCAAAATATTCTCACATATATTTTTTTCAATGTGCATAACGTCTAGATTGTGACGCAGTGTCAAGGTAGACTAGTATGACAACTCAAATTTTTTTTTTTTTTGTCCAATTCAATTCCACTGCTTGTCGTTTCCTCTTTCGACATCTTGCATTCTTTCCAAATCTATTGTCTAGAACATCTTCCAATTGCGTGAGAATATCACCACTAGAATACTCTAGCGGTGATGACCTACAGTCAACCCTTCCATCAACACTGCTCTATTTGAATGCCATCTATGATCATGATGTAGATATCGACAGTGTCCCATTAAACATAATTTCCGGCCATTCGTTAACCACTAAAACTGTATATCTTTGTTACAAACAGGACAAGCCATTTTTCCTTTTGTACTCCACCCAGACCAGTTCTTGTATGCTAGGAAATTATTTATTGTCCAAAGTACTGCAGCATGCATCTTGAATTTACGCAAAAAGGACGCATCATATGTATTGACACCCTGTTCCCACAACTCTTTCAACTCTGCCATCATTAGCTGCAAATATACGTCTATTTTATTTCCTATTGACCTTGACCTTGGGATCAATATAGTCATCATAAAATAAGGATCCTTTATACACTTCTATGGTGGCAAATTATAAGGCATTAATATGACAGGGCAGGTGCTATGAGAAGTGCTCATGTTGCCAAATGGATTCAAGCCATTAGTTGCTAAACCAAGACGTACATTGCAAGGTTCTCTGGCAAACCATGGATACTCGTCATCAAATTTCTTCCATTGTAAAGAATCTACAGGATACGTGAGAAATTAATCATTTTGAACTCTCTGTGTGTGATGCCAAGTCATATCTGTCGCAGTCATCCGGGAAGTAAACAATCTCTAAAGCCGAGGAATCAACAAAAAATTTCTTAGCACTTTATGCGGTACATTACGCTTATCTGATGTTCATCTTGACTCATGACACACTGAACATGAATCAAATTCTACATATTGCTTCCAGAAGAGAACACACTCATTCTTACATGCGTGGATGATATTATAATCAAATCCTAAACCTCGCTTCAATTTCTTCGCTTCATAAAAATTTTGAGGTAATACGTTATCCTGTGGGAGAGCCTCTTTAAATAATTCAAGCAGCATATCGATGGCCTTTGCAGAAATATGACAAATAGACTTAATATGGAGCAGTCTGACAGTGAATGACAACTTGCTATGACGGGTGCACCATTCGTACAATTCTCGTTGTGCATCCTCCACAGTGATCCAAAGTTTTCATTTCTCTCAAATGATTGTGCAGATGTTCCATCTCCATCCCTGACACCAAATATGTTTGCGCCAAGATTACCTAACATCTCAGTCATTTCTTCTTCATTATCATAATTATCATTAAAAACATCAACATTTATGTCCTCCATGTTGATCTCGTTACATACGCCCATCTAATTGAACTGACTTCCAAATTTAACTCCTTTAGGAAAGGTTCACCATGTAAAACTCAATATGACTATTTATGATCAATTTCATTTACGAATAAATGATCCTCCACTACGATCATATTATATGAGCTAAGGTTTTTGCACTTCTTGCATGGGTATCTTATAAATCCTCGATTGTCAACACTCTCACAAGCAAATTCTAAAAAAGACTTCACCCCTTGTGCATACTGCTTATAGTCTCGACCAAGTCTATCTCTTAACAACATCCAACTCTTATCCATCTATAAAAAAAACCCAATTCATGGGATAAACACTATCAAGAAACTATTACAATACACGTGTTTAATTACCATATATTTTTAAGGTAGTTGGTCTTATCCGATTCGAGAGACTATCATATATATCTCATATATACTCAGTCCAAAACTCGTATGTTAGTAAAACATTTGGCAGCATTTCCCTACAATTCTCCAAGTATGCTAATCACGATAAGTCGTTGACCCTATTCATGTGCCGAGAAACTTACTAATTACATACCTGAAGAATATAAGAAAATGCTAAACAAAAATTCTAATTGACTAATACAAGAGTTTTAACTGAATATATATGCCATATAGATGATAGAATCCCAAACTGTCCACTTTGGACAATTCAAGAGTTGTACCTAAGAGAATATTTGACCACAACTCTCGAACGGGTCTAAGAGCATTGGCAATGGCTAGGCCATTGCCAAATGCAAGTGCAAATTGGAGAGGAATATGATAAAAACCCCCTGCATTGGCCTAACAAAAACTGAAAAGTTTTACATATTAACTACAATCTTACGTGCTCTCCATCTATGGCTAGCCATTGTACAAGGATCAAATATTATTTTATCTTAAAAATGTAAATCTTAAACCACAATTCTATCTTGGGTAGAAGAAATATTAGCATGGTTGTATATGTGATTGTTGGGTGAATAGTTGGCAATATATATTTATTGAATAATTAGGTTGAGGGAAAAAATAATTGAAAAATAATAATTTTATTTTTTAATAAAGTTATTAATTAATATATGAAGTGTATTTGTAAAATATTAAAAAAATATAAATATAATTAAAATAATTAATATTATATTATTATTTAGAATTTAAGACAGTTAGTCCAATGTCGACTAATCTAACTAAAAGTCTATATTATAGCTAAAAGGGTACATTGGAGTTCTATATTAGACTTGACAATAGCTAGACCATTGCCAATGCTCTAAGGTTTAACTGCATGTAAAATAACTAGCAAATCGAACAACTCAATAGTAAACATAACAATTGTTATAATCACATTCCAAATCACAATGCATTGCAAAATTACATTACAAGTATACATGATGGGACCTTAAAGATTTTTAAGTCGACCCTATAATTTTTTACTTAAATATTTTATAAGTACAAAATTACCTCCTCTGTTCGCAGCCACAACGCCGCCACCAACTCCAACCAAGTCCTCAAATCTCCAAGAACAAAAGGTATGGGTCCTCATCTTGTCCATTAGTTTGTTATTTTTGAAAATAAACGTTGGTTTTGAGGGAGTCAGATTTTGAATCAATCCGACTTCATTTTGTTGTTTTGGGGCCAAATGACACAAAAGTAATCGGTAGAAATGATGGGACTTCACTCCTAAATCATTTCTACCAATTAAAATCTTGGATTATGGTGAATCCAAGAATTGTAGATTCGGGACTGAGTCGACTCAGCCATGTCTGTTTGGCTCAGTTCCGTTCGAATGGAATTTAATGTCATTCGAATGAAATTCAGGGCCATTTGAATGGAATTTAAGGTCATTTGAATGGAATATAATTGCATTTGAATAGAATTTAGGGTCATTCGAATGGAATTTTATGAGGTCATTTGAATGGATTTTAAGGTCATTTGAATGGAATTTAATGTCATTCGAATGAAATTTAACTTCATTCAAATGGAATTTTAGGCCATTCGAATTGAATTTAAGGTCATTCGAGCTAAAGATGATATTTGCCAGCCCTTATTTGAATGGATTGGAATCTATTCGAATAAGCAGTTGCCAAACACTGCAGCATAGCATCATCAAACTTATTCACTTTAATTAGATTAAATAATTATTTTGTAGATCAACAGTTTACTAATAGCAAGTAGCAGCAAAAGAAAACGTTCCCGACCCCAAACAAGCCAAAGTAGTGAAGTGTCTCCTTCTCAGTCGGCCGTGAGGCCTATACTAGTTGAGCGGGAGATCATTCTGGATGACTTTCATGATCTGTCTTGGGAGGGATGGAGCATACATGACATCATCACTGATCGTGGATGGACTTTGATCTGTCGGCATAGGGGCACATCATATCTTGAGATGGTTGGTGAGTTTTACCATACCATGGGAAAGCAGTCTGATGATACTCTGTGCTACAACTTAGTAGTCCGAGGAGTGAGTATTATCTTCTCTCCCCCCGTTATTGTTAAGTTTCTTTATCTGTGGCGGGAGCCCGGTGCATATCTTGCAGCAGTAGTGAGAGTAGTGACTGCACCATCTGATGAGGACACACCACCCGTACCTCATCGCCAGTGCTAAGTGTAGAGACAGCAGAGCTGGATGCTGGCTCGGATGATAGTGAGAGCAGCAATGATGTATCTGATGACAGTCTCACAGACGATCAGGTTCATGAGCTAGTGCGAGACCCTTCGGCTCCTCCATATGATGGCAGTAAAGTGATCCGACAGGCCGACTGTATAGCATTTTTCAGAATGCTTAGTCTGATTGTCGGGTATAACATTGATCCGAAAAAATACAAGACTGATTTCAGGATCAAGCGGGCCAGATTTTTGTTACGGATAGCACAGCGGAGCCAATTGATCTGGCATTGTATTTCTTCCTCCGCATTTGAACAGATTCACGCTATCTAGGTGGAGGTAGTCTACCATTTGCACTGCTGATATTTAACCTCTTACTCTAATTAAGGGTTACAGTGACTTCGAGTGAGCGGAGGTCGCCACAGATGGGGCCCGTTAACAAGATCACATTCAGCAAGAGAAATGGTCATTTGCTGATGACTCATGTAGTATAGGATTTGCCTCTGCCTACTGATCCAATTTCTATTGCTGCTGCCTGTGTTGAGAGATAGCCTGCTGAGGCTCTATTGGCGAAGCACCGCCAAATTATAAAGCAGGAGTTCATTGAGCCCATCATGTAGAAGCTTAAGGACCTGGATGGATGCTTATATACCTTACAGGAGGTTTTGATTTACTTAACAAATAGATATTGTTAGTTATTATTTTACATTTTTTTTGTTGTATAGAATGTCTAACTCCTTTTGGGATGTAATTAATGTATAGTTTTTATTTTTAGTGTTTGCTAGCCTCTTTATTGTTAATTGTATTTTCTTTTCATTATACTTAATGTTCACAATAATAGAAAAAAATGACACTATCTTTAAAGTAATATTTATTTAACTAAAATATTTTTAAATTAATTACATAAAATTAATTTATGAATTTGTAAATATTTTAATTCATTGTAAATCATAATATATAATATATAGACATTTTTATTTACTTTAAAAATGATAACAAATTAATAGAAAAAATATGTATTATTACAGTTTTAACAATATATTATTACAATTAAATAATACCGTTCAAACAAGGTAATAATCATTCGAACCTATTATATTGCATTCGAATAGATTAATTATCTGTTCGAATTAAAATTTATTAGTTCGAACGGTTTAGAATTTTGGAGAAGATCTAATTTGTCTTAGAATCTCCGGTTTGATCTAATATGTATTCGTTCGAACGGATTTATAAGGTTTTCCATGTTTTGAGATAAAATTTAAATTTCGACCCTAAAAATTATTTTTAGAGACAAAATTTATTTCATCCCTAACAAATTTCGTCCCTAAAAGTCAAAGTTGTTGTAGTGTCTACAGGTAAAAACATTGATCTCACTCTTTATAGAAGCATGATAAGAAGCCTATTATATATTACAACAAGTAGACCCGACATAGCTTTTAGTATTGGTGTGTGTGCTAGATTTCAAGCTAATCCTAAAGAATCACATCTTACTACAGTAAAAAGAATCATAAAATACCTTAATGCAATTGTTGATTATGAGATATGGTATTCCAAAGACACTAACCTTACACTTGTTGGTTATTCAGATGCTGATTGGTAGGGCTAAGCAGAAATTTGAAAATTCGACTCCACCCCGGCTTTGCTCTGACTTCGACGAGTCGGAGTTTTTTTCCCATTGGAAGTCAAAGTCGGAGGTGGAAATGTTCCGACTCCGACTCTGCTCTGATTCAACTCCAATACACCGACACCAACTCCAACTCCGACTCCAACTTACCCTCCGACTCCAACTCCGACTTCCACTCCGACTCCGATGTCGATATTGTGCATATTTTATAAAACTGTGTATTTTTTATACATTAATCATATAGATTTATATATTTTATATAACTATACCTTATATAGTTAATTTACATTACTAATTTACTATAAGTTAATATATAATATATAGTTATATTATATATAATTATAGATTATATATATATTGTATATATTAAGGGCTTATATAATATATAGTTACTGTACTATGTATTTTTTATACATTAATCATATATATTTATATATTTTATATAACTATACCTTATATAGTTAATTTACATTACTAATTTACTATAAGTTACTATAAAATAATATAGTTACAATATAAGTTACTATACCTTATTTTAATATCAAATATCTTTTTTTATTTTATATATTATAATATTATATGTATATAGTATAGTTTATATATATATAATATACTCTGTATAACTATATATATACTGTATAGTATTAGAGTCATTAGACTATATATATTTATACTTATATAATATATATAGTTATACTTATATATTATATAATTATATTTTATATAATAGAATAGTTAATATATATAGTATTAAAACAAAATTAAACTTTGATTTAGGGTTTACAAAAAAAAAAAAAAAGGTTCAAAATGACCAAAACAAAGCCCAAACGGCGTCGTTGGACTCTGTATTGGTCACAAAAAAGAATAAATTAAAAACTAAAGTAAAACGGCGCCGTTTTTGGAGTTAAACGGCACCGTTTTACTTCAGTGAGAGAGAGACCCCCCCTGCGTGAGACCCTAAGTCCCTCACGGCTCACAACTCTCTCACATCTTCTCAAATTCATCATTCACTTAATCACTTGAAGGAACCCTAGCTCAACCGCAGCCTAGCCACAGCCTCCAGCTCCAACGGCATCGTTGCTTCTCCCGTTCTCCGGTCATCTCCTCTCTCTCTCTCTCTCTCTCTCTCTCTCTCTCTCTCTCTCTCTCTCTAACGACACTTCTCCCGTTCATGTGTGTGACCTCTCTTCTTTTTCTTTTACTAATCCTCAATCCCTTTTCCAGGTGCCCCAGTTGGCAATCCCTGTCACAGATTTGGGTATGTATATACTATGTTCCATTACATTTCTATTTTTTAGTTTTTATTTTTTATTTCATCGTGTCCTATTATTTTTTAGTTGAGCTAGACATTTTGTACACAGATTTTAGTGTGCTTTACTAAAATACTATTTTCCATGTGCTTTACTTTTACTAGATTTTCTTGTCCCATTTTGATAGTTTTAGTTTGTTTAGGAATTGGTTTGGGATTTTTGTAATCCCCAAGTTCTTGTTTTTTACGTAGTATTCTTTATCTGAAAGTGAGGACTATTAATATAATTAGTATTCGTTGTTTAGGAATTGGTTTGGGACTATTAATATCCCTGTAAGATCATTTCTCTCAACCACCAAGAAAACTAGTCACTCTATAAATAAGCAAAAAGCTTGTCACTTTCATTATCCATTTCTAGCTATATTCATATGAAATCTAAATTCTTGAGGCAAAACACCTGATCATTAAACATTCTACTTACAAAAGAAACTAAAACATATGGCAAGGAAGCATTTATAGAGTATTACATTAGATGGGACAGGGGAAGTTACACTCCTCATGTAACTTGTTCAGCTCAGCTGCTTTGTGAACACTTTTGACAAAAATAACAACTTGATTGAAGTCCAATGCATCAAGAAGATCATTCAATTTGCGGTTTTTCTCTGCCTCTTTCAATAAAATGTAGTGCTGCAAAGAGATTGAGGTGAAATGAAGGTAGGCATTATTTGAACAAGAAAAGAAAAGTCAACTTGCAAAAAGAAAGATTGCAACAATGTTTTAAAGATACCTGTACAATGAAGAGTCAACTTTGTCTCATCATCAACATAAATTTCCATTGGCTGAAAATGACATCCATTTAATTTGTGCTAGATTTGGTTGTGTTTTTTTAACTTGTAATTTTGAATGAATGATTTTAGGTTGTAATTTTGGTTATGTATTTTTAATTTTAGGTTGTAATTTTGGTAATGTATTTTTAATTTTAGGTTGTAATTTTGGTTATGTATTTTTAATTATAGGTTGTAATTTTGGTTATGTATTTTTAATTTTAGGTTTTAATTTTGGCGATGTAATTTTAATGTGTGTATTTAGTTCTAATTTAGTTTTTAATTTTGGTTGCACATTTGATTTTAGTTTTATTTTTTATAGTGATGGATTTTGATTTTAGTTTTATTTTCTAGAGTGATGGATTGAATGTGTGTATCAGGTTCTAAGGAGTAAGGATTTTCACTATGTGATAATTTTGGTTAGATAAATTAGAAATCTCAAATTATATTAGAAAAAAAAAATTGATATAGAAGCTCAAATCCGATTAGAGTCACAAATTATAAAATTGAAATGTTAATTAGGTCAAGGAAAAAAGTTTTAAAAAAAAGCCCAACAAAAAAGGCCAACTCCGACAAGTCAGAGTGGAGTGAGGTGCAACCAGAGTCGGAGTCGGAGGTCGGATTCGGCCTCCGACAAAGTCGGAGTCGGAGGACGCCAAATCCGACTCCGAAAAGTCGATGCTCAGTCCTACTGATTAGGTTGGGAATGCTGATGATAGGAAGAGTACTACGGGTGGGTGTTTTTATATAGATGGAAATCTTGTAACTTGGATGAGTAAAAAACAAAACTCAATCTCTTTATCTATTGCTGAAGCCGAATACATAGCTGCAGGGAGTTGTTGTACACAACTTTTGTAGATGAAAAAAATGCTTGATGATTATGGCTTTTCTCAAGATACTATGACAATATATTGTGATAATTCAAGTGCTATAAGTATTTCAAAAAATCATGTTCAACACTCTCGAATCAAGCACATTGACATTAGACATCATTTTATAAGAGACTTGGTTGAGTCTAAAATAGTATCCTTGAAAGATGTGCCTACTGAACATCAACTGGCTGACTTGTTTACTAAACCTTTTGATGGTCTTAGGTTTGAGTTTTTAAGGAAAGCCATTGGTGTATGTGATCCCAAGGGAGAGGCATTCTATCATACTAGTTTAGGATGTGCAACTTTTTTTTTAGTTTGATGCTCTTATATTTCAGTTTCTAAATATATATACATAAATAGCTCATTAAAAAGGATAAAAAAAATTTTAGTTTTTCTAAGTTTTTTTTTTATAAAAATTATTTTTTAAGTTTTTGAATTAGAAAATATTTATTAAAAAAAAACAAAACAGTGTTGGTTGGTTTATTTTGATTAATGCACATGTTTGATAAATCAAAATTTGAGCATGTGTGGCATTACTTTGAAAATTTCTGATCTTATGCACTACTCTTCTTTGTGCAGTACACTTTAAACATACTAACCCTATAGGTCATCTTGGCAAAGTTCATTTACAAAGTATTGTAAGGAACCTAAATGCAAGCATATTATAATTAAAATTTACATTGATATGTAAAATGCTCATAAAAGAGGGAGTTCATGCCTTGAATTGATTAATACTAGTTAAACCTAGTACATCAATGAAGAGCTTTTCTCTTGCCAAACATAAAGAATTCATCTATATAGAAAAATTCGGTGTTAATTCATTGTGGAAAAAGACAAACACCCTACACAGATCTATCACTTTAAGTTCTTACAAAAAAAATTATTGCTCTAATCATTATGAAAAAAGATGAGCAACAAACATGAACACAAAAAAGGGGTTTACAAACTAGTGTTTGAAGGAGATGCTCATGTATCTAGATCCTAGCATAAAGTTTGACTTTTAAGGTGAAGCAACAAACTCTTGTGAGCATTTATAAGAAGCAAACATTCATGAATAAAGGTATCAAAAATATATTGAAGAAATGAGTTCATAAAAATGCTATGGTATAAGTATACTCACTCGCACACTCACAAGAACTTTGACATTGATGATTTTATGAGGAGTGAACATCCAAAGTGACTGTTGCAACATGAGTGTGCTAAAGATTAGTATTTTTTTTGTAATTTCTGCTATGGTTGAATTGAGATGATTATAAGCATGTTACTTGTTTTTTTTTTTTTTCACATTCATGTTTATAAAAATAACAAAAAAATAATAATTTTTTTTCTTTCTTCCCGGATCTATGCAATATATTATTGTTGTATTTTAATTTATTAAATAAATCCAAAAATAAATTTATAAAGTTTCTATTTTGGGTCAAGATGGTGTATTGGGATATTATTCTAAAACAAAGTGCATAAGTCCTAGTGGGACTTTATGGCCTAGCACGTGCATGGGAGTTATAAGCCTTAAAGACTTAAAAACTATCTACTGCCTCTCTCATTTACTCCCAGCCCCTGAAACATAAACCCTTCTCTATACCCATTTCATGGACTCTTGGCTCTTTCACGCAAGACCCATTTCACGGTGCCTCTTTCACTCCCTTTCATCTATCTTCACTTAGAATTACATACATACCCTCTTCATTTTCCACCATCAAGGTAAGTCTACTCGAATCCATTAATTTTTATTTATTTTTTTTCTAGTATTATGCTCGGCATGTGGATAAATGGAGTCTGAGTTGTGGGTTTTGAATATAAGCATTGGGCTGCTCTGTTGAGCTGATTTGCCCGTAAATGGGTTGTTTTTCTTTTTTATTTCTTCCCTATACATGTATTGAGGACAAGTTTGTATAGCTCACGGGATTATGGCCTTTGTTTTCTCATGGGTGCACACCAAGTGTTTGTGATAATTCCTAACTCATCTTAGAATTTTTTTTTTTTTGGGGGCTGTTTTTAGGGATTCTCTTATACTCATAGCAAGCCCTTAAGTGTGAGTAGTTCACATTTTTTTTTTACAAAAAATAACAAACGAAAAATAAAATGTATATATATAAAAAAAAAATCAAGGGATTTTAATTTCAATTGATTCTTACATTTTGATTTTGGAAAAACTTTTTTCTGACTTGGTTATTGTATTGCTCCAGATGAGGTTCAAAGAAAGGGCAAAGAGCAAAAAGATCACTCCTCTCATGCCATCTAAGAACTCCTCAAGTGAGGATGTACTGCTATTTGAACCTGTGCAGTTAGGAGGAACTTTAGCTCCTCCTCCATCTCCATCTATGACTACTCCTACAAGTACCACTCTTGATTGCTTCACTTTTGTTGAAGCTGAGAATGCTTATCGGAATACATTCTCGAAGAGACCCGTATTGGGTGAAAGGGAGATTTCCATGGCTGGTTGCTGACAAAAAGGGGGAGCGGCAGCACCAGAGGGGGAGAACAGTGATAAAACAGAGAAGAAAAACTAAAAAACTTTATCATGTTTTTATTTTGGCTCATCTATGATTTGTTTTCTAGTTCATTTTTTTTTTTTGTCATAATTCAGATACAATTTGGCATGTGTTTTGCTTATGCTTTGATTAGGATAACTGACACTTATGTTTTTATTGAATCACAACTCTTTAGAATTTTCTATATTTTTTTGTGGTTTGCTAATTGACATGTTTTCAGGGAATTTACATTCATCAAACTGGTTTCGTCACCAATTCACCAAAGGGAGAGATTGTAAAGGAAAAAATTGGCTATAATTATATAACTAGATGATAAGGCTTGTCTTATCGTCTTATTTGAAATTGTTGGATGAATGTAATAATTATTAATTTATCTCTAAACAATGTTGAATCTATTTAGAAATCTTAGGTGTTGTTTAGATAAGTCATTAAAATTAAAATCGAGTCCTAGTAGATCTGTATTTATCTAGAAGAAAGCTGAACAGAGATTAGTCAATACAAAATAATGTTATCGCCAAATGTTAGCAATCCATCGGCACACGTCTTTGCCACTAGTGCTAACCATCAACAGAATCCTACTGTGACTGGAACTCTTTTCAGACTTTCTATTTAAAGTGATTCGATTTTCTTTCTAAGTAAGGAGTTTGAGCCACGAATTCTAGAAAATATATTCTAAGCATTTGTGAGAGAAAATTCACTTGAGAATTTTCATTTGGTTTTTCATATCTTCTTGAGTGTGATCGTCCTTTGAGTGTGAAGAAATATCGATTGGATTTTAGTTTCTGGACTTCCATAAGGGAAGTCAACATTTGAAAATCACCAGAGGTTTTGGTTGCTATTGCGGTGGAAGACAAACGGGTCATTTGTCTAAGTAATTAAGAGAGTCGAATTGCAAATGTTTTGTAATTGATGATTGCTTGTAATTGATCTTCCAATAATTGCAATTGATGATTGCATTTATAATAAATTGCAATACAAAAAAGAAAACTCATGGTGGCGTTTAGATAAACACCGTTAATAAATTCAATTTGCCGCTAACGTATTATTAGTGGCTTTTTAATAAATGTCGCTAATTTATATGATACGCTGGCAACGTAATATGGCGGCGTTTATGTTAACGCCGTTATTTTAAAAATTGGCGTTGTTTAGATAAACGTCGTTAATAAATTTGACAAAATACTATTAGTGGCATTTAAATAAATGCCGCCAAATTATATGACGAGCTGGTAGTTTACTTGTAGCGGCGTTTAGATAACTGCCATTAAATTAGGTCATTGGTGGCGTTAAGATAAACGCCATTAAAGTATTCAATGTGCCGCCGCCAACATATTATTAGTGGCATTTAAATAAATGTCGCCAATTTATATGATGCGTCGACAAATTAGTAGTAGCGGCATTTCTCGTAACGCCGCTATTTTAAAAAGTAGTGGCGGTCATATAAACGCTGTTAACAAATTCAATGTGCCGCCGTCAATTTACTATTAATGGCATTTAAATAAATGCCGCCAATTTATATGATGCGTCGGCAATTGTTGATGCAGCGGCGATTATGGTAACGCCGCTAGTATATGCCAAGGATGGCAACGATAAAATGGCGACGTTTCGAGAAGCGCTGTTAATGTAGTTACTGTGGTGGCGTTTCAAGAAATGCCGCTACATTGATACAAACGCCACTAATGAGATTTACAAATACCGGCGTTTGTACAAACGTCGGAACAATGAAAATAGCGACCCTCCACTACCGGCGGACCGTTGCGCCGTTAGAGAAACGCCGCGAATTAATTAGCGGCGTTTTTTTGGGTAGTTGCCGGCGTATAACCGACGCCGGCAAATTTGATTTTTTTTGTAGTGTAATAAGATTGATTTTCCTGAGTTTGGCTGCCCCGTAGGGTTTTACCTTTAAAGAGTTCTTTAAAAGGTTTTTCTTCATAACCAATCATTGTGTCTTACAAAGTTGATTATTTATTTTAAAGTATTTGATTTGTTTTATAATCTTGATAATTAAGATCTAACCAATTTGTTTAAGAAAATTGGTAGACAATTTCATGGTTTACAGGGGTACGTTGGGAATTTCATGTATTAATAAAAATATGTTTAATTTATAAAAACAAGTTATGCATGGGCTCTGTAGTCGTCTATAATAAATGGCCAAATGCACAAACTTTAGACACGTACGTTCTATATATTCATATATGCCCAAATAGCATCTGTCGAAATATTCTTACATCGCTTTGCTTTGTTGTATTTTGGTTGGGGTTTGCGTTTAAGATTTGGATCTTTTAGAATCTCTATTTGAATTTTAGGCGTAGTATTCAATTGAGAAAGATATAAACATATAAATGAGCCCTACTGCATATTTATTGAATATTTAACATTATTAAAAGATTCATGATTCTAATAACTAAAAATATTATAAAATCTTGAAGTCAAGTATTTATTTCTTTTTCACTCTATATACCAGAGTTCGAATAAAACATCTGATCATCCCCGTTTTCAAAGTATTTATCTTGGTTTCACTATTTAAATCAGGCCTCAATATAATTTGCAATTTTTAAAAGAAAAAAAGTCTAGTTAGAAAAGAATACTAATTAACCTGACAAACAAATTAAACAGAGGATCGTGTTATACCCACCGAGGGTGTTGTTTGAGAGATTCTCCCAATAAAGCTATTTAATATTTTTATTTTTATTTTTTCATACATTTTTTATATACTTAAATATTTTTTTAAAAAATTACAATATCATTAAAAAGTAATTCCTTAATCTTTAAATAAAAAATAATAATAATAATTGAGATCTATTGTCGGTAACATTAATCATCGGGCATATAACATTATTTTTAAGGTGGTGCTATATCCATAGAGGGTGTAGCTGAAGATATATGGGTTGTGATAAGGCTATTTGGCTTTTTTTATTTTTATTTTTTTTATTTATTTTTTTATATTCCTGCACATATAAAAAAAAAAATTCACAATATTATTTAAAAACACGTTTCTTTAAATAAATAAATTATTGGCATGCATTTGTCAAGATGAGTAGCACTATTCTTATTGTTAAATGAAAATTTTATCACATAGGGTATTTGCCATTGTCTGTCACTTTTTTGTCATTCTACCACCGGTTCCAACTTTAATATCATCAGTTAACTAATCTAGCGCTTATGGTTGAACTCTTTTATTTTCTTCTTATTTTTATCTTTTTCTTTTCCCAGTCTACATTTCTACGTACGACCCAATCGATAAATCGAATTATGATTTTCCCATCTCATTACAAAAACAAGCATAACGAATTTGCTTTTTTGTTTAAATTAAGAAACCGATCTAGAGAAGGAGAAGGAAAAAAATTGATTAATATTATAATTAAACAACTAAAATTTTGGAGAGAAATAGCAGAGATTAGTGTGTGCATTCACCAGATCATGTCATTCATGAGACTTGAGAGCTTCTTTTCGTAAGCTGATCGAAGGAGAATAATTGGAGAAATGGATGAGAATGAGGTAATTGGGTACTAATTGAAAACGACAGATCACATGTCATTTTTTTCTTCTTTTTCTTTTTCCATTTCGTTTTGTCATCATAAGTACTCTTAATATGTTACAATCACAAGATGATAAAGCTTGAGCCCCTTTAATTTGTTACAATCACAAGTACATGGTTATTACTTTTCAGCCTGTATTAATTGATTTCAACGTCTTTTTTTTTTTTTTTTTTTTTTTAATCTCTAGCTCAAAGCTATTAATTAATTTCCAATGAAGAAATGTGGAAATTAAGCGGATTGGAAACAAAAGTTTGATTCTTGCATGTAGTTTGTCTTGTATATAGCTTCAAGTACTCGTGTTATTGTTGAACTGATCAAAATGGCCTAATGCTAGCTGTATGTGTGTATGCAAAATCTATTGATGATCAAGGTCTTGCTACTAGAAATAGATCGATCGATTGAATGGAGCCAAGTTTTGATTTAGTATACTCTTGTTAGTGATATCAGTTATATATGAACAAAATTGAGAAAGAAGTGACACCAAAACATCCACAATAAAATTGAAAATACAACATTAATAATGCATTTTATTGATTCCATGTCGACACACGTACACATGATGATTGACAATAATCTAACAAATTTACTTTCCCGTGCTAATGCAAACTTACATGTTTACAAGATGCAAGACATTTATTATTATATTGATCACGACATTCTAGCATAAATATTGACAATAGTAAAGACATCCAAACAATGTATAGCAGCGATGAGGAGGATGCCACCTTTGGAAGTCCTAAAATGTTAGCCCAGTACCATGAAACTTTTCTTTAAAAATTTCATCTAATTTCTTTGACATTTGAGGTGTTAAATAATTTACCCAATCTCCAACCTCACCTAGGCGAAAAAGGCTTTCGGTCTTCATGTTGTGGGTTGTTCCACTTTTATTCACCTCCAACTTGCTCAAATAATCAAAACTACACAATCTTGAAATATCATTTATCATACCTTTTGTCTCTTCTTCTGAAGAAAAGGGACATTCCAAGAATTTGGCTATTTTTTTCAAGTGAGTGGTGGGTTGCTCTTTCAATTCCTCATATCTTAAGCAGAGTATCTTTTGAGGTTTTTCTAAACTTTCCTTCCAATAGCTCAAAACATGATCCCAATATGACCCAAAACTACTCACTCCCTGACAAAACTTATCAAAAGTTCATTCAAATGAATCGGTTGTCCTCCCATTATTTTTCAGGAAGTGCCAAAGTGACACAAAGGTATCCTTAGGATTCCTATACAAATACACAATCTTACACGTTGAGTGCTTAACAGATGTTGGTAGCAATGTATAAGGTAAATGAGCTGAAAAGAGCCTTGGAGAGGGGAAGGAGGTGAGATCTGGAACCTCTTTTTGATTGTAGAGATGTAAGTCCAAGTAGGGCACAAGAATATGAGGATTGTTTGTGAGCAATGGATGTTTTTGAAAATCTAGATGATGCTTTCTGTTCACTATAGCAAACAAGATAGCCTTCAACCAAGTAGTCCCAACTTTGGGAGGGGTCATCATTAGAATATCAGTCTCCTGAGCTTTGAAGTGTTTCTGGAGGGATAAAACTCCTTGCATGGACCTAGTTGTAATCCAAAATCCACGGTACTGACATAGGAAGCCTGCTGTTGGGAGGGAGGCCCACTACAAAAAAAAAAGGCTATTTGCGGCTAAATTTATTTCCGGCAGTAATATTTTAGTCGCAAATAGCCAGTTTTGTAACTTCGGGGAAATGTTTGTGTCAACTAGAAAATGTAGCCGGAAACAATTAGTATTTGCGGCGACATTTGAGTGCCGGAAAAATGTTGGCCGCAAATAGTTCGTTTTCCATTCCAAAATCGACTTAATAATATTTTCGCCGTTATACTTACATTGTTACAGCGACAGTTCTTTACCTGTTACGGCGACTTTCTGGTCGCCTTAATAAATTTTCACTTATTTCCCTCCCGCGTCATCTTATTTTCCCACGCTCGATTTTTCCCTCTCTTTCTTGCTTTCTTTCTCTCTCTCTCTCTCGCTCTCTGGTTCTACAGAGAGTTTCCGTTCAAAAGCCATCGCCGCCATCAACTCGCCGTCGACCCGCCGTCTTCTCCCCATCTTCTTGCCGGTGAGTTTGTCTTTAATACTCTCAGGCGACATTAATCTCTCTCTCACTCTCTGTAACCCTCATCCCTCCGAGTTGTATCGGAAAGCTATGTCCTTGAAACAAATTACAGATACGATTATGAGTTTCTTCTCTCCTTCATTTCTATCATTTTTGTAATTTTAATGAATCAAAATTATATATACTTTAGGTTGCTTTAGTGCCGCATTATATATTTCGTTGGGCTTGTGCACATTGACGAGGCTCTGTTTGTGTATGTATCAGCGGCCTCCAATGTTTGTGACTTTCATGGCTTTCTAGCTGATTCAGGAAAATAATGTATATAATCACTTATAAAAAAATAATGTATTATCTACATAAAGTCAGAATAGAAAGCATTAATTTTCTTTTCTTATATATATATATATATTAAGTAGAAATTTGAAGCAAATTAAAAGCACTAATTGGAAAATCTCAGGAAGTGGAATCTCAAAAGTGCCTTTGATCTTTAGGCATGTGAATTCTTTTTGGCTCATGGGGCCGACAGGGTAGTGTTCATAAGAATTATACCACAAAGGTCATGTACGTATGAACTAGCTCCTAAGTTTTATATATTAGTAAATTTTTCTAAGAATGTAATTAAGTGACAATCGTACTGAATTAAAGCAATGAGGTCTATATATGAGGTTGTTTTGTTGTGTTTTGTTTTGTGTTTTTTTTTTTTTTTTTTTTTTTTTTTTTTTTTTTTTTTGTTTTTAAATGTAATGTTGCTTTAGAAGGAACATATCAAATAAGGAGATCAAGCATATATTAGGTGTTACCCATAACACAAGTGTTGATAATTTCCAAATATCTTTTGTGTTTTATTTTGTTGGAATACTATAAATTATATTTGTAGAGCCAATATATGAGTATGTGTTCCCTTTTTTTTTTTTTTTTTGAGATTATGAAACCTCATTTGAACAATAATCAATAGCCAAAATAGAATGTATGTACCTATTTTAGTAATTGCTTCTTTAGAAAGATGCAGTTGCTTCTTTAGTAATTCAGTACATATTTTTTTCCTCTTTTATCTTTTTGGAGCATGTTACAGACTCTACACCCTCGAATTAACAGTAGTATATATATAGTCCCCCAAAGTTTCATTTGCATGTTGGGTTTGCTGAGGTGTGTGTCTGCATTATGCATGCCTGGCCTTGTACTGGATTAGCATATATGTAAGAAAGGAAACTACGGCTGCTTTTTAATACTCACAACCTTTTCATTAGACATATCAGTGAATAACTTGATTTTCTCACACGTGTGGGATTTAGCACTGTGGTTTTTATTCCATATTGATTCCGGCTACAAACATTGGTGGGTGCTTATGGTTATATGTTGTATTATTATTGAATTGTTCATATTTCAATCTGTACTCTCATGATTTGTCAAATCTGTTGTGTTTATGGGGTGAAAAGCTAGCATACAACTTTCTAATCTCCTCCTTATAAAAAACTAGCATATACAACTTTTTGTGTCAAAGATGCATGTAAACTTGTGCCTGTTCAATCTGAGTGAACTTTAGAGTGACAGGCCGGGTTTAAATTGGATTAAGTTAATAATTTAGAAGAGCAAAAACTTGTTCACATGTACAATTATCAATTTTGCTTTCTACGTATACATTCTAAAAGCTTGGAGATTTAAGTTAGTGAAGACTTGCCATGATAAGAGTAGATATGTTATATGTATTTTCAGATTCCCTTGTAGTTGCTTATTACTGATTGTGTTCGAAATGTATTGAGAAGTTATTACAAGCATTGAATCCACCTTAGCTGCTGAGTGCCCCCCCGCTCAAAAACAAAAGAAAAAGTACAGAAAATTCCTGTTGATTGAAAGATATTGTAGTTATTCTTGGGCTATGCCTACGGTTTGATATTCTGGCGAAAAGGTCATTGTTATCATCATACAAAATTGTTGGTGCATACTGATTTCCATGAACAAAAATTTTTCTTTTTTAGGTAAAATAAAATTTTATTGTTCAATTTTCAAGTATCAATGACAGATATGGACTTCCTGTGCCGATCCAAAGCAGTGAATTTCGTATCAAAAGGCCCACTCTTTAACTCACAGGGTAAGTGACCAATTTAAAAAATGTCTATAAAAATATAAACCACATCAACAAATTATCTACCTTGTAAGTATACTCTTTCTCCATGCCTATGATAACACCAAAATCTGAATGCCTGAAGTAGTAAAAAAAATAAATGCAAATTATCAGATTATTAGATTCAGTATTCACAGAAGGTTTAAACTTCAGGAGCTCCTCTTCAAATGGCTCAACGCCCCAGCAACTTAAAGAATCTATTGGTATTTTCTTAAACAAATATCCACCCTCATTGCCCTCGCTTTGAATAAAGCTCACTTTCCATCTAAAATATGATGGAAAGTTTCTGCTGCAAAGCCTTCACCAGATGACTAGCACTAGAATCATCCCTTTCCCCCTTCCTTACTGCATCAATAACTCCCTTCACATCCCCTTCAAACTGGACATCCCCTAAACCCAGATTATTAATGTGTCTGAGAGGAACATATTCTATTTCTGATTCTGTTAATTTTGATGGTTCTATGTTATAACTTATAAAGATGGTTCTATTGATGATTTGGAAATTTAAGTATGCTGCTGCATTTGTTAGTTGTGCACGTTTAAGACTTATAGTTTTCAAGTTTTAAGATTACTGCTAATACCCGTAATATGTATTCTAATGCTTGTTGTGATGTTTAAAAATGGCCATTTAAGTATGTACGCAAGAGTACCTTTCAATCATGACTCTTTAGTCTTGTTCTTATATTGAATGATCTTTCTGCTTGTTATTCATCATGATTTTTGTCAAACATAATATATAGCAAGCCACCCACATATTATTTGGCGATGGGCACCAGTTGTTGAAATAGGAATATATATATTCCTCATCATATTAATCCAATTAATATGCTTATTTAGTAAAATGTAAATGGTAGTTTTTTAATAGTAAATGTAAGTATTCCCCTGCACTTTAATTTGGAATTAATGGATAATCTTCTAGAAATCTTTTTATTCTATTTTATTTTATTTAAATGTGCTATTAAACATATATGTACATGTTTATAGTGGCAAAAGTGGCTGCTGGAGTGGCATAGAGAAGGCGTATGAACATCATGTCCTTTCTATAAATGCCTCTTTGGAATATGGACTTATTTTGGATGCATGTATGCAAGCTCTTTCTTACTGTCAAACTGTCAATTTGCATGCTGTTAATATATATATATATATAAATCTGCTATGCCAATAACCACGTACGATAATTAAAGAGGGATCAAGTTGCATATTTCTAATTAATTCAGCAAAGCATAATATTTGTCTTATTTAGTTAATTACTAACCAAAACATTTATCATGTAATATTATATATTACATACTTTGATTTCCATATTGCCGACCACTTGAATAAATGTGTCAAAGGTACAAGTACTACTCATAAAATAGTATTGGCTATGTTTGAAGAGTTTTGTGCATGGGTAGCATTGTTGGTGAGTTTTTTAGGTTGGATTTGTAAATATTTGACCTTGTTGTCCTTTGCTTGAAACTCATCTATAATGTTTTTGGTTTTAGTGCTAGAATTACTTCTCCTTGTGAAATGTAGCAATTGGATCATTTACTTGTAAAATAATATCTCTTTGTGGCAATTTAACATGTGCTCATATGTAAAGTTGGTGTGATATACTTAATCGGTGTTGGGTTTCCATCCTAGTATTATATAGCTTATAATACTTGAACATGAGGCCATTATTTGTGACTATATAAGATGACCCTTCTACAGCTATGACTATTGATATACTATGGGGCATATAGGATATATAGCATCTAGAAATAAGTATATTTTATTTTGATTGAGATTCCAGCCCCTCTTCTATATATATACACATGTATATTTGTATATATATACAAAGGAGTAAAGCTGCCTACCCTTTCAAACTCCAAAACAAACTTTTGTGATGCTTAAGTGATTTAACATACGATCTAGGTGGCATTGAGCTGCATTTATCCCTTACTAAACAACTTTTGCACCTCTACTTATTTCTAGATGGACAAGAGTTGGATGCAAATCTCTGATAGATTTGGATCTACGGAATATGCTAAAGGAGTAAAGGAGTTCCTTAGCTTAGCCCAAACTTATGCTACAAGTGAGGAAATTCGCTGCCCATGTGTCCGATGTTCAAATAATTACTTCCTACCTATAAGTCAAGTAGAAAGACACTTGTTCATTAAAGGTATTGACAAGAATTACACGACGTGGATATTTCATGGTGAAGAAGAAGATTTAATCATAAGTGATGATGATGATAATGTACATGATCCTGATGAAGAGGATGACTTCATTGATGATGTTGATGTTATGTTACGAGATATTCGGGCTGTGGGATTTCCTGATGTTCCCATAAGCGAATCATTCCATGCTACGGGTTCCACATCGGTCAATACATTTTCATCTCGGACTTTTGACCAGCTGTTGGCTGATTCCTGGCGTCCTCTTTATGAAGGTTGTACAAAGTATTCTAAACTAGCATTCACTGTCAAGTTGCTGCACATTAAAACACTTGGTGGTTGGAGTGTAAAGTCTTTCGACATGCTTTTACACTTGTTGAAGTCGGCTTTTCCCAATGCCCTTTTGCCAAACTCATATCAAGAATCACGTAACTTGGAAAAAGGGTTGGGCTTTACTTACACCAAGATACATGTTTGTCCGAATGACTGCATACTTTATTGGAGGGAAAATGTGGATAAAGATGAGTGCCCGAAGTGTAAACTTTCAAGGTGGAAATTCAGTAACACTAAGAAGAGGTGAATTCCTCAAAATGTTTTAAAACATTTTCCGTTGAAGCCAAGGTTGCAGAGATTGTTTATGTCACAAAAAACATCAGTTGATATGCGGTGGCACAAGGATCAGCGTGTCATTCAGCAAGATATTCTAAGTCATCCTGCTGACTCTGAGGTGTGGACGACATTTGATCAAGAGCATGCTTGGTTCACAGAAGATCCAAGAAATGTCAGGCTTGGTTTAGCTAGTGATGGTTTCAACCCATTTAATAATTTGGCTAAACCTTATAGTGTATGGCCAGTGATTCTTGTCCCTTACAACTTACCTCCGTGGTTGTGCATGAAGGATCCATTTTTTATCACTTCACTCTTGATTCCTGGACCAAGATCGCCAGGAAATGAAATTGATGTTTATCTTCAACCTTTGATAGATGAATTGATTGATCTATGGGATAATGGTGTTGATACATACGATGCAAAGGCCAAAGAGACTTTCAGATTGCATGCAGCGTTGCTATGAACAATCAACGACTTTCCTGCTTATGGAAACCTTTCTGGGTGGAGTACTAAGGGGAAGATGGCATGTCCATCGTGCAAGGAAGAAACAGATTCGATGTGGTTGCCATATAGCCGAAAGCATTGTTACATGGGTCATCGCCGATTCTTGCCACCGGGCCACATCTGGAGAAAGTAAAAGACTATTTTTAATGGCAGTGCAGAGCATCGTGATCCACCTACAATGTATTCAGGAGAAGATGTACTCATTCAAATCCAAAATATTCCTGATGCAAATTTTGGCAAAGCTATAAAGAAAAGAAAGCGTACCACAGAGGAGTTCAATTGGACCAAGAAAAGTATCTTCTTTCAATTGCCATATTGGTCGACTATAAAGATTAGACATAATCTAGATGTAATGCACATTGAGAAGAACATATGTGACAACATCTTAGGAACTTTGATGAATATCTCTGGCAAAACTAAAGATCATCCTAATGCACGTCGTGACCTTTCCACTCTCAATATAAGGGAGGAGATACACCTTATTCAGGATGGACAACGCATTAGTATGGCACAAGCATGTTATACGTTGTATGGAGTCGAGCGGACTGGTTTTTGTAATTGGTTGCACGGTGTGAAATTCCCAGATGGCTTCGCTTCAAACATTGCCAGATGTGTTAGTGTAAGTGACTACAAAATCTCGGGGATGAAAAGTCATGATTGCCATATTTTCATGCAAAGATTACTTCCTGTTGCAATTTCTGGATACTTACGCCAAGATGTACGGTTGGCACTAACTGAGCTAAGCACTTTCTTCAAAGAATTGTGTGCTAGAACATGTAAGAAGGAAGTCTTAGCGTGACTTCAATCTGATATTGTCGTTATTCTTTGCAAGCTTGAGATGATTTTTCCGCCTACCTTTTCTGACATAATGGTGCACTTAGCCTATGACTTGCCATGTGAGGCCCTGCTTGCAGGGCCAGTTCAATATAGGTGGATGTATCCTTTCGAGAGATATCTAGGAAAATTCAAGAGATATGTTAAGAATAAGACCTACCCGGAAGGTTCAATAGCTGAGGCCTATATCCATGTTGAATGCTTGAATTTTTGTTCCATGTACCTCCATGATATTGAAACTAGATTCAATCCTCCTGAACGTAACGTCGATGAACACTATAAGAGAAGCGGGCTTTTGTAACCAAAATTTAATGACCAAAATGACTATTTCCCGTAGTTTTTGTAGGAAATAGTTCTTTTGGTCACTAAAGTTTGGTCACAAAAGCCTACTTCTCTTGTAGTGGAAGGAGAAGAGGGTGTACGAGAGGGACTATCTGTTTTTTCACAGAAGGTGCGACCCATGAGTTTTGCATCACGTCGCCAATTAGATGATGATGCTTTTATAAAAGCCAGATGGTATGTTCTTAATAACTGCACAGAGATTGGAGAATACCTAAAGTAAGTAACCAAACTAGTTACTAACTTAGACACTTTCCATTCTCAATATACTAATTTATGTTGCATCCCCTACATATACTTATTAACCGTTACATGGGCTTTTGTCTAGTGAGCACTACATGCAAGTGAGTGAAGAGTATCCCAATAATGCCGATAGTATGCATGCTGCAAAATTTCCAGACTGGTTCAAGTCACAAGTATGCAAACTCATTTAGAAGTCACGCCTTATTTCCTTTGGCCACATATGTTTGTTTAATGCAAAAACATGTATTGTTTTTACTTTATTTAATTCCTTATTTGAACTTGTGATAGATTCAAGCTAGGCGTGCTGATAATTCCGAAGAAGTTTCGGATGATCTATATGCCTTAGCATGTGGTCCTGACCCTTGGGGTGCGTCCTATTCTGATTGCATAACCAACGGTATAAGATTTCACACAAAAAAAGGGGAAGAACATCGTCACACCCAAAACTCCGATGTCATGGTCATTAGTGAACAACCAGGATCTGAAAAACTTGAGTTCTTTGGTAGACTAATAGACATTTTGGAATTCCACTACATGGGTTGGCGTCGTGTTTACTTATTCAAATGTGAATGGTTTGACATCTCTGATTCCAAACGAGGGATACGTCTGGAACCACATCTTACTAGTGTGAATATGTCGTGGACAACTTATAAGGATGATCCATTTGTTCTGGCGTCCCAAGCATCACAGGTATTTTACCTAAAAAATCGCAGCATCCGTGGGGAATGGTATGTAGTCCAAAAGGTCATACATAGAAATGTCTATGACCTTCCACGATCATCCCTTATTGAAGATGATGAATTTGATTCTAGTGACGTTGATGCATACCAAGAGGATAATTCTGGTGATGCTTACGTGAGTGTCCATGCTGATGACATCCCACTGCAAACAGACATGCACAGGCCGAATGTTGAACCGGAGCAGGTTGATGTTGACACATTGGTAATGCAAAGGTCTAATTGGGACCACTTTGAGCAAGGTTTTATCAATGACGATACCAGCGAAGACAATTCAGATCACAGCGCCGAACTAGAGGGTAGCATAGAAGAAGATAGTATCTCAACGGAAGGTTCAATAGCTGAGGCCAAATTATTATATGGTGTTGTCTAAGTACATATTCCTTACTAACATTTGTGATTTTTCCAATGGTTAATAGCTGGAGATGGCTGCAAAGATGTCAGAGTTGGAGCCGGAGAAGAGGACTAATGAGGCTACAACAACAATCTTTAAGGAAGTTTTGGGCCAAAGATCAGGGTATGTAAGGGGGCTTAGCGAGATGGTTATTCCGGACTCATCTAGAGAAGCAACTAATGCCCAAATAGCAAAATTAACTGAACGTGCAGAAAGGTTTGAGAAAGCTGCTTCAGATTATAAGGGCCAGCTTGATGACTTACGAGCGAATGTCATGATGCTAATGGAGAGACAAGTTGAATACGACAAGTTCATGGAGAGAGATATGAGTCAGAGCGGCAGACATAGGGAGAGTCTCATAGAGAGACTCAGGGACCTGCATAGTTAATATTTGGCCATGAACCATTTTTTGTGAATTTTGATAAGGAGATGAAGGTGAAAGTAATATACTTTTCACAAAATGCCTCCTACTTAGTTAATATTTTGTTTAGGGTCTACTGGTGTGGGGTAGGTAGTGTAAGGTTAGGTTTTGTGGACATTTTGTAGCTTATGCCATTGTACATTTCTCTTGCCACCAAGTACTCACATGGAAGTTATTGGTCATTGGATGTCAAACTGCTACAATAAGGTAAGTAATGTCCTACACCCATAGGCTTTTTTATGTTCTAATTTGAATTCTTAACGATTAGCATTGCATTTTATTTGCATGTTATGATTGACTTCGATTGAATAGTACTAGAAGAAAGAAAATCATCCCTCTTTGGTGCTACTGCAGTTTTGATTTCTCCTAAACCATCTGGAAACCTATGAAGTATATATGAGGCCTATTTTGTATCTCTTCCTTTTTTTGTATCACTTTGTATCTTGCTATTAAAATTTCCTTGTTAAGAGCTTAAAATTTCTGTCCAATACTATTATAGACTGACTATTTGGTTTTATCAATGAAGCGTCAGACGATGGTTTACAGATTCGATGGCGAGAAAGAAAATTCAGATGAAGAGGATCGACAACACCACAACACAGCAGGTGACTTTCTCTAAGAGGAGGAAGTGCATATTTAAAAAGGCTCTGGAGCTCTCAACTTTCTGTGAGGCTGAAATAGAGCTCATTGTCTTCAGGTCTACCAGAAAGCTCTTTGATTATGCCAGCCCAAGGTTTCTCTCCCTCTCTCACTCCGCTTTACTTATAGAGGAACATATATCCTATTTATTAGAGTAAAGTAAGTACGTAGCTGTCTACTTGTTTATGAAGATTGACTTGTTCGTGCATTCACTAATTGGTTGAAAGAGAGATAGATGCTTAATTGAAAAGATGTATTTTGCTCTTGTTTTGTTGGTAAAGTTTCTTGAACTGATGGATGCTGTAGGTGAGTCCAGATTGCTTTGCATATAGAGTTTCTGGTGATAAAGAAAGATGTAAAGCTGGATAAGATTAGATATAGTTTTATTTATATGTGTGGGTGTTAGTTCTGAACAAAAACAAGCTAACCACTGCAATTTGAATGAGTTTTTAAGAATTAATTAAACCCTAATAGAAGAATATAGCTGATTAATAACCAGTCACCATCCAAATTTTTCCTGACATCTGAATCGGTTCAAACCCAAGCTGGCCTCCATTAAACTTTTCCATTTTAGTCATGCGATGATTAAATAATTTATGCTCATTTTTAGGTTAGAAATCAGATAAATTATTCCCAGCTGTCTTCATTGTATATATGGGTTAATTCAAGTGAAAACTTGAACAGAATGTCTGTTGATTATAATTAATGTTGATATTAAATGTGGAAAAATGATACTTGTAATCTTGAGTAGCTCAATTAGGTGTTCAAGTTTTTATTTAATTAATTACTGAAATTGAGGTATTGGTATTGTTGGAAATGACCATCTCATAAATCATAAAACAATTTCTAGAAGACTCAGATGTTTTCGTGACTATGGTGTTTGCCAGATTTTAATCATTTCTTAATATCAATGACATTACTTGTAGAAATAGAAAGATCAAAACTCCTATTGTTATATGGAGAATTTCCTGTAGTGAGAAATTTGTTGCTACATTGTTAAAAAAAAAACTCCCGTGATAAAGGCATGCATGAAATGCAATTGGTATTGTTTTGGGATGATAGGTATAGGTGGATGCGCACTGTTTCATGCTTGGGATATTTAGTGAAAGCCTCAAACTGTTCTACTGGTTTAGTTTTAGACACTTGTTTGATTTTTTGTTTTTTTGCAAGGTCCTCTATCAATTCTTGCTTTGGGTTTTTATTCCTGTGTCCTAGAAATACATTACACTGCATACTTTTTGGGTTCCTGCTGTTAAATGTCTAGAGGGTGAGAGCAAATGGTCTCATTAGTGGGATTACGACCCGTAATATGTATACTATATGCAGAACAAGTGAAACAAATATATTTGTTTATGTGCTGCCATCCCTGCCCATTTGCTTCTTTATTATCTTGACATGGAGTTCTATACCAACTATGCATGGGGAAATTTGCTGCCATCGTTAAAAAATCTAATTAGAAAATCTGCATGCATAATTGGTATAGAAAACATGTACGAGAAAAATAACAACATTGTTGAATACTTTGATTTATTGCATTTTGCATTCTATCTGGTTGTCCATACTAGCTAGCTTGTGTTTGATGACATCTCTAAAAGCTCATAACCTATTTTTTGTTCTTGTTTCTCACAGGATTGAACCAAGATATCAAGAAATAGAGCAAAAACATTTCATAAGCTGTCAAGGATTGATGGAACAGCTAGCTAAACCCATATAGAAAAACTTTCACTTGTAAATTTTTGTTACATTGTGATATGTTGGATGGTTTTATGTAAAACTTAAAACAATGGCAGTGCAGTGGTGTTGCGCCTAAACTTTGACTCAAATTAATGAACCAAAAATTTAGTGCAGTTTTACCTGCAAGTATACAGGTGTTGTAGTATCTTACAGGATCGAATCCACAGGGATTGACTTTTGTGATAAAAGAAATAAATTCAGACAATGAAACGAAATTACTAAAAGAAATGTGCAATCAAATGAAAATTGATAAAATAACTTAATCAAACTAAAATGATAAAATGAATTGATATGGAGAAAGACTAAGATTTCGAGGATCCGTCTAATAATTTATGATATTGTTTCCAATTGATTTACTTCAATTAAACTAAAATAATGATTCCGTTTAATTGGAAGATTTAGCATTTAAGATCAAGAAAAATAGTTGCTTATAATTGAGCGTGAACGATTGATGATTAAAACATTTACAAATCTATTTGAATACCACAGGGATTCCTCAAGCATTCACTGTATTCGGAAATCACAATGAATCAAGACGAGTATATAGATAATCAAAATATCCAATAATAAAATCTTTCAATCGATCAAGCTCGCAAAATAGATTTTATGTGGATCTGGAAATAATATTTAAATCATTAAACTTCACCTCTTACCTTAGTATGAAAATTTAGCCAAACATATTTATTACAAATACTATAGAAATCACATAAATATCATTTATTAGGAAACTAAAATAAAACATAAGAAATACTAAGCAACAATTTAGAAACAACAAAATCTGAAATCCAATTGAAAAATAACTCCCCAGCGTCCGTAACGTAGACGAACAATGTAAAGCAGTAAAATTAAATTCCAAACCAGCCCCCAAGACCCTTGTTCTCTGTCTTGAACCCCTTTAAAACGAGAAGTTACTGAGCCCATAAAATCAATGAAACCGATCGATTAATGGGACCTCTCCACCGACAGAAAATTCTTTCACTCATACGTTCACATCCCATGTCAATGTCTCCATTTCTATTCAGCCAAATATCACACGACACCTTGCTTTTATCTTTAATCAATCGACTCTTACTTCTGCTAGAACTAAACACCACTCCTCTCACTCGTTCACTACCAACCAAAAGACCAACACCTCACTCAACCCCATTTAATCATGCACCGATCGGCTGCTTCTCTCACATCCAAAAGAATAAATCCAATGAAATCAGAACACCTATACTTCCAGCTTCTAATCCCACCGACTTTTTCCTTTCTACTCTAATCATGCACCGACTGCCTTCTTTCACTCACATCCAACTCTAATTCTCTCAATATCTCTCCACGTACCCCTCTCTTCTCACAATTCCAATCCGTATATTACACCTCAACCCCTACACCGATTGCTCCCCTTTCTCTTCTCACCTCAAATCTCTCTCTCTACTCATGACCAACACACCTCAACTCCTCTCTATGTCCCACGTAACCCTCTCACTCTACACCTCTCCAACCGATTCCTTTTTTTTTTTTTTTTTTTTCTGAACTTACCTCTTTTTATAGCAAAAATAAATAGCCGAACAACCCCATTCACATTCAATCGGTTTCTTGCATTCACATGTTCTCTCAATTCCAACTGACCGACTGCACACTTTCAGCACAACATATTAACATTACACGTCTCTCTCTAATCTTGCACCCACCGGTTGCCTTTCTTCACTTCCCTTCAATCACGGCACCTCTCTTTCTTTACACACCAACCAACTAATATTCAACTCATGCACCGATTCTTCAATTTAATCAAGCACCTCTTTTCTCTCATCACTCCTACACATCTCCCTTGATTGAAAAATTAAACACGGCACTTCTCTACTCACCCACTCTCCTATCTCTTCTCTCCGTCCACTTTAACTGCACCAACCTTCTTTCTTTTTTTATTTTTTATTTTTTAGCCCAAATGCCTTCACGTTTCAGCTCCCTTTTTAGACTTTAATGTTGCACCTTCAAAAATTCTCAAGCCTCCGTGAGTTTCATTCAACCATGAAGATCACATGCATCTTGAATAATCAAAGGAAGAAAATAACCACTGATTCTTTATTTTGTGTCTTCTTTTTTAGCTGCCAAGTCCTTCCTCTCAACTAGTATGCATTTTTTATCAAAAGTTCCAAACGGATCTCATTTGAATTTTATTTAAACTGAAAATAAGAAGAAAGAAATAACACTCAAAAATAAATTATCAAAAACAGACTATATATGTGAGGAAATATTGTCCCATTAAATCATAGTTATAAAATTAAGCATAAACATGATATCAATCAATTAAAAATCACAACTCGTATTTATGTTTATTAATTATTTTTTTCATCTAAAACTAATAATAGTGTCATGAAGAATTTAAAATACATTGGTTTTAAATAGCTAAAACATGCAATATTTCAGCTCAATCAAGTGGTTAAGCTTCAAATATGTACTTTGAGGTTATATGAATGATGTGTGCTGGCAAAAATTGAATTTCTCTATATATAGTATTTTTTGGTTTATTAACTTGCTTTGTTTATTAACAAGCAAGTATTCAAGAAAAAACAACATATGAATGAACAAAACAGGGACTGCTTCTTTTAAATTTCCAGCAACAATATTCCGCCGTAATTGAGTTTGGCAACAGCAAAGTTTCACTATTTCTGGCTACAAATGTAGCTGCAAATACTTATTTCCGGCAAACAATATATAGCCGAAAAACAATTAGCAAGCACACCTAGTAACAACTATTTTCGGCTAAAAAATATAGCTGCAAATAAGAATTTCCGGCTACAAATATATAGCCGGAAAATAATTTGGCGACTAGAAACTAGCCAATATATATTTGCGGCTTTAAAAATGTAGCCGCTAATATGTATTTCCGGCTTAAAAATATAGCCGGAAAGTATTTTTGGCTATGGATAATGGATATTGACAAAAATTATTGCGGCTAAGTTTTATTCATTTGTGGCTATTATTATTGTCGGAAATAATATGTATTTCTGGCAATTATCAAAGTAGCCGGAAATTGTCTAACTTGGCTCTTTAATAGCGGCTATCCCTTGGCGACTAGAAAATAGCGGGTAATAATTACTAGCGGCTAAACCATGTGTTTTTTCCGGCTACTGGACCCGCCGGAAATGGAGCAATTTCCTGTAGTGAAGATATGAAGTCCCCGTATTGATCTGGGGTTAGTTCATCTTCTTGCAAGTGGTCGGAAAAAGGTGGATCGAGTGTAGACATGATTCAAGAAGGAAGGGAAGTACAACTTACTAGTATGATCGTGGTTTCACCAAGCTAAATTGTTCTGTACGTGGTTGATATTACAGACGAACCTAGCTATGTACTCTCAATGTTATGGGTATATATAGCCTGATCGAGGTATATATCATCATGTACTTCAACTTCCCAAAACATGCATTGCTCTCAACAAACTCATGTACATGATGTCTGATGGCATTGACGGGGGATGAGATTTAAAAAAAAAAATGTATATTGGGGATTTACTTAGCTTAGTCCATATATTGGCCTAACTTGGTTATGTAGCTAGGTTCGTCTGTAATAGATAATCGTGAACAGTACCTAGGTTACGTACCTACGTACTCTATATATTGGCCTAACTTGGTTACGTACCTACGTACTCTATACAATTATATTTGATCTTCTTTATTAAAATAGATAGAGCTAACTTGGCAGATTTCAAAGACAATGACTCTGATCTGGATCCCTCTCTCTCTCTCATACGTGGATCGAGTGATAACATACTATATGTGGAGTGATAATTATTGGTTATAAAATATTTATTTGCTATCCTTGTGTTGTTGCATGCATGGACGTTTGTGCTGGTACAGTATTGTATGTGGTGGGGGCACATGCATAAAACTCATGGACGGCATGTTTTGCATTTTCATTGTGGCAGACATAATTTTTGAGATTTCCATCTTTTTGTTGTTTAATGTCACGAGGGCAAGAACTTGAACCCATTTGAGTCGATCGACATTATAATAAAAAACAAAAAGAAAAAAATAGTACTATGAAATCATTAATAAATCCTCCATTCGCACAAGATATACCACTTTATTATTGAATTATAGCATCTGTCGAGCTCTTACATCGCTCTGCTTTGTTATATTTTTGTTGGGGTGTATATAATATTAGAATCTTTATTCGAATTTCAGGCTTATAATTCACTTGAAATGTATATAAACATATAAATAAACCCTATACATTTATTGAATATTTAACAATATTATTACAAAAAATTCACTCAAATAACTAGAAATATTATAAAATCTTCAAATCAAGTATTTATTTCTTGTCCACTCATAAATATATACTAGAGTTTGCCTCGTTTGATTACATAAACTAGATGAGATGAGAAATCTGTTAATAATAATAAGATTATTTATAAATATTAGTAAAATAGTTTGAATTAAAATATTTGTATGGGATTTTGAAAAATGAGATATGAAATGAAGCAAAAGCTAATAATAATATATACTCATAGTATCAATTTTTTCAAGCATATAAATCTCCAAAACATCATCAAGTACTTCAACATCTTGCAGTTTCTTGTACCCATGCATGTTCTCTTCAATTATGATCATTCTTGCAGGTGCTCCAGGAAAGGAAAAGAAGGTTGTTGAAGTGTAGATAGTTTTAGTAGGAAGAGAAAGGGGTAGTTAACGTTGTAAAACTTAAAATAACATCGATCTATGTATACAAAGTGTTAACGTTGTGCTTCGTATGCCTGAACAAGGTCCTAATAATTCGAATCGAGAACTTCACCTACAAACACATTGGAGAAAGTGGGCTTGGGGTAGATTAATGAATTTCTGATGCTTAAGTTAGTCTCTCGTGTATAGAATAATGACTGGAGAATAGAAGAATTCAAAAAGAGTTTTTCGTGCCTGGGTTGGCTTTTATACAAAATTTATGGAGACATTCCGTACCCTATGTCAAGGGGTTCATGTCATTCAAAGCATGCTCCACATTATAATAGAAAAGTGTGGAACCACGAAGGTCAGTTTGCTTCATCTGTAGCTCATGATCCGTAGCTCTCCACGAGTACGTCTATCAAAGGTAAGAGGTGAGTAGATCGGGGGGATGTCAGCTCAATATTTTCGTTCTTATTGACATTAGAGACTAGAGAAAAATTTGAGAATACAACAATGCCTTTTACCGATCACTCGATGTCAACAATACATTGATGATATTAATATTATTACGTATTTATTTTAGAGTAATGATATACAACACACTTTCATCCTATTAAGTAATATGTTGCTCATTTATCACCATTGGATGATATAGAAATATGTAATAAATGATCATTCAATGGTGATAAATGTGTCACATCATACTTTGTGGGATAAAAATAGGATGATAATATGGTGTATAGAATTTTCCTTTATTTTATTTACTAAGCGAATGCCAACGTACACATATATATAATATAATATATATTTTATATTTATTTATTCATGTATTTATTTTACATATTTCATGGGTTAATTTCTCTGTGTATATATTTTTTAATATATATTGTTGGTACAAATTCAAATTAATATGAGATATCAGTTACCTTATCTAAAATTATTCAGAATAATATCAGTTATTTTATTTTAAATCATATATTTATGTTAATTCTTTCCTTGTTAGAAAAAATCTAGTTTTAAGTTTGGAAGTGATTATAATATCTATCATGATAAAGATAACCTAGTGGATGAGATAACTATTTTTATTGAAAATATAGAAAATTTGAAAAAAGAAAATGGTGGTGTAGTTTTGAAGTTTAAAGATCATAAAACAACTTTTAAGATAATTAACTATATATGTTGATTTTCTTGGAGTTGAGGATTTTTTTTCAAATTCTCTTATGCAAAATATTTTTCCTGGAACTCAGATGTATGAAAGAAACTTAATTTTAGAGTATTAGATGTTCAATATTATTTTATTTTGAGTCAATAAAATTAATTTTAGTTTTTCTATAATCATCAAGATGATACAACAAAAAGAAAGAAAGATTGGTCTAATTGAACATCTAAGAGATTGAGGCAAAAAAGTTTAAAATTCGATGACGAACTCTCTCCAACCCAGTGAGAATGGCGTAGATCCAAATTAATATGTGATATCAGTTACTTTCTCTAAAATCATTAGAATAATATCGATTATTTTATTTCAAATCATATATTTATGCTCAGTCTTGCTTTGTTAGTAAAAATTTGGGTTCAAAATTGGAAGTGATTCTGATTTTGATTTGACCAAATTTTTTGTAGGATTCTTTTTTATTTATGTATTAATTTCTTATACAATAATTTAATATTTTTCCATTTTTAATTTCCATAATTTCGAATTTTACAACTATAAGTCCAGCTAGTGGGTTTCACAAAATAATTTTGAATTTTATTATTAATCAATATTATTTAAAGTTTTTTCTGTATTTTGGGCAAATCTTATATCATTTCTCTACAAATTATTTGTTGAAACTAGCCTGAAGGATAATTACTATTTTTTCCGGCCTCAATTATATTATATATTATTATATGTATGTAAAAGATATGTGTATGTATGTATATCAATATATATGTATCTAGCGCATATGGTTGAACTCTTTTATTCTCTTCTTCTTCTTCTTCTTCTTCTTTTCCCTTCTGCATTTCTATGTATGCCCAATTGATAAATTGAATTATAATTTTCCCATCTCATTGCAAAAACAAGCAAAATGAATTTGTTTTTCTGTTTACATTACGAAACTGATCGAGCGAAGGAAAATAAGGTTGGATTAATATTATAATTAAACAACTTAAATTTTAGAGAGAAATAACAGAGATCAATGTGTGCATTCACCAGTTATTGTTGAACTGATTAAAATGGCCCAATGCTAGCCGTATGTGTGTATGCAAGGAACCCCTTTCTCTTAAACGGAAAGCTAGCCATAAAAGAGCTGAATTGTCAAAAGTTGAGAAAGTGAAATACTTTTTGCCAGAGCTTTTGGGGGCTAGGGTTTGACAAAAAGTATTTCACAATTGGTTAAAACAAGTCGGAGTAGAAGTGAGATTGGAGCTTACACAATTTTGAATCAAAGTTAGAGTTTAAATTTGAATTCCAACAAAGTCGGAGTCAGACAAAAGTCTGAACTCACCCCTACATGGACAGCACAACATTTGGGTGGACAGCCTAGCCTACACCTCAAAGGCAGCGGAAATTTTGTTGGTGTTGTAGTCATTCTGTTACCATGATCTACTTTGATCGAAAGATACTATCAGAATGGTCGAAAAGATCTAAAAAGTTTCCGTTTCAATACCTTATTTACTGGAGTTATAACTATAGATTGCATTCTACCTCTAGCACCTAACTTCCCTTCCTTCAATATATGTATATATCATGAATCCATGTACTCAACCCTTTTAAGCCATGTTTTATGAAATATAATTTGGGGTTTTTAAAAGGAAAAAACATATGGCCAGTAAAGGGAAAAGACACTAATTGAATATAACCTGATTAACAAACAAAATGAAGATCTTATTGGTAGATTAGGTACACAGATTTGATTCTTGCCGGATTTTTCGTACCTAATCACAAACAATGTGATTCACGCATTAATCAATCATTCATGAATAACAATTAATTGGGCACAATTGACAGCTAATGGGTCCAAGAGAATGACTCTTTTGTGGGACATTGTTAAATGTTCACTGACTACACCAATCAAATTAAGTTTGTTGTTACAGTACTGTAACAACAAACTTTTTTTACCAACCCCAAATGTGAACAAGAAACGATAGATCTATCAATGCACATATTTTGTATTGATTTTTTTAATTTTTTTTATTTAATGATTAAGAAAATATTTTTTAATAATTTTACTATTTTTTTAAATGTTTAAAAGGGTTTAAAAATGATTGAGGAAAATAAGAAGTAAAAAAAGAGAGAAGAAACAATCTACACTATTGATATCCAGTATTGAATTTTCCGTAGAAGTAACAGCACTCAATGTGAAATGTGTGTCAATATATATATATATATATGTACGTAAAGATTTTAAGAAGTTGAAAGTTTAATTTAAAGGACACATTAATCATGCGAAAGGACTGTTAGTTCACACTTGAAAACCAAAACAATGAGGAGCACATCTCAGGAAAAGCATCCTTCGAGGCTGGGTGAAACCATTGACTCGTACAGAAGCAGTTTGCAATACATACCAACGGAAGACATAATGTAAAATAGCCTTCTAAATCATACACAAGCTATGGTCAATGCAACCGCAACAAGTATGACACGATGATGTTCGTCAACACACTCATCTTCCAATTTTCCATTCAGGCGTGAATCTACGAAATGAGTTGTGATTTGAATATATGGTGCTTATAGCCTATTTGCTATTAAGAAATTATATTCGAACATTCCTTGACTACAAACCCTAAAATCAAAAATCTCTTGATTACAATCACAATAAAACAAATCAATCACATATTCTGAAAATCCATTGTCAAAATTGTCCCAAAGATGGTACAATAGCAAAATCTCAAATCACATACTTACTAGATGGCTTGCGCGGTGCTGCGTAGACGAGTCACGGCTGGAGTGGCTTGCTTTCATGCGAAAGAAATGTTGCTATCAGATGTTTTGGTAGCTAACGAAAAGAAAATCAAAGAGAAAAGGGAGAGAAATGGTGGACTCCGTGATAGTGCAAATGCTGCTCTCGAATCCGAGCGACAGTTAGAGAGAGAGAGAGACAGGGAGAAAGTGGGGGGAAACTAATACACAGGGAGAAGAGAGGTTTTCAAAAGACATATTACAGCGACTAGAATTCGCGGTAATAAGTCAAGTCTAGTCACGGTAATAAGCCAAGTTTATCAAAACCGAAATTGTGGCAAACTTTAGTCGCTGTAATAAGTTATTACAGCGACAAAACCTTTAATTCGGGCTACTTTTTCTTAACAGCCACAAAACTTTGCCTAAAATAAAAATATGAGTATTTCCGGCGGTAATAGTGTTTCTGGAAATAAAAATAGCCCAATTTGCTCTCTTTTTTTTGTAGTGCGCTTTTTAAACTTTTGTTCCAACAACTCAAAATATGATCCAAATAGAGTCCATATTGAGAGAGAACTCGGGAGAGATATGCTATCACGATGTAAAACAATCATGTTCACCCCTGTGTGTATGCATTAACCAATATGCAAAAATCTATTGATCGAGGTATTGCTACTAGAAATAGATCGATTGATTGAACGGAGCCAAATTTTGATTTAGGATGTTAGCGATATCAGTTGTATATGAACAAAATTGAGAAAGAAGTGACACCAAAACATCGACGATAAAATTGAGAATACAACATTAATAATGCATTTTATTGATTGCCTGTCGACACACGTACACATGATGATTGACAATAATCTAACAAATTTACTTTTCCATGCTAATGCAAACTTAAACATTTACAGGATGCAAGAGATTTATTATTATATTGATCACGACATTCTATCATAAACATTGAAAATAATAAAGACAATCAAATAATAAATAGCATTAGCAACGATGACGATGATGCAATCTTTGGATGCCCTAAAATTTTAGCCCTGTACCATGAAATTTTTCTTTAAAAATGTTATCTAATTTCTCTGACATTTGAGGTGTTAAGTAATTTACCCAATCTCCAACCTCACCTCGGCGAAAAAGGCTTTCGTTCTTCATATTGTGGGTTGTTCCACTTTTATTCACCTCCAACTTGCTCAAATAATCAAAACTACACAATCTTGAAATATCATTTATCATACCTTTTGTCTCTTCTTCTGAAGAAAATGGACATCCCAAGAACTCGGCTATTCTCTTCAAGTGAGTGGTGGGTTGCTCTTTCAGTTCCTCATATCTCAAGCAGAGTATCCTTTGAGACTTTTCTAAACTTTCATTCCAATAGCTCAAAACATGATCCCAATATGGCCCAAAGTTACTCACTCCCTGACAAAACTTATCAAAAGTTTCTTCAAACGAATCAGTTGTCATCCCAATCTTTTCCAAGAAGTGCCAAAGTGACACAAAGGTATCCTTAGGATTCCTATACAAATACACAATCTTACACTTTGAGTTCTTAACAGATGTTGGTAGCAATGTATAAGGTAAATGAGCTGAAAAGAGCCTCGGAGAGGGGTAAGTGGTCAGATCTGGAACCTCTTTTTTATTATAGAGATGCAAGTCCAAGTAAGGCACAAGAATATGAGGATTGTTTGTGAGCAATGGATGTTTTTGAAGGTCTAGATGATGCTTTCGGTTCAGAATAGCGAACAAGATAGCCTTCAACCAAGTAGTCCCAACTTTGGGAGGGGTCATCATTAGAATATCAGTGTCGTGAGCTTGGAAGTGTTTTCGGAGGGATAAAACTCCCTGCATGAACTTGGTTGGAAACCAAAATCCACGGTACTGACTTAAGAAGCCTGTTGTTGGGAGGGAGGATATGAAGTCACCGTATTGATCTGGGGTTAGTTCATCTTCTTGCAAGTGCTGGGAAAAAGATGGATCGAGTGTAGACATGATTCAAGAAGGAAGGGAAGATCGTTGTTTCACCTAAATTGTTCAGTACGTGGTTGATATTACAGACGTACCTAGGTACTGTCAATGTTATGGGTATATATAGAGAAGTACAGTACCCGATCGAGGTGTACATCATTATGTACTTAAACTTCCCATAACATCCATTGCAGACAACAAACTGTACATGATGGGGGACTTCCCATAACATCCATCGCTGACAACAAACTGTACATGATCGGAGATAAGATAAGATTAAAAAAAAAAAAATGCTGTACATGGGGGATTTACTTAGCTGCCCAACTAAATGAAATCTATCACCTCTCCTTACGTGTCAATATTCACGTTGTTTTTTAAAAGTAGGAGTAATTTTCTACATAATCTCATTTAGTTATATAAATCTTCTTTTTTTATTTGATTATTAACATTTTTTTAAACTCTAATACAGAATAAAATAAAAATTCAATTTTTTTTAAATTTTAAAATAAAAAATATTCAAAAATTATATTTTAATAATATTATATTTAACTTTTAAATTTTATCTTATATTATTTTACATACTGTCGCTTACTGAGTCGTCAGCTGACGTGACAGGTTGTCAAGTCAAATTAAAAAAAATAAAAAACAAAATAAAAGAAACTATTATTTGCGTTGAGAAAAAAGACTCTGGAGTATGAAGTCGTGCTACAAGGGTCTTACTCACCAAGATAGCAAATCACAACGATAGATCTAGGTGGCCAGGTCGAGATCGACAGCAGCAAGTGTGATGGTAGAAAAATGATGTGAGAAAAGAAGGTGGAAAGAGAGAAAATGTGGAGGAAGAGAGAGTCTTCACCGCACTGCCGTGCTTGAAAGGTTTCGAGTGCACCGGTTTGGTCGTTTAAGGTGGGGGGAGAGAGAGAGTATTCAAGTCTGGGGGGTTTGAAGAAGTTGTGCTTGGTAGGACCACGGTAGCTCTTGGTTGAGATGGGAAGGTATAGTTTTAGGAATGCTCTGTTTTTGAGGTATAAAAACAGAGGTCATGCTTCATGGGTTTTCCCATTTTATTAAGTTTTCTCCATTTTTTTTTTATGTAGATTTTGTCAAATGGGATTTCCATAGTAGTGGATTTTTTCCTATATTTTTTTTTCCCTTCGGGTGGGATTTTCATGGTAGTAGATTTCTTTGGTTTTTAGAAAACTGTAAATGTAGTATTCTTCAACCTTCTTTTTTTTCTTCATTTTTTTTTTCCTTCAGATGAGATTTCCATAGCAGGGGACTTATAGTTTTCCTTCAAATGGGATCTCCTTCAATTTTTTTTCCTGTTTCTTCTCTTTACCACTTGGTTTTAACATCCCAAATTGAATAAAACGAATCGTTTCACTATAAATCTTGGACGACTGCAAGACGTCTACACGAGCCGACTGCATTTAGAGTTTTCCCATCTCATATCATATATAATCAAATGAAGTGTTAATATTTGTGGGCCTTTTTTATATATACTAGGATGGAAGCAACTTTGGTGAAAGAACTATTTTTAAAAAAATAATATATTTGTGGGTGATGATAGTTAAATAAAGTACAATAATTACATGCTTGCATAGATTAGAAAAGAAAAATTAGTTCAAAATATGACATAGTCTAACACATATTTATAATATCGATAATTTTAACAAGCATGCGATAAGTTTAATAGAAGTCTAACAAAAATATTAATTCAAAATATGAGTCTTTTGATGCCAGACTTTATAAGATCTAGTATATCATTTTGTATCATTTTCTATAGAATTAATAGAATTAATAGAGACGATATTAAAATTTTTATGTGGTTGTTAGTTGCAAAGCTAACTACGCGCAGATGCTTTGTACTGATATATATTATAAGCATTAATAAAAACAAAGCAAAATATATAACTAACTGCATATTTATATTAAAAAAATAAAAAATTAATTTAATATTTATAACACTAAAAATAAGAAAAAATAAAATCAAGCAAAACATTAAAATCTTTTTTCTATAAACATCTAATTCCTATGAGCGGAATGTCAGGACAGACGTCTAATTTTTTAATTTTTGGTCGGGCATTGTTAAATGTTCACTGACTACACCAATCAAATTAATCAATCACTGTAACAACAAACTTTCTAAGGAAAAATACACTAATTGATTCTTGCCGGATTTTTCGTACCTAATCACAAACAATGTGATTCACGCATTAATCAATCAATCACGAATCACAATTAATTGAGTACAATTGACAGCTAATGAGTCCAAGAGAATGACTCTTTTGTGGGACATTGTTAAATGTTAACTGACAACACCAATCAAATTAATCAATCACTGTAACAACAAACTTTCCAAGGAAAAATACAGATTCTTGCCGGATTTTTCGTACCTAATCACAAACAATGTGATTCACGCATTAATCAATCAATCACAATCACAATTAATTGGACACAATTGACAGCTAATGGGTCCAAGAGAATGACTCTTTTGTGAGACATTGTTAAAATGTTCACTGACCACACCGATCAAATTAATCAATCACTGTAACAACAAACTTTCTAAGGGAAAATACACTAATTGATTCTTGCCGGATTTTTCGTACCTAATCACAAACAATGATTCACGCATTAATCAATCAATCACGAATGGGCACAATTGACAACTTATGGGCCCAAGAGAATGACTCTTTTGTGGGACATTGTTAAATGTTCACTGACTACACCAACCAAATTAATCAATCACTATAACAATTAACTTTCTTGACCAACCCCAAATGTGAACAAGAAACGATAGATCTATCTATGCACATATTTTGTATTGATTTTTTTAATTTTTTATTTAATAATTAAGAAAATATTTTTAATTAATTGGACGATTTTTTTAAAATATTTAAAAGGGTTTAAAAATGATTGAAGAAAAAAAAAAGAATAAAAAAAGAGTGAAGAAACAATCTACACTCTTGGTATCCAGCATTGAATTTTCTGTATGAGTAGCATCACTCGATATAAAATGTGTGTCTATATATATAGAAACACATTCATATTCTAAATTAAACATATTTTATAAAATAAATTATAAAAATAGTATTGTTTTATAAAAAATACTCCAGTCTCAAAGCCACCCAAAAAGATATTTAATGGTTTAAAATTATTATTTTTTAAAAAATTTAAACTGATAAGAAAATATAAATTCTATTATTTAGTTTATATCTTAATACTTCTACTCACGTGTGAGTTAGATTCTCTCTTAATGAATAGCTTAATATGTGAAATATTTAATTAAATATAATAGAGAGAACTTGGAAGGGAGAGAGACGTCAATGAGAGAGAGTATTTATACTGTTTGAAATTGAACAAAACATAGCAAGTTAGAAGGACAACAAAGGGAAACAAACAAGTAATTCAAATATTGTGAAGAAAACAAATAATATTATGTGAAGTAGTTGCCTCTTTTCCCCATTTGGTGTTGGTTTCATACGAACAGGAGGCCAATAATTGAGTCACTTTTTGCAAACTATCCTGATCGTCCATCAAATTTGGTTAGTAGATTCGAGAAAAATAAATAGAAGATAGGGTGTGAGAGACCTAGAGCGTTGGTGGGACTAGTTGAGAATAGGTGAGAGTGGATTGTAAAAAAATATTTCCCAACCTTGAGATGGAAATATCGATATCACAAAAAGTTTGATTTAATAGGATACAATTAAATAGAGTTTATTAACTTTAAGTGATGATAACTTTTCATACCGGCGGAGTATTCACAAGAGGTACTACAGAACATATACGAGCCCCTTCTAATGGAAAAATAAGATTCAATGAGGATTTGGCTCATCCCACACGTACACGTCATGGGCATCCCGCTTTTTTATGTTATATAGACTTGTATGTAACTATTAAGAGTGAAGATATTATACATGACAATGTGACTATTCCACAAAAAAGATTTCACATAATATCAAAGTAGAAATTATGAATTTGAAACTGACTCTATACTCTATCTCATTTAATTAAATATTCTACGTATTAAACTATCTATTAAGAGGGAGTTTGGCCGACATGTAAAAAGTATTAAAATATAAAATAAATAATAAAATCCACATCTTCTCATCAACTTAAATTTTTTGAGACAAGCGATAATTTCACATCTATATCTCTACCAATTTTCACCCACTCTCAACAACTTTCGTAGAAGGAACTGCTGGAACTGTGACTTAAAGGGCACTGGCCTCTTCTATCTATTTAAAAATATGTGCTCCTCGTCAAAACACCATATTTTTATGATCTTGCTCATGATCATATGTATCGCTTTTCAAACTATTTAGTGATGATCTTTCAAAAAAAAAAAAACTATTTAGTGATGATTATGACCTTATAATAATCTAAAAAAGTGCCATTAAGATACGGACTGATCATGAAGCTGAGCCCACTTTGATTTATAATTTGCTGACATTTTGCCTTAAAAATAGTTGGTATCTAGGATATTATAACTGATCTTGTCATCTTGGGTTTTGATCTCTGCCAGCCATGCATGTTTATGCCAACCTACCCTAAAAAGAATAGATATTATTTAACCTCAGTTAAAGTAGCATTTGTGAGAGTAGGTAAGAGTGTTCAGTAGAGTGTCAAATTGTGGTAACGGATAATATTCATATAGTATCAAAACATATATATTATACTATAAAACTCAATCATAACCCGATCCGTTAAGTTTATCGTGTCAAAATCTCAAACCCTAACACGACCTATTAACATAACGGGTCGTATCGTGTCAACCCATTTTGACCCATTAGTAAATATTATAAAATAGGTTAACACGATACAATATGACCCATTTCAAACTATTTATGTAAATAGATTGAATAGACATAAAATTAATTAGTTTGACTTGATTAAATTAGTATAATTTTATGTAAATTTTAAAATCATAATATTTATAAAAATTACAAAGCTAACTACAAATTTAAAATTACAATCCAATAATAAAAATATCGAAATTGAAATTCTAACAATTTTACTTTTAGATATAAGGATATAATTATAATTTTAACTTTTTTATCGTGTTATAACGTGTCATAACGGGTTAACCCGTTATCAACTTGTTAAGCAATCGTGTCTTAACGGGTCAACCCGTTTTGACCCGAACCCATTAAAACTAAACCCTAACCCGCTATTATCATGTCGTGTTTGTGTTGGGTTAACGGATCGTGTAAAATATTGTCACCCCTAGTGTTCAGAGATATTGTCAAGAAAGAAAATAAAAGAGAGAGAGAACTTTTTTACGCAAATCATGGCGTAAAAAACTCATATTGAGAGAGAATTTGGGAGGGCGAGAGCATAGCTGACAATGGTAGAGAAGATTTTCTCCCATCTACCAATTTTTAATTAGATCATGTAATTATCTAATTTCAATAATTTCAAGTTTTTACAATTATTTTAATTTCTTCTCCAAGGCAATGAATCTGATCTCTCTCTCACTCTCTCATACTGGAGTGATATTCCATATGTGTCCACTAATCAATATCTAACCCAAAACCGCATGGTACGAGTCTTGGGATATTTGTTTTATCTTTATATCAAAGGGAATGCTGGTGTGACATGCATGCAATTGGCTCGGTAATTATAGGCTATAAAATATTTATTTGCTATCCCTGTGCTGTTGCATGCATGTAAGTATGTGCTGGTACAGTATTGTATGTGGTGGGGGCAAATGCATAAAATTCATGGAAGACAGGTTTAGCATTTTCATTGTGCCAGACATAATTTTTGAGATTTTCATCTTTTTGTTGTTTAATGTCATGAGGGCAAGAATTACTAGAACCCATTTGAGTCGATCGACATTAAAAAAGAAAAAAGAAAAAAGTACTATAAAATTATTAATAAATCCTCCATTCACACAAGATATACCACTTTGTTATTGAATTATAGCATCTGTCGAGCTCTTATATCACTCTATTTTATTATATTTTTGTTGGAATATATATAAGATTATAATTTTTATTCAAAATTTAGGCTTATAATTTACTTGAGAGGTATATAAATATATAAATAAACCCAATATATTTATTGAATATTTAACAATATTATTACAAAAAATTCCCTCAAATAACTAGAAATATTATAAAATCTTCAAATCAAGTATTTATTTCTTGTCAACTAACAAATATATACTAGAGTTTGCCTCATTTGATTACAAAAATTAGATGAGATGAGAAATCTGTTAATAATAATGAGATAATTTGTGAATATTAGTGAAATAGTTTAAGTTAAAATATTTTATGAGATTTTGAGAAATGAGATAAAAAAGGTTGAATATAAAAATTATAAAATTAAAATATTATTATAATTTAAGTTTTTAATATTATTTTTATTTTGAGATTTGAAAAAGTTGATTTTTTGTATTAATTTTTTTTAATGTTTAAAAAATTTATAATGATTAGGTAATGATTAGATGAAAAAATTAAAATTTAAAAAATTTACATTTAGAAAGTGTTTTTGTTTGAATGGTGTATGGATGTTGAGATGAAATAAAATAGACTGACATTATTTGTGAAATCAAACGATCCGAATAAAACATCTAAATCCTTATTTTCAAATCCTTTAAACCCCAATTTTATTTAATAAAAAATTCTACTCATCATGTCTACACCACACATCATTTTTTTCTTATCAAATGCGTGGTGTATGGCCAGTGAGTAAAAGAATTCCTTTAATTTAGCAGGAGTAAACCAAAACAAAATAAAATAAAGGTAATACCACTATACCCTGTCAATTTGCACATTTGGCATGCCATCTAGTGCAAATTGTAACTTTTTTTTTTTCACTTTTTATTTCAAACATTTTTTAGACCTGTCTAAAGTCTGGTATACCATTACTCCACTGTACAGCTCAGAATGGGTGCAGGAGAACTGTGTAATAGTAATCATGAAAAGGATGAAAACAGAGTGAGAGCAACGTTGAGCAAAATGTCTAGCCTCCTTTAGTTGCACATTTAACATGACATGAAATAAAATATTTTGTTAAAAATTAATTATTATTTTTATTTATTATTAGAATATAATAAATAATTTAATATTTTAAAATTTTAAAATAAAATTAATATTAAATATTTAATTATATGAGATAGAATGAAATGAAATAGTTTGATTTTGTATATTCAAATCAGCCATAAATGAGCTAGGTGCGCACTAATGACTATTCCAAATATCCATACAGTGTAAATAATCTTGTTGAAATTATTTTTAAAATACATTTACCCATTAATAAAATGCAAATTTATTAATCATCATTTCTTTAAAATAAAAAAAAATTAAAATTAAAATATATGAGTTTACATATTTAGTACAAATCTAGTCTACAGAACTTAAATTTTGGAGATCAGAAATAGATCAGTGTGTACGTACGTTTACAAGATGTCATTCATGAGATCAAGCTTCTTTTCGCATGAAAGCTGATCGAAGGAGAAGAATATTGGAGAAATGGATGAGAATTAGGTGACCAGGTTATTGAAAGGAAAACGCTAAATCAAGCCATGATTTTTTCCATTCAATTTTACTGTTTATACATTTTTTTTTTATTTAATGATAAAAGAAGTGATTATTATTAAAGTTATATATGTTTTTTAATGATTAAGGATGTTAAAAAAATATTTAAAAAAATTAAAACAAAAAATAATAATAATAATTTTGTACTAACAGTACACCCTTACGGCTGGGTTGCCCACTACTAACAGGATTTGAAAATATGAGTGCGGTAGCTACAAAAGGATTACACAAAAGCAATCACATAAACTAACATGGTTTCATGTGATTCGTTATATTTATTTTACAATAAAAATAATTTTACAATCTGACAAAGCACAACAATCTACATTAGTTTAATTATGAGATTCATTTTATATAATCACTTTATGGCTATAGTATTTCGCATGTATATCCCTTCAAGTACTCGTGTTATTGTTTATGAACAGATCAAAATGGTCCAATGCTATATGTATGTATGCATTGACCATGGTGATGCAACTCGAAGTCCTAAAATGTTAACCGTGTGCCATGAAACCTGTCTTTAGAAATGTGATCTATTTTCTCTACCATTTGAGGTTGAAATAATTTATTCAATCTCCAACCCCACCTTGATGAAAAAAGGTCTCACTGGTTGTTACTGTATACTCCACTTTTATTTACTTCTAAGTTCCTCAATTCAAAGAAACCTCTATATATTCAACGATTCATAGCTCCTACATTGCTTTGGTTTGTTGCATTTATATCTGTTGGGACTTAATTGGGATGTATATCCCCCCACCTTAGTAAACTTCTTTCCTTTTTCGAAAAAGCACCTGGTTAGAAAAGAAAGCTTGAAAGAAACAAATTAAAATAAAACCTCATCGGTAATTCATTATATCTTTCTCTATTCTTTTTGCTGGTTTTCTTTTCTTGTGATTTGAAGGAACACTTGATATTACTACAAATTGATTTTAATTCTTAAACAAATGTTAACAAAGTGTTACAACAAACTCATTTTATAATCAACCGTCAACACAAGCTAGCGTTGACAACAATACAACAAATTTAATTATTTTGATTACAAAATGTCAACTAATTAAAAAAAAATCAACAACGAGTTCAGTACATACTAGGAATTGACTATGACGATGATGTAACTTAAAGACTTACAATTTCAATCCAGTACCATGAAATTTTTCTTCAATAATATGGTCTAATTTTTCTGCCATTTTAGGTGTTAAGAAATTCACCCAATCTCCAGTATTACCTTGGTGAAAATATGCAGCACTGTCTATGCATTGTCTAAAAAGTGTCATTTTATGATCTGGAAGATGCCGCTTTCCGCTTTTATTCACATCCAAGTTGCTTAAGTTATCAAAACTACACAACCTTGAAATGTCATTCATTGTACCTTTTGCCTCTTCTTCTAAAGAAAATGGACAATCTAAGAACTCAACTATTCTCTTCAAATAGGTGGTGGTTTGCTCTTTCATCTCTTCATACTTCAAGAAAAGCATCTTTCGGCCTGGATTTTGTATGCTTTCCTTCCAACAACTCAAAACATGATCCCAATAAGAGCCAAATGGATTCATTCCCCTACAAAACTTGTCAAAAGCTTCTTCAAGCGAGTTAGTCGTTGGATACAACCTATTCTGGAAGTGCCAAAGTGATACAAAAGTATTTTTAGGGTTTCTATATACATACACAATCTTACATGTCGAATCCTTCACAGATGTTGGTAACAAAGCATAAGGTAAATGAGTTGAAATGAGTCTTGGAAAGGCAGGATCGAGATCTAGAACCTTTTTTTTAGTGTAGATATCTCCTTCCAACAAGGGCACAAGATCATGAGGGATGTTTGTGAGTAGAGGATGTTCTTGAAGATCTGGGTAGTGCATCCGGTTCTTTAAGGCAAACAAGATCGCCTTTGTCCAAGTAGTACCAACTTTAGGATGGGTCACTAATAGGATATCAGTGTCACAAGGGGTGTGCATCTGGACCAGATTTTTTTCCGGTCGGTCTAAAAATCCAGAATCTGGGCGGTTATCTGCCCGGTTGTAGAAAACCCGGATCCGGTTTTATAACCCGGTTATCCGTAACTGGGTTATACACTTTTTTTTTTTCTCTCTTTCGAAAACGACGCCATTCCTGCTAGGTTTTTGCATTTTCCTCTGTCGAGTCCTGTCGCCGTCTCCGAGTCACTCTGTCTCTCTCGAATCCTCTTCGTTCTTCAGACTCAAGTTCTCAACTCGTTACTCTGTCCATCTCTCATTGCTCTTCTGTCGTGAATCCTCTTCTCTCAACACTCGTCTCTCGTCTCTTGCTCTTAAATCTCAAGTTTGTTGAATCCAAAACCCTAGCCGTGCGGTATGTTAATCTCTCTCTCTCTCTCTCTCTCTCTCTCTCTCTCTCTCTCTCTCTCTCTCTCTCTCTCTCTCTCAGTTTAGTTGGATTCCTTTTTTCTGTATTTTTGTTTGATTTTCGCTTGGATATTTGTTTGATATTCACTTGGGTTTGTTTGGGTTTGTGTTTGTTGTTCTAGGTTTGGGTTTGATATTCCTTTTTTCCTTTTTTCTACATTTTGTGGTTTATATTATGCTTTTTTCTGCTGCTGAAGGTCATCTACTCATTTAGTTTATATTATGAATGGTATCATATTGTATAAAGGTTTGAGAGCAACCGACATGGGAAATTATGGTTTATACTATGGATTCTATTATTTCAGAACATGAGAAAATGACAGCCTTTCATTAAACAGCAAGTACTTGACATCGATTTTGTATTTCCTGGGAAAGTGTCGGTACTTGACATCCTTCTCAAACATTGCAGCAATACATTGCTCATCTAGAAATTTGTTTAAAATATCTATTTCAGTACCTAATTTTTGCAGTAGCACCTTCACCCCCATCCAATATCTTTCAGCATCTACACAAAGAATATCCATTGCCACTGGTTTCTAGGGCACAGCTTGTGTTCTTGTTTTTCTCTTAAGCTAGTTGGGCACTCATGTTTTTCTCTTAAGTTAGATTGTTTTTCACAGATTTGGGGTTTTTTGGCTAGAATGTAACTACAATTTGTTTTGATGTAAAAAATATTTTTATGAGTTCTTTGAAGGAGCTTGATCTCTATGCTAGTGAAATGCATGGGTTAAGTTTGAAAACTGTGGAATGCATTGTCTTTTGTAGTTTTGATTTGAGTTTTATTTGGCATGGTTCTTTGAACTAAATTGTTAAAAGCTTAAACATGAGAATTTGGTCCTACATTATTGCATTAAGCTTTCAAATAACCCTTACATCTTGCATGATCTTGTATTTATGTCTCTGTAATTGTATCTCTGTTTATCAAACTATTGGTGAGGTTTAGAGATAGGTTTTTGTAATTGATGTTGTATCTCTGTTTTAATTTTTCTGTTGCAGTTGATGTTGTTGGCTGCTTATGGAGACTCAATCCAGTAGAAAATTTCCCAAAATGCTCCACCAGATCTAGGTGAAAGAAATCAATTTTTTCCCCCAATTCAAGATTTAAGATGTGAAGCGTATGAACAATATATTAGTTTAATTAGTTGTAATGTATTATTATTTATTTTGTTCTTTGTAAATTTATGTTTTGTAAATTGATGTAACAACAATATTATCTAGTTTGCATTTTTATTTATTTTGTTCTTCAATTTATTTATTTTTATAAAATTCTTTTAAAGAGTGTTTTAATTATTTTTTAAAAAAATTTGGGCAATTTAAATATGAAATCAGATTTTTTTTTTAAAAAAGTGCTATAATTTCTTTTTAAAGTTATAAAGATATTTTTAGAATTTTTGTTTTTATTTTTTATACAAAATCCGGATTGAATCCGGGTATGACCCGGCTATCCAGAATTTAAGTAAAAAAAAAAAACAGAAAAATCTGGATATCAGGTTACAATCCGGATATCGTAATTGAATCTGATTATCCGCCCGGATTGAGTCCGGGTTCAATCCGGGCGGATAATTACCCGGATTTTGAAATCCGAATTCGGATCCAGTTATGGCCGGATACCTGGATATGGATCTGGATGCACACCCCTAAGTGTCACGAGCTTGAAAGTATTTTTGTGATGCTATAACTCCTGACATGGCCCAAGTTGGAATCCAAAATCCATGGTACTCGATGAGAAAGCCTTTATCTTGAGGGCCTATATCATTTGGCCGGGAAGATATGTTGCCGTCTTTGCATTCTTGACTTTGTCCATCTTCTTCTAAGTGCTCAAGAACTGTGGTAGAAGAGGGTGATTGAAGTCTGGACATGATTTTAATAGAAATAATGGTATTGTTGGATCTCTGTCTTGTGGCTATATATATAGGAGAAAGGGACAACCAAGGCATGTCAAACTTACCAAAATAAAGGTTAAAAAGGCCAGGTGGCATTATATTTATGAAGGCAATGGTGATTTTTTTGGGTATTTTGGTGATTTTGTTTCTATGACTTATTTAGATGAAAAATGTAGTATTTTGAAAATTGGCTAATTGCTCTCTAGGTGATGTTTAAAGTTTCTTTTTCAATACCTTGTTTCTTTGGAGCTATAACCCTAGACTTCAATCTAGCTCTTGCCCTTAGCTTCTTTTGTATTTATCTTATATACGTGACTGTCCCTATTTCAAGTATTAATAAAAATCTGTTTTATTTATAAAACAAGTTATGCATGAAGCTATGTATTTTCAAAGGAAAGAAAGTCTGGTGAAAAAGAAGGATAAAATACTAAATTACTAATTAACATGAAGAACAAATTAAATGAAAATCTTATTAGTACAAAGAGTATCTAACAATTTGTAATTATTTGTGCTATTTAAATATAAAAAATATAAGACATACAACTCTTTTTATAATTTTTATATAATTATGTTGTAATGCAAGATATTTTTATAAAAATAAAATTATTTTACATAAATATTCTTATTTTATTATAAAAAATTATAAAAATAATTGTACATGTTTTCTCGATTCCTTGCTCTTTAAATATTGTCTTTACTGATACCAACATTTCTAGATCACTCTAGATACGCGTGTAGGCTGGGCATTTAGAGGTATTTAAAAAATAAAATGGGATGAAAAATTTATAAATAATAATAAAATAATTTATAAATAATAATAAAATAATCATAATATTTTATGAGATTTAGAAAGAAAATTAAAAGATTATTATACTATAATTTTTTAATGTTATATTTATTTTAAAATTTAAAAAAATTAAATTGATTTTTATATTTTATTTAAAAATTTGATAAAATTATAATAGTTAATTTTAAAATATTTATATTTAAATAATACTAAAGAATAAGATTAGATGAGAACATATGTACGTAATAGTAATCATGAAAGGCTAAAAAGAGTGCCGGAGCCCGGAGGTAGGTACGACATAAGCAAAGTGTCTAAAAACCCAGTGCTTCAATCATTTCCCAAGCCAAAAATTACGTCTGCCATGATGAAAATGCAGAGCACGCATTCCATGAATCTTATGCATTCGCCTCCATCGCATGTAATGCTGTATCAGTATAAATGTCTATGCATGTAACAGCACGAGGATAGTAAATAAATATATGAGTAGTGATTGGTTTACTATTTTATTACTATCTATTTATTATTTATATGTATATCAAGTTTTTTCATTTTTTTTATTTTTTTAAACATTTTTTTAACATCCTTAATCATTAAGAAAAAATTAAAAAAATATATAACTTTACTAATATTCATTTTCTTGATCATTAAATAAAATCAAAATTTATCAAAAAATCAAATAAAAAAATAATAGATAAGAAGTAATGTTATATTTTCTTAAATATATATTTTATAGCCAATAATTACCGAGCCAATCGCATGCATGTCACATCGGCATTCCCTTCAATATAAGATAAAACAAATATCCCCAAGAATCGTATCATGTGATTTTGGATTAGATATTGATTGGTGGACACATATAAAATGTTATCACTCCACGTATGTATGAGAGAGAGAGGGATCGAGATCAGATTCATTGCTTAGGAGGAAAAATTAAAAAAAACAGCTCTACTAGGGACAGTCGGTCATAATCGTACCATGTGGTTTTGGATTAGGTATTGATTGGTGGACACGTATAAAATAGAGCTCTTCTATATATAGTCGCTCTATGCAAGCGGCGAGTAAACGACTGACATGGATAATGCCACGTCAGCTAATATTTAAAAAAAAATATCAAAAAACGGAAGTTTGGGATTCCCGCTTTGGTGCTCGACCTCGATCTCATCTTCGGCGTGGTGTTGTTCCTTCATATCGTAAGCTTGCATGGTCTTTGGAGTGGGTGATCTTCGTCGTGTGGGTCTTTGTCGCACGTCTTCTTCATCTTCCTGGGTTTACTCTTACATTGTTGTGTTGTTTAACTGCAGGAGTTAGGGAGCTCTAACAGTCTTCGACTTCAAATCAAGAAGACGCCTACACAACATCTTCGACTCTCTCTCGAAAGCTCTGGGATGCATGTCTTCTTCACGATTAATCAAGCCAGCAATATTGCCTCCCCTATCCCAAATGCACTCCACTATACTGAGTACTCTTCTATTTATTCTCCATTTGGTGTTACCAAGCATATCTAAAGCCTGGACATTAAGAACAGAATAAGTAATCTTCAAAATGGTTGAAAAAGTACAAACAATTGAATCCATATTGTGACCAAGCGCAAGGAAAGAAAAAGTGCTGCATTTGGAAACTAACACAAGGTGTTGGACACAACACTAAGAAAAACTATGCAGAGTAAAACGATGACGAAAATGGTTAGAAACAAATTTGTTAAGCTAAAAGGGAAAGCAAATAATTCAGCACTTCTTACAGGTAAAAGTACCACACTTGTTCAATGCTAGCATCTACAAACAAGACCTTTGCATTTTCAAGGCAAAGTTTAATTTGAATCTTCAACAAACAAAGGTAAGAAACAAAAATATGGATCTGATATAAGAACATAAAAAGAAAATATTAACCAAACAATTAACCACCATTTCTGTACCTCAAAAACCTTTTGCATCTGTTTTGCATGAACATCCTTAATTGCATCCTGCTGCTTCCTAGACCCATGAATACACATGATATAAGAAGGTAGAAACAAGCTGTGCCCACCCTTGTCATACCTGGAGGAAGTTTCAAAAGATTTTAAAATAAGAATATGAAAAAAAAAATATTAATAGAGTCAGCTACGACCACTTTTCCTTTACATTCCAAGTCAGTTATTGTATTCTAAGAACAAAAACTCGACTTTTTGAATTATAGATGCTTGGAAAAGATGAGAACTAAGCAAAGCATGTTTGCTTTGCAGCCACCCAAATCATACCCAACAACAGGCCTCTCTAGAGAAAATCCCAACATTAATACCACTTATTATATTTATATCATACCCAACAATAGGCCTCTCAAGAGAAAATCCTTTTCTTTTCTTTTCTTTTATAAGTAAGCCTCTCTAGAGAAAATCCCAACATTAATACCACTTATTCTATCTATATCATACCCTTTCTATTTTTTCGGACGCACCAACGTGGGCACACAAGGAATCAACATATGCTTAACCTGCAATTTTCTTGCTCCTTTTGCATACCCTCTTAAGTACCAACTACACTGTTCTTGCTCTGGAAATTCTTAGTTTTCTCCAAGAAACTATTAATTTTAACCTAAAAGGAGTTGAAGACGGAGGGAGAGATGGCTTCTATGGGAGATGAGAGTGAGGCCGTGGTGGAATCAATTCTGTGGGAGACGAAACTGAGGTTGCGGTGGAATATGTTTCGGCTCAGGATAGACCTGCTAAGGGGAGGGACGTGCTGTCAAGGGCCTGGAGGGGGGAGGGACACCCCGTCAAGGAAGGGAGGTTGCCCTTCGTGCGGAAGAAACACAGAGAGGGAGGGAATTGGGGAGGAAAACAGAGGAGGGAAATTTGGGAGATGAAAAACTGAGGAACGGGAAGCAAGCAGTTTTCATTTTTGAATAAAACGACTGTATCTAGCTTTTTTCAAAAGAAAAACACACAGTTTTATTAAAATGAAGTGGACACGCCGCTTGCACGCCGGTTACGTTTGGCGCTTGCATTTAGCTTTTTTCATTGTGCAAAATCTTCTTACTCCTTTCTTTTCACTTTCCCCTCTCATATTCTCCATCTTCTTCCTTCATCTTCGCCCAAACTATAACCCTAATATTACTTCCTTCATCTTCTTCCTCCTCTTTTATTTTATGGTGGTTCTCGTTCCTTAGTGCGAATTGTTTCCCTTTCTCTACAGTGGTTCTCCTTCCCTGCGTGCGAAATTTTTTTCCCCCCTCAGTTTCTCTTTCTCAAGTCTGCAAGATTTGGTTCTCCTTCTCCTTCCCTGCGTGTGAAATCTGGTCCTCATCGAAACACACCGTTTATTATCGTGCCCCTTCCTCTGAGTTTTTTCCTTCCTCATTCCCTCCCTTTGCGATTCCATCCCTATGTCGAAGATGACGATTCCATCCCTCGAAGTGCCTCCATCGAAGACGGCATATCCCTTCCCCTTTAACTTGAAGGCAAGCATTTCTAAGAACTCCTGCAATATATATATATATATATATATATATATTTTAATTTGAGGACTTATATAGTTTTATATATTAATTTTGCATATGCAATTTCACCTCAATTAGCTCTGGATTTGGTGTCTCGTTGTGTTACTGTTTAGATATTGATTGTGCTTTTGGTGTGTTTTTGACAATGGAGGAGTTAGATATAATCTCTTGGAACTCTTTGATAATATGAGAGAACAACACGACGACGACTTTTGACCAGAGCACCACGCAAGCTCGATGGAAGCTGTCTAAAAAATCAGAGCACCAAACCAAAGCGGGAGAACTTGTTCTGCAAGAATAACTCTGGGCAAATTTTGTGCAAGCTTGAATCAAGGAACGGTTTTGTAAATCTCATAGTATTATATGTTGTAACTTTCCTTAGCTTACTCTATTTTTGTATATAATCCGAGTATGTGTATAGCAATGAAGTGTGTGCAAAATTCAAAACAAAAGTAGTGTTCTTTCTTTATACTGGGTTGGGCAAGAAAACGGAATGGATTTCGTATGAATAATATTTTGGTTCTATTACTTTTCTATAACTCTCCCTAGGTGGGATTGTAGCGACAATAACGTTTTAATGTTTTTGAACATTTCTTTCTTATAACTGAACTTTTGTTGGATTGCCATATTCGAGATGATTAAGAAAAAAAAAATTGGGAGAAGAAGAAAGCAACAGTGAATGGGTTGTGAATTGAAAAGCTAAATCGAGATACCAAAACTAAAAACACATAAATTAAGAAAATAAAATTGAGAATAGAAGAAAGAGGGAGGGAAATGGAAGAAAGAAGAAGGAGCTAAACCAATACTCTTGTTTCTTTTTATTTTTTATTTTTTTTAATGTAAAAAATAAAGTAGCTTGCCGACTACTTCCTGTTTGCATAGGCCGATTGTCTCTAGTAGAACTGTTGTACAATACGTACCGTTTTACTAAAGACACGTAGAATCCGATTGCTTGGTGACTACCCCTCGCACTTGCAGTTATTATTTTTCATTAAAAATATTATAAGGATTTGAAATGATTGAAGTTAGATAATCATGTGATCTAATTAAAAATTAATAGATTGGAGAAAATCTTCTCTATCATTGTCGGCTCTCGCCCCCTCCCGAATTCTCTCTCAATATGAGTTTTTTACGTGCACTGTTTTATTTATTTATTTATTTTATTGCTACGGGGTATTTTATGTAGAATTATGTTTTCATATGCCCTTTAGTACAACGTAAGTCTGTCATTGATATTTTGATTGCAAAACTTTAATTATAAGTATAATTATGTATTAATATATGTACAAATTTAATATAATTGATTAAAAAATAAATTTTATTAAAAATATTAATAATTTAAATTTTAAATAAAAAAAATTAATATTAACATACAAATTCATATGAAATTTTATTTGCCGCAAAACCCATTTTGATTACATGCACGCTTGGGTCCAAAAATCTGAATGGTCAGAAAAGATCATATGCATGTCCCAAAATCTCGATAATTTGTTTTGTTTTATTTGGGGTGGGGGCGACTTGGCAGCAGACGAGATATAATTAAGATTTTTTGTATCGTTTTCTTTAAAATTTTTTTATTAAATTAAATGACTTTATGTTATGAAATTAAAAAAAAAATAATATTATAAAAAAGAGAATATTGTAAGAAAAAAAATAATTATTCAAATATAAAACTTGATGATGTATAAGTTAATGATATCTATATATATATATAGAAGTGTAAAAGAGTAGGTATGATTCAATGATCTTAATTATTGACTAAAATTAGGTTTTAATTGATAGTTCAATAGTTTTAATTGTTGACTAAAAATAAGTCTTAATTAATGATTTAATGGTATTAATTAATAGTTATGTATGGCCATACAAATAAGTTTATATATAATACTTTTTTTATTTATTATTTATATATTATAAAATTATTAAGAAAAAAATAAAAAGAAAAATAATAATAGAATTACTAAATATATCTATTAAATGTGTCAATATATATTATGTATTATTTATTTATTTTTAATAATTAAGGAAACAATTATTAATAAATTTCTATTTTTAATGATTAAAAATATTTAAAAAATAATTTAAAAACTCATTTATATTAATATCCACTTTTAATAATATAAAGTAGGAACGGAAAGCAGAATCTTTCCTAAGATTATCTGGTCGGAGGTATGCACCACATAATAAATACGTAGGGGGGGTCCGCAAACATTAAATATTATATATGTCAGAGTTATCTTAGAAAACAAACGTGTACTGATCACGACGTACAATGGACAAAGAATTAAGAAAAAATATACTTGCAAATATAATGGTATATTAATTTATATATTAATTTAATATGATTAATTAAAAAATAAAAAGTCTAGTTATAAGTATATTTATATATTAATATATATATTAATTTATTGTGATTAGTTAAAAAGTAAATGTTATTAAAAACAGTATTAATTTAAATTTTAAATATGAAAGAATCAATATTGGTACGTAGATTAATACGCAACTTTACTTGTATATAGTAAAACTCATTAAAAAATAAATATTATTAAAAATAATGTTAATTTAACTTTTAAATATGAATAAATCAGTATTAACACATAGATTTGTATGTAATTTTACTTATATATAGCGAAACTCAAGAATTAAAGAGCATATGTAGGACTGTTCATCCGGGTCAGTTTTTATCCGGACCGGCCTGGAACCCGGAAAACCGGATTTCCGGTTGCGATTTTTGGCCCAGATAAAATCAGGGTCAGACCCCGCATTTGCAAAACCAAATACATCCGGTGCGGACTCGGGTATGAAACCCGGGTTCCGTTTTATAACCCTGTTAACCGGGTTTGTATAAAAACTTCAAAAAACCATCTCTCTCTCTAAAGCCCTCATCTCCCGTCTTCCCAACTTCCCAAGTCCTCTCTCTCTCTAACACACGAAACCCTAGCCGCCCCCGTAATCTCCTTCATTCTTCACTCCCCAACTCCCCAACCATGATCTCTCTCTCTCTCTCTCTCTCTCTCTCTCTCTGAACCCTAGCTTTGTTATGTGCATATTTTCAACCCTAACAAGTTTCGTCTACCCGAGTGCCGAAACCCTAGGATTTTGGCCACCATCTCTTTTTCACTGCCGTGTTTGTCTCGATCGTCGGTGACCTTTCGGTAAGTCTCTCTCCCAATATGTGAATAATGAATGTAAATGTGTTAAATCTAGTGATTTGGTGAACTGGATCTCTTGCTTAGATAGATCTGGTAGATCGAGTGAAATATCGAATGGGAGTTTTAGGGTTTTTTTGGGATTTCTCTTTTTCTATCTTAGTGGGGTTTTTTTTTTTTTTGGGTTCGGTTCTTGTTCTTTATTTCTTTTTTTCCTTACAATCTGAACAAATCTCGATAGATTTGAAGAGATTTTGTTTAGATCTGAGTCATTAAGGTTTCTGTTTTACATGGGTATTTTTGTTATAGTTTGTTCACTACAATTTGTTTTTTTTTTTTTTCGATTTGTGTCTTGTAGCTTTTGTTCTGTGCTACGGATTATGTAGTTTTTGTTCAGGTCAGATTTTTGACTTTTATTACTTTGTTGATTTGGGATTTATGTGACTTCGAGTAGATGAGATTCTTTATGTGGCTTCGAGTATATCAGAGTGAACTGTTTATGTAAGCAGTGAAAGCTCTTTGCTCCTCGTTGTATATTTCTTCACCTTAAAAGCATGATAAATGGTTGCATAGAATTAGTGCCGTATTTTGGGTTGTGTCCAGCCAAAGAATTTATAAAGTTTGTTTAATTATACTTGACATTTTCGAGCTGTATTTTCATTAAAATAGAGAAATAGACAATAGTGTATGAGTGGGAATGAGTCACAAATATTGACAGTATTGAGAGATCAAACACATGATTCAATTTCTGCTAATTATTTTACAGCCCACAAATGTCTCACCCCAATTCTCCACCTTCTCTCTCTCTTTCCCTCTCTCCCTCTCTAGAGTTTTGTTTATGCTTTTTTTAAGTGTTTAATATAAGATTTCAATCTTCATGTTACTCTCAGCTATAGTAAGAGGAGAACAAAGATGAAGTCAGGGGGATAAAGAACCTCAAAATCAATAGGCTCATGTCCCTTTTCCCTTCTTGGTCTTTGAGTTAATCTTGTCCATCAAAATTTTATGAAGGTCTTTGTTTTGTGGAACGCACAAGTTTAGTCTCCAATAAGCAATAACCATGAAAGAATGTCATAGTCTTGTGCCACTTAATATTGGATGTCTTCCTTTGACAATGGACAGGCCCATGATGCTAAGCCTTTCAATCCTAATTCCAAATTAGTTAGGCTGGCTCAATCATGGGGGCATTCGTGTGTGACAGCCATGCCCCAGAGCCACCATCCAAACCTAAGCTCAATGGCCTCTTCTTCTAAATAGGCCTCCCAAAAACTCCCATGCTAGGCCATCTTATCAGTTTACAATCACCTTTTTTTGCTGGTCATGCTAATGAAAAAAGTGATAACATTACTTCTAATGCTTTATCTTATTTCCTTTTATGTTTTTCAACAACAGAATTGTAGGGTTTTGGTAAAAGCTTATGAGATGAACCTATTGATTCATCTTTCGTTTGGGTAGCTATAGCGAATGGACTAGTTTTATTTTAGTGTGATTAAATCACATGGAAGACTATGTTATTGATATGTAACTCATATTGTAATTTTATATTTTATAATATAATGTAATTTGTAGTGGATTGCATGCATTTAAGTTTTTCATTTTTATATATTTTATTATTCTGGACAATGGTAGTTTATATATTTCACAAACTATAGGCTTTTATAAAATTAAAAAAATGATGATGATTTTCAACAGTATTTTTTTTTAATCTTTATAATAAATATAGGCTTTTACATAAAAGAGAATCATGCTTATGTTGCTTATTAAAAAAAAAATAGAGAGAATTATGCTTATGCTTTTCAACATGGATTTTTCTTAAAAAATCTTTAAAAAAATATAGGTTTTTATTAAAAAAAAACCGGGTTGAACCCTGAACCTGGAATCCGGGTTTTATAAAACCCGAGTTCATCCGGGTTCCGACCCGGATGTGACTCAGGATAACATGGGCAGGGTTTCGGCCCGGATTTGAAATCCGGGTTGCAGTTTGGATATATCCAAGTTCCCAGGTTGGAACCTGGATGAACAGCCCTAAGCACATGCAAGCTCCCCCCCCCCCCTCCCCCGGCGATGAGATATAACTTCTTTGGAGTAAAATAGCAGTAGTACTAGCTCTATATTCACCATAGCAAAACTCAAGAATTAAAGAGCACATGCAAGCTCCCCCTCCCTCTCCCCCCTTGGGCAACGAGATATAACTTCTTTGGAGTAAAACAGCAGTAGTACTAGCTCTATATTCACCACATACATATGTAGAAGGGTATGCAAACATTAAATATTATGTCAGAAAATTACCCCTACTTTCATAACCTCACATGATAAGTAATTAAGGTGCTTTTTAATAAATTTACGAGTAACAGTTTTTTTAAAAATATATCAAAAAAATGTTATAAATTAATTGAAAGAGAGAAGAAAAGCCCAAGAGAGAGAATGAGAGAGAGATTTCGTATGCTTATATCATCTGAACTTAAAAATATATCCATATATATATAGAGAGGTATAAAAGTCTTAATTGACGGCTAAGATCTGATCAATAATAATAGCTAAATGTGGTTATACAATATAAGTTGATTTATAATACTCTCTCTTTAGATGACCATATTTAAAGAATATGCCTCGTTAAAATCTTGCCAAGGAAAAACCCTGTAGAAAAAAACTAATAGCGAAAGAAAAAGAGTACAGTATTCATGTGTACCGCCAAACACTTTAGGATTGTCTTATTAAAACCTTGCAAAGGAAAACCCAGTGGGATAAAACTTTAGCTAAGGAAAAAAGTGTACAATCAGTACAAGTTTTCAAAACATTATTCCCCTTGAAAAGTATATGATAATAGGTCTTCAAGTCTCCGCATTCCAATGTTTTGCGTAATCTTCTTAAATGTTGCAGTTGGTAATGATTCAGTGAATAAATTTGCCAAATTATTACTTTACCGTATCTGTTTGACATCAATTTCACATTTCTCCTCATGAATTGCAATGATCTTCTTGTATGGATCTGAAAGATAATCTATATCCATATATCCAACTAATTGTGGACTTAATCCGTGTTAATAAAATAATTATATATTCCGAGCTTCAATTGTATTGAAGATAAGATACTTCAGGATCAAAAATTTTTTCATCGTCTTCACTAGTATGAAAATGGATCTTTCTATTCATCAAATGATCGAACAATCATTGGAGTACTCAGGGGATGTGTTTTGTTCATATAAAATTGCTTCAAAACTTTATAGTGAAAGACCTTTTTGTATTGATACATTTCAATATCATGTTCCAACTCTTTAAATGATGTAGTTGATAATGTTTTGGTAAACAAATCCACCATATTGACTCAAGATCATTAAATTCATTACTCTTCTGAAATTATGCTCTTTTGGAGTTCTTGTAAATAATATAGTTAGTGGAGAAGTCATCAAAATTAATCTGCTAACCTCATTTTTCAATAAAAATGGTGGTCAGTTTTTTAGACCAGACAAATATTGTAGGATTTTACCGCTCTTTTATAATTGTCAGGCACCGTAAAGCTATGATGCTACATCTCTTGTCTCTTGTAGAGAGATGATTCACAAGAGATGTTGTGAAGCAATAAAGATGCTTTGTCATAATTTTCTCTATAAAAGAAATATTCATCTGATCTTCATTCACATCTCATCTTCTTCACTTTCTGTAATTAGTCTACATTCTTACTCTGCAATCTCGTTCTGCATTTTTACTCTGCAATTTCTTTCTGCATTTTTACTCTGTAATGGCTCAGCAATTTTCTCATGGTTAATATATGAGATATTCTACACCTCGTTCAATAGTTGTTTCTGCTTCTACTGTAGGTGTTATAATGCAATACAAGAATGATATGAATAATAAGTCAGATAATGAAGCTATTTACGAGCTTGTGAGTCTCGGTACCCGATACTCATCAACCATTGTCGCATTTTCTCAACGACTGCAATCCAAAACTTGTGAGATTGACAAACTCCACGCGAATATTTTTAGCTTTTAGCGACTTCTTCTGGAGTCTAATATGAAGATAGGTATAATAAAACAAGAGAATAGAAATTTAAAATCTTTGTTTAAATCTTCTTTTCAATTGTCTACTCCTTTGGATAAGGATGACATGCAGATTTTTGAATAGAAAGAGCGTTTAAAGAATGAGGCGAAGTGCCTCAAATTTCTGTAATTTTGTTTCGAGATAATAAAATAATATTTCACAAATATTCATTTTGTGTTTCTATCTTCTAGCAGATGTTCTGTGTGCTCTAAGTTATTTCTCTTTTAATAATGCACACTTATTACAAAACCGTATTATGAATATGAAATACTAATTACTTTTAAGAGGTAATATTTCAGAACTAATAATATCATTCATCTCATCTTTGAAGCCGCAAGGGTTTTAGATTTATATTTCAAATATGTCAGTTTTCATGAGCTCTTCTGGAGCCTCAATGTATGTCATGATCCAATGATCCTTATAAATATGTAGTTAATCATGCATATCCAAACTCTTGGTAACTTTCAAACTAATAAAAATCTCAATATAATTTCATCCACTTCAAAAGCATATCAATAATATTTCTGCGAGAAACCGACTCGTGATTTATATATCACATTTTCATATTAGAAACTTCAGGCATTTAATATCCTTTAGGGATTTTCATATATATGTAATGATCTAATGATCCATATAAATATGCAGTGAATCATGCATATTCAAAGTTTCTTTTCTTTATATAAATACCCACTAATATTCAATAAGCATCACCTCTTATGTGTTTGGACTACAAGTCCATATATATCATATTTTACTAGTGATATTAATTCTTTAGGAATTATTTCTTTCTATTTTGGCCAATATTTTTACGTCGGTATTCTTCGAAGGTTCTTGACTTACTCTTTTCATTATTTCTGGTAATGCTGTCTTATATGAAAATACGTTGTCGACAACGGTTTTATTTCTATCTAGAATTTCTCTAATATTTATGAAATGTATCGAGATCTCTTTATTTTCAGGTACCTGTCCCTCTTCAAGGGAAGACATCTCATGAAAAAACCTCTTCAAGAGGTACTATTCAGGAGGATTATACTCTTCAGGAGTTTTATGGGAGAATTTTGTATAGAAAGTTTGGATGGATCTTATTGCTTGTTTTGTGGGTACGGTCTCTTCAAGAGTAATAATTTATTTTCCTTGTGCTTTTCTCTTTCGGGATGTTTTATCTTTTAATAGATCTCACATGCTTTTAGACTTGTCTTATGTTCATTAGATTGCTAAATTTCTTAATTGTCCTACGGGGATTTCGATCCTCATTGAGATTTTAGAAGCTAAAATATGAGACATTTTTATCTTATTTCATCCATAAATGAATCATCATCTGAACTTCCAGTTCACTTATGATAATCAAGATAACGTCGAATTATTTCATTTTATTTGCTTCTAACAAATTTTTCTTTCCACTCCTAGTAGGAAAACTTTATAGTAAAAGAATTTTTTGGTTCTTTTATGGACATTCATATGAAAATTTATTCGACTTATCGTAATTGATTTCGGATGATCAAGATAATTATGAAAACCATACAAATATTTTGAATCATATCATTTTTGATGCATCATAATATTTTATTCAATAGTTGTATAATTTCATTTCAAATAGAAAACTAGTAGTTTTTCTAATACGAAGTTTGGATGGATCTTATTGCTTGTTTTGTGGGTACGGTCTCTTCAGGAGTAATAATTTATTTTCCTTGTGCTTTTCTCTTTCGGGATATTTTATCTTTTGTATTAATAGATCTCACATACTTTTAGACCTGTCTTATGTTCATTAGATTGCTAAATTTCTTAATTGTCCTACGGGGACTTCGATCCTCATTGAGATTTTAGTAGCTAAAATATGAGACATGTTTATCTTATTTCATTCATAAATTAATCATCATCTGAACTTCCAGTTCACTTATAATAATCAAGATAACGTCAAATTATTTCATTTTATTTGCTTCTAACAAATTTTTCTTTCCACTCCTAATAGGAAGACTTTATAGTAAAAGAATTTTTTGGTTCTTTTATGGATATTCATATGAAAATTTATTCGACTTATCGTAATTGATTTCGGATGATCAAGATAATTATGAAAACCATACAAATATTTTGAATCATATCATTTTTTATGCATCATAATATTTGATTCAATAGTTGTATAATTTCATTTCAAAGAGAAAACTGGTAGTTTTTCTAATACGAGCTTCTGACTCGAATTCATAAAAGTATTATAAAGATATTTATTACCACGTCTAATCTTTTAGTTTGTTTGAATAAAAATGCATCATTCTCTTCACTTCAGGGAATAAAATGATATAAATCCAATATCATTCACTTCAAGGAATGATGTGGAACTATTAAGACGTGATTAATAATTTCTTAACAAAAACTCATTATTTTGCTTAACCACTAGAAGATCATATATAAATTTAGAATATATTATGAACTTTTGTACTCGATATTGCTACCTAAGGAGCACATTCGAGACATTCATTTAAATATATATTCTTTAGTGACTTTTCTCTACACAATTTCAATTATGCAACTTCAGGTGCATTAATCAAAATAAGCTTTTGATACAAGTATCACTCATTTAAACTATGAGATACTCAATAAAATTATTGATTCAGAGCGATCTTTCAAGGATGCTCAATTTCTATTCTAAGATAAATTATATCATCAATAATTCATAACAAGTATAAAAAATAAATAAAGTTTGCATATAAACTATGTGAATAAAAATTTATCACAGATATAACTGAAATGTAAATTATGAAAATTTTAATTCACCATAGATATAACTGAGATATAAATTATGTGAATAAACATTGAATTTTTTCGAGTAATAATAAGAAATATAATCTTTAATACTCACCTTAAAAATTGTAAATAATATATTGAAAAACTTACTTGAAATAAAAGATTACTAGGTGCCAAGTATGGTTTGGCACCAACCATGTCAACACGATCTAATAGATCAATTATATACTTAGCTTGATTGAGATGAAGCCGTGTTATCCTTGCAAACTTGTATTCCCAAGAAATAGGAAAGGTCTCCAAGATCTTTCAGTTTGAACTCAGTTTGTAAATTACAAATTAGTGTATTTAAACTAGACAGATGTGTGCCAGTTATAATGATATCATCTACATAAGTCAACACAAGGATGTGCATAGAAGATTTAAGATAGAATAATGAAATATCAACTAATGAACCAGTGAATCCCAGATTAAGCAAGGCTTGAGTGAGTCTATGAAACCAGGCTCGTGAGGCCTATTTTAGATCATAAAGTGCCTTTTGAAGTTTAAACCCATAGGCTGCTCCATATACACCTCCTCAGTTAGATGGCCATGCATAAATGCATTAGACACATCTAACTACTTAATAGGCCACTGAAATGTAACTGCAAGACTAAGTAATAGACGTATGGCTGTTGGCTTAATAATAAGACTGAATGTCTCAAAAAAATCAATACCATCTCTATGCTCAAACCCCTTTGCCACCAATCTTGCATTGTACCTCTCAATAGATCCATCTGGCTACTGTTTTAACTTATAGACCCATTTGTTTTGAGTAACATTTTTGTTAGATGGCTTGGGACACAGTGACCAAGTACCATTATCAAGCAAGGCTTGGTACTCACATTCCATAGCAGCAAACCATTTGGGATATGCAATTGCTTGAGAAAAAGTAGTAGGCTCTTGAGGAAGTGAGGTGATGACTAGTGCTTTAAGGGGAGTTTGGTGGACTTGGTTGAATAATATAATTGGAACTCTGGGAAGGACTTAGGCTTGAAGGTCCCAGCCATGGATTTGGTAATATGTGAGGGAAAGGATGGAGCTGGGAGGACAGGACTTGTCTCTGGAATAAGAGGAGCAATATCAATTGTATTTGTCTCAAGAGTAGGAGAGACAGAGGAGGTAGGACTCAAGTTTTCTAGTATAGAGATAGATGAATCAGCAGAGCCATTTTGAGAGTATTACCTTTCTTGAAATGTGACATTACTGGGAAATGTAAAAGTTCTTCAATCTTTGCCATCGAGAAGTTTTTTACTTAATTCTAATTCTTCAAATTTAGAGTAACAGACATCTTGCAAACCTGGCTGTAATACATTTTCTTATGGGTTACCAAGGTAGATTTTAATTTTCCCATTATTTGCTCAACTTTGAATGGATAAATAAAATTTAAAACGACCCCATCTGGTGTCACACCAAAAGGTAAAAGATTGTTGTCCTATAAGGGTGTATATGTATGTAATCCACTCTAAATTCCACCATTATATTCTATATAACTAGAATTCCTTTTATCGGATTGTATCATGTCTTCTTGAAAAATAATAATCCTTTTACAGGGCACTCATATTCTTCAATTAGCATTGTTATTTTGATCTTTTTCGATTCTGGGGAAGCATTGAAGTTGTTATAAATAAGATGGCAGCAGTATGCTGCACATTGTAGTTTTCATTTTTCTATCCAGCTTTTATGCAATTAGATGATGCAGGATAAATGGTGTAAATGAGTGATACTAGCAGGAAAGTTTCTAGCCTGGTTATTATACGTATGTTAACACAACAAATAATTCAAAGGCATGGTTTATTGTTAAAGTTCATGCCCAACACTGTGATTTATCATCTTTTAATCATCTCTTGATATGGAATCAAAAGATTGGAAAACTATTTGTTATTTTTATTTACAATATCAATATGATATCATAAGAACTTCTCTTGTACTCTTGATTTTTTTTTTCTATTATATTAGTATTAGTTAGCAGTCAGCAGTCCCAGCTCTATGGACTTTTGAAGAAAAGGGTCAGTAGGAAGAGGATTGTTACATGAGAAAGGAGGTGAACATGTTTCATATCTACAACAATGAATATCTGGCATGCCAGTGTTTAAAAAATATTAAAAAAACACATTTATACTAATATACACATTTAATATGCACATTTGATAATCACCAAGACATTATCCAAATAAAAATAAGTGTAAAATTATCTGGTTGAAGATCAGGAGCAGCAGTACTACTAGCTCTATATCCACCACATTTTTTTTTTAAAAATAATACCACCATATAAATATATAGAAAGGGTCAGCAAACATTAAATATTATATATGTCAGAGAATTACCTTAAAAAAAAAAACGTGTACATTGATACGTAACATGTGTCTTGATATATAATGAGATATAACTTCTTTGGAAGTAAAACAGCAGTAGTACTAGCACTATATTCACCACATACACATGTAGAAGGGTATGCATACATTAAATATTATGTCAGAAAATTACCCTACTTTCATAACCTCACATAATAAGTAATTAAGGTGCTTTTTGATAAATTTACGAGTAACAGTTCTTTTAAAAATATATCAAAAAAAAAAAAAAAAACATATATTGCCCTTATAATTTATTTATTTGTAAGTTTGGCATGCCCATAAAACAGAGCAGAGACTCAATATATAGTAATATCATTTCTATTAAAATTATGTCCACACTTCAATCATCTTCTTTTTCTACTATTCTTGAGCACTTGGAAGAAAATGGACCACACTAAGAATGCAAAGACGTCTGCATATCTTTCCTGTCGAAGGAGAAAAGCCAACTCAGTCTGTACCATGGATATTGGATCCCCACATTGTCCATGCTAGGAGTTCTAGCATTCTAAAAACACTTTCAAGCTCGTAAGACTGATATCCTATTGGTGACTCCTCCCAAAACTGGTACTACTTGGTTTAAGGTCATCTTGTTCGTCTTGGTGAACCGGATGCGTTATTTAGACCTTCAAGAACATCATTTGCTCACAAACATCTCTCATGCTCTTGTGCCCCTACTGGATGTAGATATCTACAATAAAAAAGGTGTGCTAATTTTATGGTCCATTAAATGAAGGAGATGGAAAGCCTAAATGATGATCTTATCTACATGAGTACATGATAATTAGACCTTTGTAAAACATGAGAGTTGTAAAAGGATTACTTTTATCTTATCATTTTTCTTAACAAATAGAATCGCATGGCCAACTTAAACCTGGCGATAGATATTCTTTAATTGGACTAAGCTAAGGATGACTCCACAGTCTCGAAACAGGACACTCAAGATTCAAGAGTTGGTTTTGGTTTTTCCCTTAGAAATTTTGCCTGGTACGTACCAATTATTGATTTTCCTATTTTCAAACTGTAGGGGTAATCTTTAGCTTAGTCCAATTATAAAGAAAATCTTTCGTCAAGTTAAAGTTGGGCATGCAATTTTATTTCTTAAGAAAAATGATAAGATTGGGTAATCCTTTTAATAAATTTACAAGTAATCGTCCTTTAAAAAAAAAAAAAATTGATCAAAATACCAAAAATACTTTCATTTCCGTAATAATTTTTTTATTTTTTTTTCTTTTTTAAGTTTGGCATGCCTCGGTTGTTCCTTTTCCTTATATATATAACTATAAAACAAAGCAAAGACTCAATAGTAATATCATTTCTATTAAAATAGGGAAAATATGAAGTCCCTACATTCTTGGGTCAATTGTTCATCTTCCCGTAGATTATAGGGACGATGAGAAGAATCGGCCTGTTGAAGTGTAGACATGTTAGTAGGAAGGGGTGTCTCACGTTGTTTATTGCTTAATATTTCAATATAGAAAAAATTTCTTAATCATCCATACAATTCATACTTCATTTTATTTTTACTTTTTTAATTTTTTTCTTTAGCATTAATTATGTATATGCTTGTTTACAAGAAAACATATACATACATGTATGAGTGGTGCTAAGAATCCTGTTGGAGCTCACCGCTTTTATTTTTGAGTTTTTTTTTTTTTTTTACATCATTTTTTAAATATTCTTAAATAAATTTTTTAAAAAAAATCAAAATATTATTAAAATTAATTTCTAAATTACTAAATTCAAAGAAATAATTAAAAATTAAAAAAATAAAAAGAAGAAGAAAAGAGGTAGCCGGAGCTCCCAGCGGATCCACATCATTTCCGTACATGTATATACTTGAGAAGAGTTATTCTATATGCAAGCATACCGCAGACGAAAATGCGGACCCATTTGAGTTCCATCTTTTTGTTGTTTAATGTCATGAGGGCAAGAGCTTGAACCCATTTGAGTCGATCGACATTAATATATATATATTATGAAATCATTAATAAATTATCCATTTGCACAAGATATACCACTTTGTTATTGAATTATAACATTTGTCGAGCTCTTACATCGCTCTGTTTTATTATATTTTTGTTGGGGTGTAATAAGATTAGAATCTTTATTCGAATTTCAAGCTTATAATTCACTTGAGAGGTATATAAACATATAAATAAACCCTATACATTTATTGAATATTTAACAATATTGTTACAAAAAATTCATTCAAATATGTAGAAATATTATAAAATCTTCAAATCAAGTATTTATTTATTGTCCACTCAGAAATATATACTAGAGTTTGCCTCCTTTCATTAAAAAAATTAGATGAGATGAGAAATGTGACGCCCCCAAATCCCCACGCCCGAACACGGGGAAATCGAGACGTCCGGATGGTGACAACCCGGGTCGCCATCCCATCGACGGGTGCCAAGTGTGTGCAAAAGCAACAAATGTGCACGAAAGAACACGCAGCGGATAACGAAAGTCATAACTAAGTACTAGAATTTTTTCTTAACGTAATACAAGCTGTTTAAAACATACATAGATAAAATATTACAAAAACACAAATACAGTTTTAAACAAAATATAAAGCATAGCATCAGCAACCCGGCGGAGCCGCATCCTCGGGCTCAGCCTCCTCCTCTTCGTCCTCCAACTCTGCACCAAAAGCTACGGAACCAAAAATGGTACCGCAGGTAAGTAAACCCCAAATACTACCAGATAAAAACACATATAGAACTCAAACAATATGCATGAAACATGCCCAATGCACAAAGCCCATAAAACATAATTTTCCACACACTCCAAAAACCCATTTGGCCCAAAAACACATCCTTTCCGAAAAACACGCCAAAAGTCACATTTGGCCTTTATCTGACTCAAACCATTATCCATATTAACCGTATGCACCATGACCTCCCCTAGGGGTCATTCGCACACCCTGGCTCCAGTGCCACACCGTAGAGTACCACCACGCATGTGACACCTAACGAGCGATGCCCAGTTCCGTGCCCCGCACGTTCGTAGCCAAGCATCCTCTAGCCCACACTAGCGAAAGGCCACGGAGTCGGTGCATAGAGCGATGCCCGGTTCCGTGCCCGGCGCGTTCGTAGCCAAGCATCCTCTAGCCCTCACCAGCGAAGGGCCACGGAGTCGGTGCGTAGAGCGATGCCCGGTTCCGTGCCCGGCGCGTTCGTAGCCAAGCAACCCCTAGCCCCCGCTCCCGTCGTCTAGCGACAACTCAGGGGACATCACTCAGTTTATTCCGCTCCCGAGTGACCAGAGGAGCTCCACCGGGATAATACCCCATCCCGGCTTGGGGTCGTGATACATACGCACCCGTAAGTCCAATTACGCCAATACACAGGCTTTTCGCACTTAAACAAAAACACACATGCATGCACCATGAAATGCCATATCAATGCATAATAAAATAGTCCAACAACATAAAACAATAAAACAAGCAACTCCGTCCTCCATCCATCCGACCCCCGAACTCCTTGGACTCAGTCCGGAATCAACCAACCAGCAGATTAATTAATTGAAAGAGCAATATATATTTAAATCTGAAAATAGGGTTTGGAAAATACTTACAGCGCTATATGGCAATTTTAGAAAACTCGCGGCGTTGCAAACGGCGGCGAAAAAGCAATGTCACAGTGAAAATTCACTGTGGCCGTGGGTTGTGAAAAACCCACTTTTGAACGGGGACAAACTAGGGCTTGTGATTGATAGGGAATGATCTAGGGATGGTTGTGAAGCTATTGGAAGTGGTGGTTGGCCGTGGGTGGCGGCGAAATCGCCAGAAATAGGCCGGATTTCCCAAAAAGGAAAGTTAGCTCGTAGGAGCTGTTCCGGTGGTCGTTGGAGGCCGGAAATAGGTGGGTTAGGACGGCAAGGGACCGGTGATGAAGTGGTGAAGAAATGGTGGCCGGAGGTGGAGCGACGGCGGCGGATCGGGGCAAAATCCGTGCAGCCTTTGGAGAGCTTTTCCGGCCAAACGGCCGGCCGGATGGGGGTGGAAATCGGTGGGGTGGTGCGCCGGAGGGAGACGAAGAGGATGGTGCCGGCGGTGAGCCACACGGTGGCCGGACGGCGGTACACCGGGGGTAAGAAGTTCCGACGTGAGGGAGAGAGAAGAGAGAGAAACCGGGGGGGTGCTCGACGCGGGGGAGAGGAAAAAAAGAAAAAAAGAAAAGAAAGAAAAAAGAAAAGAAAGGAAAAAGAAAAAAGAAAAAGGAAAAAGAAGAGAAAAAGGAAAAGAGATGTAGGGAAAAGATGAGGTCTAATCCTCATTCCGGGAAACAAAACTAAACCGCCAAAAAGAGATTAAAACTCACAAGACAACTAAAAGAAATAAAACACAACATCAATTAAATTAAAAACAATTTTAAAACGCAAGTAAATTAAAATAAATAACTAATATATTAATTAAAATAAAAACAATTATTTCAGCGAAAATACACTCAAAAGCGGGTCATCACAAGAAATTTGTTAATAATAATGAGATAATTTGTGAATATTAATGAAATAGTTTGAGTTAAAATATTTTATAGGATTTTGGGAAATGAGATATAAAAGGTTGAATATAAATATTATAAAATTAAAATATTGTTATAATATAAAATTTTAATATTATTTTTATTTTAAGATTTGAAAAGGTTGATTTTTTTTTTTTATTATTTTGTTTGAAAGTTTGCAAAATTTTAATGATTATGTAATAATTAGATGAAAGTGTTGAAATTTAAAAAATTTAAAATTAGAAAGTGTTTCTGTTTAAATGGTGTATGGATGTTGAGATGAAACTAGATAAGATAAAATAGATTGACACTATTTGTGAAACCAAACTAACTCGAATAAAACATCTAAATCCTTATTTTCAAATCCTTTAAAGTTCAATTTTATTTAATAAAAAATTTTACTCATCATATCTATGCTACACATGATTTTTTTCCCCTTACCAAATTCATGATATATGGCCGGTGAGTAAAAGAATTCCTTTAAGTTGCCAAGAAAAAAAAAAAAAAAAAAAAAAAAAAAAAACTGTAGTACTTCTGTACCGCCTCAATTTGTGCACTTGGTATGCCATCTAGTGCAAATTGTATATTTTTCTTTTATTTTTTATTTCAAACATTTTTTAGACATGTTTACATATTTTTAAAAAATAAAAAATATTAATACATTAATAGTCACTTCTTTAATTAGCAAGAATTTTATTTTATTTTTAAAATTTAATGCATGAACGGTCAAAATGAAATAGTAAAATGAGAGGAAGCACTATTTATAAAAAAAATTTATATATAATATATGATATATGGATAATGAATAGAATGATTCTTATTGGACATGATCTGTAATTTTTAAAAGAAAATAAAGTCTGATAAAAACAAAAAAAAAGGGAAAAAAGAATACTAATTATTAATTAACTTGCCTAACAAATTAAATGAGAATTTGATCTGCATAAAGACTATTTGTCTGTGACTTTCTTAATCATCTATCTTACAACGGGCCCAATTAACGGCCCAATTAAATGCCATTCACTTACCATACCAACCTTTCTGGATCAAACTAAATGCGCGTGTAGATAGGACTAGGCCTGCACACCGATCCACCGAATCAAATTTTTGGCCCGACCCGACCCGATCAGCAGGAAATGGCGCTTCAATCCGATCCAATTTGACCCGTAGATTCTCAGGTCGGGTCGAACCCGTTGCTCTTCTCTTCGTTTGGATCCTTCGGCTTCATCTGCAGACCCAAGGGTTTCCACCATATTTCTCTTTGATTCCATGTCTCACTACCACTCCGATTCCATCAACCAACCAAACACACCCAGATTTCTCTTTGATTCCATTTCTCACAACCACTCCGATTCCATCAACCAACCAAACACACCCAGATTTCTCTTTGATTCCATTTCTCACAACCACTCCGATTCCATCAACCAACCAAACACACTCTTGCACCGTCTCCTTGGCGTCCTTTGAGAGAAAACAATGAAAGCCATTTCGGGATGAAAGCCATTACAGATCGTGCTCATTATAGCCATTTCAAGATGAAAGCATTTGGGAGGTTTGGTTTGTAATCTTGAGAACTTACGAAAACTTTCGGATTGAGAAGGTACGACACCATAGAAGCCATTAAAAATGATGTCGAGATCGCATTTCTTCAACTTCATGCCACCGCGAGATTACAAGACCCACCAGCACCATTTCGGTACGCTCTTGAAGCTCAAATCGAGTAGATGTTTTTTAATCCAGAGAAAATCAAGAGGGGAGTATGGGTGAGGCGACGGGATATTGCGTTTATGGAGAGAGAGAGAGAGAGGTTGAAATCATCCAGATGCTCCAACAGCAGCTCTTGATGTCCAGGGGTGTGGCCGGAGTAGGAGAATCAGGGCTGATTTCTAGAGATGCTAGGGTTTGAGGATTGGGGACGGTTTCGACGGCTTGGTCGGTTTCGATGTGTATTAACCCGTAAAGGGTTTGACGCCGCTGAACCCGACTTTAGTCGGTTTGGGCCATATCGGATCCGTCGGATTAAACGGGCCAAGCCCTTTTCTGCACAGGCCTAGATAGGACATTTAATTATATCTTCTATATATATAAAAATCTATATATAAAAGGTGCCTATGAAATTAAATATTGTTATTTAAATGAAAAATCTTATTTTTCTGTTAATTTTTTTGTTTCCCGTTAAGTCCCTATTAAGTTTCTGTTTATATTTTATTATAATCCGCCTTCTGCAAGATCAATCCAGCTCTGTTTGAAGTCTCTGCGGCCAGCAACCATCGCAAGTAGTGAGTTCTCTTCAATGCCTTAGGCTGCTCTCTCTATCTTTCTGTCTCTAATGCTCTCTCTCTCTCTCTCTCTCTCTCTCTCTCTCTCTCTCTAAATTCTCTCTAACAACTCAGTTTTATCGAAAGTCAAATAGAGGTAAAGAGAATAACTGCATTTTAAAGCAAATAAGAAGGAAATAGAATTTAATGAAAATGAAACAAAAGAAAATCATTTTGATGAAAATGAAGTGAAAATAAACCCTTTATGTTTTGATTTGGGAATTAGCCAGAATTAGAAGAAAGAGAAAAATCAACTGGAAAAAGGAAAAAAGATGGTGAGAAACTTCGCAAGTGGAGTCCAATGAAAGAACTTAGGCTAAACCCCACTTAGGACCCATAGATCTACTTTCTAAGGATGTATAAAAAAAAAAAAAAAAAAAAAGGAATACAACTTTCAGAACTTGTAGGAACTGGAAAGAAAAACAAAAAAGATCATTAAGAAATACTAGATCAACGGTCTCGTTCTTGATATGCTCGAGATTGACTAGAAATGCAGTATATGTGTGTAGGCATAGGACTGAGTTTGAACTCCCAGGCCCCTCTCTCTATCTCTCTGTCTCTAACCCTCTCTCTCTATTGTTAGTAACAAATCTCTCACAAATTGCTGTTTTATCAAAAGGCAGGAGAAGAAGAAAATGAAAAGAAGAAGAAGAAGAGAAGCAGGAGTACACTGATTTCGGAAGAAACCTAGAAGAACTGAAATGGAGAAGGAAGAGAAGTTGTTCGACGCAAGGTAGAAGAAGGAAGAAAAAAAAAAAGCAAAGCGTTGAGGGCTATGAAGCCAAACGACACCGTTTAGAAGAGAAAGGGAGGGCTGAAATGCAACAAGCGGGCTGGGCTTCACATACATAACAGGCTGACCCAAAATAGAAAATAAAGCACACTAAACAAGCCCAATTTGGAAAAGAATGGTCTAATAAAATAAAAATATACAATTAAATAGATAAAAGATAAATAAAAACACTATAACTAAATATTAATAAAATAGAACCATAAAATTCAACAATAAAATAATTTAAACTATAGAGCAATTTAAATAATAAAAAATAATTAATATAAAAAAATATGGAGAAATCAAGAAAGAGAGGAGAAGAATCTTTTGGAATGTGTTTATTAGAGAGAGAGAGAGAGAGAGAGGGAGAGAGAGGGTGAGGAGGGCTGATTTTGGGCCTAGATGAATTCGGCTGTTTTTTTTATTTATATTTATTTATTTTTTAGTGGTTTCAAATGAGAAAAAAACACATAACAACCTGGCTTCTAGCACATGGTTAATTTAAAAATTTTCACTTAGTATATGAATTGTATATAAAATTGTATTAAGAATTTAAAATATCAAAAAAATAAAATTTACATTACACCTAAATATTTGCTAGAATTTATATTTTTTTACTATGCCTTAAAATATTAATTGAAATTAACCTTTTTTATGAAATATATATTATTTTCTTAAAAATACTCATTTCATCCAATTAGATAAACGTACATTACACGTTGATCGTGTCCTAATATATATATATTTAAACAAACAGATTCATAAACTACAGATAATATGATATAACATTCAATTGGTGGGAGTCTCAATAATCATCTCAAATTAAATAAATACAATACCAATAAAATAAAAAAAGGGGAATCTGAAACTAAAAATTGACTCTCACACATTTTTCATTAAGGGAAAGTCGTTTGAAGTGGTTTATGAATAATTTGATAAATAGATTACTAGATTACAATAGGATGAGATAAGATAATATAAAAATTAAAAATTAAATAAAATATTATTATAATATATATTTTTATTTTAAAATTTTAAAAATAATTGAATTATTTATTTTATTTGTTATAAAATTAAAAAAAAACTATAATAATTAGATTAAATAAAATAAGATAAAAAATTTGTTGAGAGTGAACGTGACAGCCTGGCTGTCTGCCGTCTAGCCTACCCAAAGATGAAAGAACGTTAGTTGAAGTTACTCCACTGTACAGCTAAGAGCATCCCCATCCCGTTCTATATCTCACACCCATCCTTATAATTTGGAAAAAAATTATAGGATTTGGCTCAAAAACCCTCTCCATCCTGTTCCCCAAAATGGGGATGAAAATTAGGGTGCTACAGGAGGTCCCCATATTTGAGGACCCACTATACATCTGCATCGCTCTCTTGCCCCAACGGTTGCCCCTTCCAACCCGCGTCTTCTTCTCCCCCCCTCCTCCCTTCCCTCGCAATGCGGCACGGTCGGATTCTGCCCTCCTTGACTGTAAGTGCTATTTTATTCTCTGATTTTATTTGTTTTTTTGGGCAAAGGTCTCTCCTTCTCTATTTCTCCATGAAACCATTTTCTTCCTCCCGATTTGGATTGAGATTGGACTGAAAGTTGATGCATTTTTCGTGTGGGTTCGACCGATTATTATTTGGTACTCTCTTTCGATTGATCTATGCATTTCTATATTTCTTTGTATATGTATAACAGAGTTTATTTGTTTTTCTGGGCAAAGTTCTCTCCTTCTCTATTTCTCCATTTCCCAATTTTCTTCCTCCCGATTTGGATTGAGATTGGACTGAGGATTGATGCATTTTTCTTTTGGGTTCGACCGATTATTATTTGGTACTCTCTTTCGAACTATCCATGCATTTCTATATTTCTTTGTATATGTATGTGTTTATAATTTTTGTGAGTGTTGACCGAGTACATAGCTTATCCCCATTTCAGTCAGTTTGATGAATTTTCCCGTGAGCTTGTTTTCGTCCTCTCTCTATCTCCTCCCTCTCGTCTATGTTTTTTTTTTTTCTTGTTCCAGCTACCAATTTGATATCTCTGCTGAATTGCCATTGTTCTTGTTTGGTTGCTTAGTAAGTGGTGGAAAGGGGACAATGACCGAGTACATTGTTTGTGTATTTGTTTTAGTGATTGGCAGAATTTGATTCTCTTTTGTTGTGCTGATTGCAAATGTAGTCTGTTTGGTTTCTGAGAATTTGATAGGGATCGTATACCCTACAAATCGAATAAAATTCTATTAATCCTATGATTTATGTATTATTTAGGAAAAACTACAGTGAACTTATTTAAGCCTTTATTATTTTTGTGATTCATCTCTGTCACATAAGTTATAATCCTTGTATGTAGATTAGGCTATTGTAATGTTATTTCTTGTTCTTCTCAGTGATTTATTTTTCAACATATTTTCCTGTTTCTATGAAAACTGAAAATCTGGAAGTACATATTGATATGGGTGTGTTAGTGCCTTCAGATGAATTGTCTTCCTCCTTTTTTCCACTTGCTCTCCTGTTGCAACCTGCAGTGCCTTCTCTCTCTTATCCATATTGAAACTTAACTGTAGTTAAGCTTGCCGTAATACATGTAGTACATAAGATGGGATATATGTGGTAATCTCTTTGTACTAAAGAGTAATTATGTTGTACATCAGAATATTTATCCTCACTTGAAAACAAAGACACTGTCATATGGAGTGTATGAATGGAAAGAGTAATAAGGCTACCATCCATTGTGCATGAAGTTGGTTATCTGTGACCAAAACATCCTTAATTAGTTCTTCCATTTGCTATATTTCCATGGACATGCGAGAGCACCATTCTGCGATATTTCCATGGAAACTTAAGGAGTAATTATTTGTTCTTGCTACCATATTGTCAATCTCCTTGCTAGGCTGTTGGTTGTTGCGGCTTTAATTGTTCTGATACATACCTGGCTGACAATTATTGCCTTGCTTCTTTAGCATGAAATCATTATGATGATGGATTTGAGTGTTATGCCAGAAATGCAGCGGCTATATTTCCAGCAACTCCAGAGGGAAATCATGATGAGATGCAGTAATGCCCGAGATTTGGATTGATTGTAATGTAATTTTTGTATTGTACTTTTGATGATAGTTTCCTATTATACTTTTGTGCAAGTAAATTGGATGCCACAATTTCAAAAACAATTATAAATTATGTCAAATTTAATCTACTATTACATGAAAAAAATACGAGGCCATTGTTACCGTTAAAAAAATGAGTGGAAAGTTTATATTCAATACGTGACTAGGTTCAAGACCATTAAAAAAATGGATAAAGAATACTAAATAATAAAATATGGCCATCACGTTAGAAAATGCACTAATTAAATAAAAAAATTACTATTTTTATAATACGAATTTCGGTTAAAAAAATATTGTATTTGATAGTCAAAACTGTAAAAGGATTTAATAGAAATTGATATTTGAAAAAAAAAGATAATAAGACAAAAGAGTTAGTAGTTAAGATTGTAAATGGAAGATAGAGAAAAAACTAATAAAAAAAGAATAGAGAAATATTATTTAATAGAATAGAGATAGGGATGGAGAATGAGATGTGAAAGGTTTTTAGAAGATGAATAAAATTTAGGAAAAAATTTGAGGAAATGTGATTTTAAGTTAAATTATAGGGATAGAGATGGGGAATGGGATGTGAATGTTCTAAGAATGAGTGCAGGAGAAATCTGTAATAGTAATCATGAAAAGGATGAAAACAGAGTGAGTGCTACGCAAGGCATAGAGACGAGCAAAATGTCTAGCCTCTTTTAGTTGCACATTTAACATGACATGAAATGGAATATTTTGTTAAAAATTAATTATTATTTTTATTTATTATTAAAATATAATAAATAATTTAATATTTTTAGACTTTAAAATAAAATTAATATTAAAAATTTAATTATATGATACAAAAATGAGATAAAATAGTTTAATTTTATATAACCAAACCAGTTATAAATGAGGTAGGTGTGCACTTATGTCTATTCCAAATATCCATACAGCGTAAATAATCATTTTAAAATTATTTTTAAAATACTTTTAATCATTAAAAATATATGAATTTATTAATAATCATTTCTTTAAAATAAAAAAAATTAAAATATATGAGTTTTCATATTTAATACAAATTTGGTCTACAGAACTTAAATTTTGGAGATCAGAAATAGATCTTTTGGCATGCGAGCTGATCGAAGGAGATCAAGAATATTGGAGAAATGGATAAGAATTAGGTGACCAGGTTATTGAAAGGAAAACGCTAAATCAAACCATGGTTTTTTCCATTCAATTTAATTTACTGTTTATGCATTTTATTTTTTTAATTTATTTTTTTATTTAATGATAAAATAAGTGATTATTAGTAAAGTAATGTATTTTTTTAATAATTAAGGATGTTAAAAAAATATTTAAAAAAAATTAAAAAAATAATAATAATAATTTTGTGCTAGCAGTACATCCTTACCGCTCGGTTGCCCACTACTAGCAGGATTCGAAAAGAGGAGTGTGTTAGCTACAAAAGGATTACATAAAAGTAATCACATAAATTAACGTGATTTCATGTGATCCGTCATATCTATTTTATAATAAAAAAATTTTACAGTCTAACAAACCACAACAATCTACATTAGTTTATGAGATTTATTTTATATACTCACTTTATAGTTAGAGTATTTCTCATATGAAAATTAAGCAGATCTAAAACAAAACTTTCATTCAGGTTGCATGTAGTCGGTCATCATGTATATATCTTCAAGTACTCATGTTCTTGTTTATGAACAGATCAAAATGGTCCAATGCTGTATGAATGTATGAATGGACTATGGTGATGCAACTTGAATTCCTAAAATGTTAACCACGTACCATGAAACCTGTCTTTAGAAAGGTGATCTATTTCTCTACCGTTTGAGGTTGAAGTAATTTATTCAGTCTCCAACGTCCCCACCTGGGCGAAAAAAGGTCTTGCTTGTTGTTATTGTATACTCCACTTTTATTTACTTGCAAGTTGCTCAATTCAAAGAAACCTCTATATATTCAATGATTCATAGCTCCTACATCGCTTTGGTTTGTTGTATGTATATCTGTTGGGATTTAATTGGGATATATATCTGCCACCCCAGTAAAATTCTTTCCTTTTTCAGAAGAGCATCTGGTTAGAAAACAAAGCTTGAAAAAAAAAACAAATTAAAATAAAAGCTCATCGGTAATTCATTACATCTTTCTCTACTCTTTTTGTTGGTTTCGCTTTCTTGTGATTTGAAAGAACACTTGATATTACTACAAATTTATTTTAATTCTTAACAAATGTTAATAGAAGTGTTACAACAAACTCATTTTATAACCAACCGTCAACACAAGCTAGCATTGACAGAAATACAACACATTTAATTATTTTGCTGACGACATGTCAACTAATTAAAAAAACATCAACAACGAGTTCAGTACATACTAGGAATTGACAATGACGATGATGTAACTTAACGACTTACAATTTCAGTCCAGTACTATGAAATTTTCCTTTAATAATATGGTCTAATTTTTCTGTCATTTAAGGTGTTAAGTAATTTACCCAATTTCCAATATTACATTGGCGAAAATATGCAGCATTGTCTACGCCTTGGCTAAAAAGTGTCATTTTATGATCTGGGAGACACCACTTTCCGCTTTTATTCATATCCAAATTGCTTAAGTTATCAAAATTATACAACCTTGAAATATCATTCAATGTACCTTTTGCCTCTTTTCTGGAGAAAATGGATAATCTAAAAACTCAGCTATTCTCTTCAAATAGGTGGTGGGTTGCTCTTTCATCTCTTCATACTTCAAGAAAAGCATCTTTTAGCCTGGATTTTGTATGCATTCCTTCCAACAACTCAAAACATGATCCCAATAAGGGCCAAATGGACTCATTCCCCTACAAAACTTGTCAAAAGCTTCTTCAAGCGAGGCAGTGGTTGGATGCATTCTATTATGGAAGTGCCGAAGTGATACAAAAGTATCTTTAGGGTTTCTATATACATACACAATCTTACATATCGAATCCTTCACAGATGTTGGTAACAAAGTATAAGGTAAATGAGTTGAAATGAGTCTTGGAAAGGCAGGATTGAGATCTGGAACCTTTATTTTAGTGTAGATATCTCCTAGCACTAATATATGTATGTATATGTTTTCATGTAAACAAGCATTTATATAATTGTTAAAGAAAAAAATTAAAAAAATAAAAATAAAATGAAGTACGAATTGTATGGATGATTAAGAAAATTTTTCTATATTGAAATATTAAGCAATAAACAACGTGAGACACCCCTTCCTACTAACGTGTCTACACTTCAACAGGCCGATTCTTCTCACCGTCCCTATAATCTACAGGAAGATGAACAATTGACCCAAGAATGTAGGGACTTCATATCTTCCGTATTTTAATAGAAATGATATTACTATTGAGTCTTTGCTTTGTTTCGTGGTTATATATAAAAGGAAAAGGAACAACCAAGGCATGCCAAACTTAACAAAAGAAAAATAAAAATTATTAGGGAAATGTAAGTATTTTTGGTATTTTGATCAATTTTTTTTTTTTTTTTAAGGGACGATTACTTGTAAATTTATTAAAAGGATTATCCAATCTTATCATTTTTCTTAAGAAATAAAATTGCATGCCCAACTTTAACTTGACCAAAAATTTTCTTTATAATTGGACAAAGTTAAGGATGACCCTCACAGTTTGAAAATAGGAAACTCAAGAATTGGTACTAAAGCAAAATGTCTAAGGGAAAAACCAAAACCAACTCTTGAGTCTTGAGTGTCCTGTTTCGAGACTGTGGGGCCATCCTTAGCTTAGTCTACTTAAAGAATATCTATCGTGATCAGGTTTAAGTTGGCCATGCGATTCTATTTGTTAAGAAAAATGATAAGATAAGAGTAATCCTTTTACAACTCTCATGTTTTACAAAGGTCTAATTATCATGTACTCATGTAGATAAGATCATCATTTAGGCTTTCTTTGTCCATCTTAAATAACACCATGTGCTATTTCAGATGGTAAACCGTACGTCGTGATCAGTACAATATATATCAAGACACATGTTACGTGTCAATGTACACGTTTTTTTTTTTTTTTTTTTTTTTTCTAAGGTAATTCTCTGACATATATAATATTTAATGTTTGCTGGCCCTTTCTATATATTTATATGGTGGATACAGAGCTAGTAGTACTGCTGCTCCTTATCTCCAACCAGATAATTTTACACTTATTTTTATTTGGATAATGTTTTGGTGATTATCAAATGTGCATATTAAATCATGTGTACATTAGTATAAATTTGTTTTTTTAATATTATTTAAACACTCTTACCAATTAAGAAATAAATAAAAAATATAAATTCACTAATAATCACTTTCTTGGACTTTAATTATTAAGAAAAAAATAAAAAAATAAAAAATATAAGTAGGTACATTTGATAGACATATTTAATTAGCAAGCAACCATAATTTTATTTATTTTTTATTTTTTTTTATTTTTTTTCCTCTTAACAATTTGTGATGCATGAATAATAAATAGATCAATAAATTATTTAAATTAATAGGAACAATAATAATAATAAAAATCAAATCTAGTGTACGATATAGTCAGCTGCATGGATAGAAAAAGTCTAATTATATCTCGTCTGCACACCATCCAAATTATTCAGGTTTTTGGACCCAGGCATGCATGTGATCTTTATGAGCATTCAGATTTTTGGACCCCAGCATGCATGTGATCAATGGCGGACTCAAGTTGTACTAAGGGGGCATTGAAAACATAATTCTACATAAAATACCCCGTAGGAATTAAAAAAAAAAAAAGAAAAAATCAAATCTAGTGTACGATAAAATCAGCTAGCTGGATAGAAAAAGTTAATTAATTATATCTCGTCTGCACTCCTCTCCCGAAATTATTCAGATTTTCGGACCCATGCATGAGTGAATACAACAAATTAAAGTGATGTAAAAATTTGACAGACGCTCTGAGACTCCAAGATCGATGCACTTTGATTTCTCCATTGATTACAAGTAAAATGATAAACATACGAATCTTTTATAGAAGCTACAGCTGTGTTAAGAGGCTTAAAGCTTTGTTTTTAGTAGGAAATTTTGAATCTAATGGTGGAAACCGATTGCCTCCTATTAGTAAAAGCTTTGAACTATCCTACTGTTTTCTTAACTGATTTTGTCTATATTCTTAATAAAATTAAAAGATTGATTCATAATTTTTAGAAAAGTGTCATTCTTGCATGTTAATAGGTAGGATAATAAGATTGGTCATTGTTTAGTAAAATATGCTTGACATGTTGAGTAAATGGTTATGTGATGGGACGTTTCTTCTTTTGTTTTTCAAACAGTTTGACTTAATAGACAATTTCTTGTAATGACTTAATTTAATGAAAAAAAAAAAACTTATTATGTTAAATCAAATACGACAAAATTTTACGTTTTCGTAACAATTACATACTAACTATTGTAATTGCTACTGATTGTCTCCATTTAGTTTTTTTCTTAATTACACTACCAAATTTTTTACTTATATAAACTAAGAAGGTTAATAATTATTTATAATCATTAATGAGACATAGTTTGTGGTGTATAAATGAAGAGTAAAGAACACATTTAGGTTAGAGGCCGGAATAAAAAAAATAAAAGAATAAATATGATGTGCGGTGTAGGCAACAGAATAAGTAGAAATGCTCTAATTATGCCCCCTCCCCAAATTATTCAGATTTTTGGACTGATGTATGCACGTGATCTTTATGAACATTCAGATTTTTTGACCCAAGCATGCATGTGATCTTTATGACGCAAATAACTCTAAAATCGTTGTAATTAGTCTTTCTCAGGGATTTCTATTATACCGAACATTAGTCGAATTTGTTTACTCACTTAAACTAAACTAGAAAAAGTCAAAAATTGCTGAAAATAATACCTTATTTATAGTGATTTTCATCATTACAAATACCGAATAAAGTCGTCGCAACTGTCCATCACAGTTCTAGCTGAAATCATTGAGAAAAATTATTTACAGCAATTTATTGCTATCACAAATAGCTGAAATATTACTGTAAAAGATTTTCTTATTTACAGCATTTGAAAAAATCGCTGGAAATAATAATTCTCATAGCTGTAAAAAAAAAAAAAAAAAAAAAAAGAGTTGCAAATGAGGTATTTTCAACAACCATATGCTTATTTTCGGAGACCAAAAATCGACAAAAAAACTCAATTATAAATTAAAAAAAAAAATTATTATCAAAATTGGAAATCTATCATATCCTAAAATATACAACATTCTTATCATACAATGTATAAAAATCTACTATTGCACCAAATAGTTAGGTCAAATATATACAATTTTGTGATTAAAAGAACATAAAGGCCGCTAAACAAAACATATAAATTGAAAAGTTCTTTATACATACATACATATATATATATATAAAAGCTGATCGGTGAGGATTCTTTCTGAGGACATAGCGTTGTTCTTAATTCTTTGTCCACCTTAAATGTCGTGATCAGTACATTATATACATATCAAGACACATGTTACATGTCAAATGTACACGTTTTCTAAAGTAACTCTGACATATTGACCGGTGTAAAACTGCAAGTGCACAGTATCGTAGTTTTATAGTAAAGTAATAAGTAGAGTATCGTCCTCAGGGATTGGTACCTTACTCTTGCCAAATACCAAAATTATACTAATCTCAATTTTATCTAGAGGAATCGCTAAAGTTTTTATAGTTGCAAATAAATTTAGATCAACTCACAGTGTAATAAGCAAAGAAAATAAAACTGACTTTCAAAGATCAAATTCAATGGGGAAGAAAACTTCTAGGAAATCGATTTCACCTAATTCTTCACTATGCTTTTCTCATCCAGCTAATTTAACTTAAACCTCTTTTGTCTATTAGCAAATCTCTAATTCGTCCAAAAGCCTCTTTCGATAGTCAATTGGAATTGACTCTTGGTTATCAATTCACACAAGAATATGCAAATTCAATAATCAAGAACACAATAAGATCAATGATTTAATGACTACATAGGTTCATACAAGTCTTTCGATCTCTATACTTACCTATGCTGAAATATCCAAGATCTACCCTATGATTCCCTCTTTCGATAGCAAATCACAAGATTACTTATCATCTAATCAATGGCCAGTTAATTAGAAGCAATAAATTCAGAATAAATCAGATAAACAAAGAGAGAATTGCATTAAATTAGCATAGACAATCAAGCATAGTTCGGAAATAGGTTACATCGTTTTCCTAGAATGAAGAAAATTTAGCTCATGCTAGAAATGGAATTCAACATAAACGAATTCACCATAATTGTTCTGAGAAGATGGGAAGAAGAAAATAAACACTGAAAAATCCTCCTTGTAGCCTCAACTTGTCGTCAAAAGCTCAGGGGAACGATTCAACGCTTTTCTCTCGTCCGTGCTCGTGTATGATTCCAACGTACGTGCAATAATTGGAATCCCGTCTCCAAACAAATGAATTGAATCCTTCTAGCTGTGTTTTTCTGTCCCAAAGAGTGTTCTCCAGTCAAAAAACTCGCGGCTCTAGAGTGAAAAATGGGTTTTATATGGTCCCACGGCGGAAAACCTAAAATCTGTCAAAATACGATGTTCGCTCGAGCGGGGTGTCGAGCGCGCGTCGAGCGTTCGACTCTGCCTGATTTCGCTCGAGCGTCCTATCGAGCGCACATCGAGCGTTCGACTCTGCCTGATTTCGCTCGAGCGGCCAATGTCTCTGCTCGAGCGATCTTCGTTTTTCAGCAACCCGCTCGAGCTCCCTGTCGAGCGGCAGTCGAGCGTTTGAATCTGCCTGAATTCGCTCGAGCGGTCAAAAGCCTCCGCTCGAGCGAACTTGTAAAATCTGCAATATGAAATTTTGCAAGTCATCAAATACCCCCAAACTTACAACTTTGTTTGTCCTCAAACAAAAAGAAAAACAAATGATAGTTTAGGCAATATCAACTCGACCCCAAAGAGAAGTATCATCACTCACCAAGCTTTTATGAATTTAGATTTCATCTCTAGTATCTTACTCTTTTAACATGAAAGATAGCAAGAAAATCAATAAAAAATTTTGCAATTTGTCAAGCAAGAGTTAGGTGTTTACTTCAACCTAAAGCTAAGACCTTGAGTGTGTGTGTGATATAGTCAATTTTAACCTCAAACCACCTGCAAACTCAGATAAAAGTAGAACACCCAAAATCAGAAGAATTCTCTTAAAACTTAACCCCATAAGTCCAATTTTCAGAAATCCTCTCCACTAATGTAGTCAACACCAAAATCAAAGATCAAAAGGTCTTTATTAAGGTTGTAATGATAGGCCACAGGGTGAGGGTTAAGAAAGAACTGGATATGGGAAATTAAATCAAACTGGGAAAATACTTAGTGAAAAGAACATTAAAAGAGAAACTCACATGATTCAAATCATAACTCTTTCTTGGCAATATGCTCATAATTGTGGCATTATTATTACTGTAATCATTGATGTAATACCAACACTTCCCTTAACAAAATTTGAGGTAATTCACTTTCCGCTTGGCGACTTCTTTTTCTTTTCTTTTCTTTTTCTTTTTCTTTTTTCTCTCTCTCTTTTTTTTTTTCTTCTTCTTCTTTTTCTTTGATCAAACAGAGCAAACATAATACTTTTCATCATGAAACCAATTTTCTCTTTTAAATGTAACTCTCCACCAAAGTATTTTCTCAAACTATCAACGGTAGATTCATTGTTTTTCAGGCTTAGAGCGGGCATGGTTTATGTAGTTTAAAGAATCAATAAAGGCTCATGAAGGCTCAAGGGGGTTGACTATGGAAACACACCATGTAATGATGGCATGACATTTAGGACGGCTGGGAAAGCTTTTTGGTTATGCCAAAGAAATGCCTAGATCATTTCTCTGATATTTGGTCTCAACTAGGATTTCGCCTCAAGGACCCATCAACGGATTCTAGAGCAAAGCAAAATCGAACCTCCCTCTTTCAATTAATTCAACTTCTTCTCTTCATAAGCAAAATGGAATAAGAGAAAAATGACTATGTGCTCAATTGTGTTCAAGGTCAAAGATTTAAACCAAAGTACCCACAAAACTTCACTTGACATAAAAGAAATTTTTGAAAATTTTTCTCAAAACCATATTCAATCACAAATTTCAGAATCATAGAGAATTCAATCTTACTCCAATGCATGCTTGGTAAGAGACTCAAACAACCCATCAACAACCCAAGACTTAGAAAACAAGAGGATCAAATGATTATAGGAGTTTACACCCCCAAACTTAAACTAAACAATGTCCTCATTGTGATGCAAAAGTAAAAAGGATTGAAGAAATAAAGGAACTTCCCTGGTTTCATGGTGAACCTTCCGAGGTTTTTAGATTTTCCAGCTCTTTATTCATGCTAAATAAACCTGCATCAAAAACCAATTTATTAATACTTAAATAAACAAAGATAATAAAATAAATGAAAGAGTGAAAGATAGATCTATGGGCTGCCTCCCATAAGCGCTTGTTTTAAAGTCTACAGCCAGACTTTTCAATCCTCATCACTTAGGATCTCCAAGAGGAATATATGCATAGTTCCTCTCCATTTGCTCTCCATAGTAGTGCTTCAATCTTTGACCATTAACTCTGAAAATATTCCCTGCCTTGTGCTTCAAATCTACTGCTCCAAAAGAGGAAACTTCATGAATTGTATAAGGACCCGTCCATCTTGATTTTAACTTTCCTGGGAAGAGTTTGAGTCGTGAATTGAAGAGTAAAACTTGTTGTCCTGGAGCAAACTCTCGCCTAAGAATCTGTTTGTCATGCCACTTCTTCGTCGTTTCTTTATAGATCTTTGCATTTTCATATGCATCATTCCGGAACTCTTCCATCTCATTCAATTGAAGAAGTCGCTTTTCACCTGCTGCCTTCAAATCAAAGTTAAACTTTTTCACAGCCCAATAAGCTCTATGCTCCAACTCTACAGGAAGATGACATGCCTTTCCAAACACTAATCGGTATGGAGACATCCCGATAGGTGTTTTAAAGGCTGTACGGTATGCCCACAAAGCATCATCAAGCTTCTTCGCCCAATCCTTTCTATTGATTTTGACCGTCTTCTCAAGGATGTTCTTGATCTCTCTATTTGAAATTTCAGCTTGATCATTAGTTTGAGGATGGTAAGCAAGTGCTATCTTGTGCTTCACACCATATTTAGAAAGAAGATTCTCAAATAACTTGTTGCAAAAGTGAGTCCCTTCATCACTAATAATAGCTCGTGGAGTGCCAAATCTTGTGAATATGTTCTTGTGCAGAAATTTGAGCACTACCTTTGCATCATTTGTTGTTGTAGCAATTGCTTCCACCCATTTTGACACATAGTCAACTGCTAGCAAGATATAAGCAAAACCAAAAGAAGGAGGAAAAGGCCCCATAAAATCTATTCCCCAAACATCAAACAACTCAACTTCTAAGATACCTTTCAATGGTAACTCATGACGCCTTGAAATATTTCCTATACGTTGGCACCGGTCACAAGTTTTCACCAAAGTGTAACTATCACGAAAAATGGAAGGCCAAAAGAACCCACTTTGAAGTACCTTAGCTGCTGTACGGGTGGCTCCAAAGTGTCCTCCATATGATGAGGAATGGCAATGATGGAGGATGTCTTGCATCTCTTCTTCCGGCACACATCTTCTAATGATTTGATCAGGGCATCTTTTGAACAACAAAGGCTCATCCCAAAGATAGTGATTCACATCATGCAAAAATTTCTTACGTTGATGGTAAGTAAGATCAGGTGGTAAAACTTTACAAGCTAGATAATTAACAATATCAGCATACCACGGAAGCTTGATCTCACATGCAAACAACTGCTCATCAGGGAATGCCTCTTGGACCACTGAATCTAGTCTTTCTTCCTCTTGCTCTAACCGAGAGAGATGGTCAGCCACTAAATTTTCACTTCCCTTCTTGTCTCGAATCTCCAAATCGAATTCTTGAAGAAGGAGGATCCAACGAATTAGCCTCGGCTTAACATCCTTCTTGCCAAACAAATAGCGAAGTGCTGCATGATCAGTGAACACTATCACCTTTGTCCCAATGAGGTAGGACCGAAATTTGTCACAAGCGAACACCACAGCAAGCATCTCCTTCTCAGTTGTTGTATAATTTAACTGAGCTTCATTCAATGTCCGGCTTGCATAATAGATGGCTCTAAACAGCTTGTCTCGCCTTTGCCCCAACACTGCTCCAATTGCAAAGTCACTTGCATCGCACATAACTTCAAAAGGTTGACTCCAATCAGGTACAATCACAATTGGTGCTGAAATTAGCTTCTCCTTGAGTGCATTAAAGGCCTGCAAACAAACAACATCAAAGTCAAATGCAGAATTTTTCTCAAGAAGATTACATAAAGGTTTAGAGAGTTTAGAAAAATCCTTGATAAATCTTCTATAAAATCCCGCATGTCCCAGAAAACTTCTGATTCCCTTCACATTCTTTGGAGGTGGTAGTTTCTCTATGGTTGCAATTTTGGCTCGATCCACCTCAATTCCTTTGGATGACACTCTATGGCCCAGCACGATCCCTTCTTGAACCATGAAATGACATTTCTCCCAGTTCAGGACCAGATTCTTATCTTCACATCTCTGCAAAACAAGAGTTAAGTTATGCAAACAATGATCAAAAGATGTACCAAAAACTGAAAAGTCATCCATAAATACTTCCATTATATCTTCTACCATGTCAGAAAAGATAGCCATCATGCAATGTTGAAATGTCGCAGGGGCGTTGCACAATCCAAAGGCATCCTCCTAAAAGCAAACGTCCCATAGGGGCATGTGAATGTAGTCTTCTCTTGATCTTCAGGAGCTATAGCAATCTGATTATACCCCGAATAACCATCCAAAAAACAATAGTAGGAGTACCCAGCGATCCAACATCTGATCAATGAATGGAAGTGGAAAATGATCATTCCTTGTTGCTTTATTCAACTTGCGGTAATCCATGCATACACGCCATCCTGTGACCGTTCTTGTAGGAATGAACTCATTATTTTCATTTTTCACTACCGTACCGTCATTCCACCCTTCTTTGGTACAACTTGCACTGGACTTACCCATGAACTGTCTGAAATAGCATATAGAATTCCAGCATTAAGGAGTTTCAAAATTTCAGCTCTCACTACTTCCTTCATTGCTGGATTTAATCTTCTTTGGTGCTCAATTGTTGGCTTGTAAAGCTCCTCCATTAAAATCTTGTGCATGCAAATGGAGGGACTTATTCCTTTTATGTCAGAAATAGTCCATCCCAAGGCTGTTCTATGCTCCCTCAATACATGCAGCAACTTTTCCTCTTCTTCGGGTGTGAGTGATGTAGCAACAATCACTGGAAAGGTATCACTATCACCCAAGAATGCATAGCGAAGATGCTCAGGTAATTGCTTCAACTCCGGAGTATTTTTCTGCATCTTTTCTTTATCAACTCCAGATTCACTCTTTGGTACCACCGGCTCTAGCTTCCCCACTTCATTACTAAGTGATGTAACCTGCTGCAATGCTCCCAAAGCAAAAACATAGTGGAGAAATTCTTCACTAACAAAAGGCAAGTCAGATTCACAAACAGCAGAATTTTTAAAATCAAGAGCATGAGATGAAGAGGTGATACAGCGCTCTAGGTGGTCGGATGGCATATCTTCTTGAAAGGCCTCTTCTACACATTGCTTAATGACATCTACCCGAAAGTAAGTACTTGGATCTTCTGGAAATTTCATGGCTTGGTAGATGTTGAACATAACTTCTTCCTTATTAACCCGCAATGTCAATTCACCCTTTTGAACATCAATTAAGGCTCTTCCCGTGGCCAAGAATGGTCGCCCAAGAACTAGTGGGACATCTTCATCTTCTTCCATGTCCAACACCACAAAATCAGCAGGGAAAATGAACTTATCCACCTTTACCAATACATCTTCTATGATTCCACGTGGATACTTGATGGACCGATCCGCTAGTTGCAAGGAAATTGTTGTATGCTTCATCTCTCCAAGTCCCAATTTCCTGCAAACAGAAAATGGCATAAGATTAATGCTAGCACCAAGATCACATAAGACTCTATCAAAAAATGAATCTCCAATAGTGCAAGGCAAAGTGAAACTCCCCGGATCTTTCAATTTTTGAGGCAGTTTCTTTTAAAGAATGGCACTGTATTCTTCAGAAAGCTTCACTGTTTCAAACTCCTCCATCCTTCTCTTCTTGGAAATGATGTCTTTCAGGAATTTGACATAGTTTGGCATTTGTTCCAAGGCATCTGCAAAAGGAATATTAATGTGAATTTTCTTAAAAATATCCAAAAACTTAGAAAATTGCTTATCTAGTTTTTGCTTTTGAAAACGCTGAGGGTAAGGAAGTGGAGGAGCAAGAATAGGAGGATTGTCAGGAAATGAAATTGTAGGAGGCAAGTCGGTCTCCTCTAGTGTATCATTGACAATCTCATCTTCTTCCACTTGATCTTTGCTTTGGCCATTGTTCGCAGCGGTAGGAGTGGACTTGCTCTCCTTTAATGGTGCCCTCTCAATTTCTTTTCCACTCCTAAGTGTGATGGCCTTGCATTGTTCCTTTGGATTCACTTCAGTGTTGCTAGGAAAAGCTCCTCTTTGTTGGGCATTGATGGTAGTGGCTAGTTGCCCAATTTGCACTTCAAGATTCTTCATAGTGGCTCCCATATTGCTACAATGAGTCTCAATGTTGTCCAACCTTGAATCAGTCTTTTTAAACCTTGCATTAGTCTCTTGAACAAAGGAAACCATGGCATCCTCAAGTGACATCTTCTTCTCGCTTGGTTGGCTATCAAATCCGGGAGGATGTTGAGGTTGCAACACATTCTTGGTATTTCCATATGACAAATTCTCATGATTTCTAAGCCCTGGATGATAGTAATTTGGCATAGGATTACCACGATAATTGTAGTTCCGATTGTTGACATATTGAACTTGTTCTTGACTCGCCTCATTGCTTGGAACTATCATGCTTGTGGATGCAACATATTCTGTACTTTGTGGTATCTTTTGTGTTGTCAAGGCTGAAATCTGATGAGATAGAGTAGCAACTTGAGCTGAAAGGGCTGCTATAGGCTCCAAGTCATGAATTCCAGCAACCTTCTTAGCCAAAGTCCTCTCAGTTGGCCATTGATAGTTGTTTGAGGCCATTTCTTCCAAAAGTGCAGTAGCACCTTCAGTTGTCTTCGACATCAAAGTTCCACCAGAAGCAGCATCAACTATAGTTCGAGTTTGCCCATTTAACCCATTGTAGAACATCTGAACTTGCAACCAATCTGGCAATCCATGTTGTGGGCAACGTCGAACCAAGTCCTTATACCTTTCCCATGCTTCATAGAGTGACTCAAAATCATTTTGCTTGAACTGGCCAATCTCACTCCTGAGTTGGGCTGTTTTTACAGGAGGAAAGAATTTAGCAAGAAACCTCTCAGCCATGTCTTGCCAACTAACGATGCTTCCCGGTTGTAGAGATTGTAGCCAACCTCTAGCCTTATCCCTCAAAGAGAAAGGAAACAATCTCAGTCTAATGGTATCTTCAGTAACACCATTGATCTTCACAGTGTCACAAATCTCCAAAAACATAGCCAAATGAATATTGGGATCATCCAGTGGCGATCCGCTGAATTGAGCCTGCTGCACCATGCTAATCAAAGCTGGTTTGAGCTCAAAGTTGTTGGCATTGATTGGCTGGCGCATTATGCTCGAGTAATTTCCATTCACAACTGGCCGCACATAATCCTTCAAGGTGCGTGGTAGTACCTCACGATCTTCTTCAGCCATAGCTAGTATCTTATTTCTTCTTAGTGATCTAAGAGTTCTTTCAATCTCCGGATCAACAGGAATAATGTCACGAGATCTAGTACGGCGCATCCAATGTCAAAAACACACCTGTAGAACAAATTAAAACAAAATTCTAAATTAAAATCAAGATTACTTTGTATCGATATTGACAAAAAGAATAAGAATAAATCAATCCCCGGCAACGGCGCCAAAAACTTGACCGGTGCAAAACTGCAAGTGCACAGTATCGTAGTTTTATAGTAAAGTAATAAGTAGAGTATCGTCCTCAGGGATTGGTACCTTACTCTTGCCAAATACCAAAATTATACTAATCTCAATTTTATCTAGAGGAATCACTAAGGTTTTTGTAGTTGCAAATAAACTTAGATCAACTCACAGTGTAATAAGCAAAGAAAATAAAACTGACTTTCAAAGATCAAATTCAATGGGGAAGAAAACTTCTAGGAAATCGATTTCACCTAATTCTTCACTATGCTTTTCTCATCCAGCTAATTTAACTTAAACCTCTTTTGTCTATTAGCAAATCTCTAATTCGTCCAAAAGCCTCTTTCGATAGTCAATTGGAATTGACTCTTGGTTATCAATTCACACAAGAATATGCAAATTCAATAATCAAGAACACAATAAGATCAATGATTTAATGACTACATAGGTTCATACAAGTCTTTCGATCTCTATACTTACCTATGCTGAAATATCCAAGATCTACCCTATGATTCCCTCTTTCGATAGCAAATCACAAGATTACTTATCATCTAATCAATGGCCAGTTAATTAGAAGCAATAAATTCAGAATAAATCAGATAAACAAAGAGAGAATTGCATTAAATTAGCATAGACAATCAAGCATAGTTCGGAAATAGGTTACATCGTTTTCCTAGAATGAAGAAAATTTAGCTCATGCTAGAAATGGAATTCAACATAAACGAATTCACCATAATTGTTCTGAGAAGATGGGAAGAAGAAAATAAACACTGAAAAATCCTCCTTGTAGCCTCAACTCGTCGTCAAAAGCTCAGGGGAACGATTCAACGCTTTTCTCTCGTCCGTGCTCGTGTATGATTCCAACGTACGTGCAATAATTGGAATCCCGTCTCCAAACAAATGAATTGAATCCTTCTAGCTGTGTTTTTCTGTCCCAAAGAGTGTTCTCCAGTCAAAAAACTCGCGGCTCTAGAGTGAAAAATGGGTTTTATATGGTCCCACGGCGGAAAACCTAAAATCTGTCAAAATACGATGTTCGCTCGAGCGGGGTGTCGAGCGCGCGTCGAGCGTTCGACTCTGCCTGATTTCGCTCGAGCGTCCTATCGAGCGCACATCGAGCGTTCGACTCTGCCTGATTTCGCTCGAGCGGCCAATGTCTCTGCTCGAGCGATCTTCGTTTTTCAGCAACCCGCTCGAGCTCCCTGTCGAGCGGCAGTCGAGCGTTTGAATCTGCCTGAATTCGCTCGAGCGGCCAAAAGCCTCCGCTCGAGCGAACTTGTAAAATCTGCAATATGAAATTTTGCAAGTCATCACATATATAATATTTAATGTTTGCAGACCCCTCCTTCGTATTTATGTGGTGGATACAGAGCTAGTACTGCTGCCCTGATCTCCAACCAGATAATCTTATGAAAGATTCACTACAAGAAATCAGGTCATTTGCAGCGCTTAAAATCGTTGCAAAAAACCATCTAAAATGCTGCATATACTCATTTCCAGCGATTTTAAATTCCTTGTAGGTTCGCCGCTATTATCGCGTCTTTTTTGCTACAAGCAGCGATAAAAAAATTTCGCTGCTAACAATACCTTTACCAGCGAATTTTTTTCCTTGCTAATACTTCCAATATCGCTGCAATTTTCCCCATGCCCATAAAGATATATCGTTGAGAAATCTCAATTACAGCATTTTAAATCCTTGCAAATACTCTATAAATCGTTGGAATTGATAGCTTGTATTTCCAGCGAAAATTTAAAAAATTGTTGCAAATGATATTTTGCAGCGTAATTTGGACGTTGAAAATAGAACAAAAAGCGCTGCAAATAGAAAAAAACTATTGCTAATGTGGGCATCCATGATTGGAAAATCGTTGTTAAAATGTAATTGCAGCATTTAAAATCGTTGCAAAAACTATATAAATCGTTGCAATTGATATGATAAATTTCCAGCGATCTACTTAAAAATTGTTGCAAACAATATTTTGCAGCGCAATACAGACATTGAAAATAAAACAAAAAGCGCTGCAAATAGGAAAAAAACTGTTGCATATGTATATCATCCATGTATGGAAAATTGTTGTTAAAGGGTAGTTACAGCATTTAGATTCACTGCAATTATTGTAAAAATCGTTGGAATTAATAGCTACGATATATTTCCAACGATTTATTTAAAAATTGTTGCAAAAAATATTTTGCAGCGTAATAGAAATACTGAAAATAGAATCAAAAGCGCTGTAAATAAGGAAAAAATTGGTGCGAATGTGGTCATCGCTATATGAAAAATCGTTGTTAAAGTGTAATTGCAGCATTCAGAATCGCTGCAATTACTGTGAAAATTGCTGGAATTGAATTTTTGGTGTATTTTTTTTTCCATATCTTGCCAGTTACGTTGGTTATTTTCAAACTTATCTGAAATATAATTTTTATTTATTCTATTCATGTTAGTTACTAAATAATTATTTAATCAATTTATTACCTAGCCTATAATAATCAATTAACTTTTTTTTAATACCTTAAACTGAGGGAAATTTAAGTCATTTAAATTAAGATTAATTCATCATTCATTGTGGAACACTTTTCAATCATAATCCACATTATAATAATCACCACAAGTTTTTCACCTAAATGAAATGATCATACATAAACATCTGATTCTTTCTATTCCATTGCTATATAATACTTATAGTGTTTATCCAACACCCAATTTAGAAATAGGAAATATAAAGAAAAATCTTGAAACTTTCATTATAAATCAAATCTTTAAACACCATTTTCATCTAATATAATAAATCAAATACATTCATTCATCCAAACCCAGTGGGAAATTCACATTAACGTAGTTATGGGCTATATACATTGGGGTGGACCAATTTGAACCCAAAACCTACAACTGACAAACTACTAAATATATAAAACACATTTCTTGCTTCTAAACATTAATTGAAAATGTCCACCCCATTCAATTTGTTCACCTTTCCTGCTCTTCTATATTTAAAAATTATATCATGACATCTATAACAATGTGCACCTGGGCATTGTGGCTTGAGTAGAACAGCTTCAACACGTCTGCATCATGTTGGGAGGGATTCATTGTTCAGCTAATGCTATTGCCACGCACTTGGAATTCAATGACAGCATGGTTCTACTTAAAAAATAATAATAATAATAATAATAAAACTGTGAATAAATCCACATAAAGAAAGAATCTGCATATGCTTGTAGCTTTTTGTTGTTAGGATCATTAACCACTAATTCGTTTATCAGCTAAACAATTTAAAGACAATGGATGGCATTTTTGGAGAAAGAGGTGATTTAGGAGATGATGCGAAGTCCTCAAAACCCTGTACTTTAATCTCTAAGTATTTATCCCAGTCACAACAGATAGGTTAATTCATAATTACCTTCAAGTAGTGGACTGATTTTTATGATTTAGACATGAAGACTTGTGGCGGTTGGAAGATCTATAAGTATCAACAGAGTTCAGCATCATTAATTATAGTTAAAATGCTTGAAGCATGTTTGATACTAAATATCTCTTATCTCATAAAACAAGTATACTTAGTTCGAATGAAAAATCTCATTCCTCCCAATGAATGATCAAATCGTAAGCATCTTCCCTAAACATGAAACAACAATATATCTTTAAACAATGAAGTGATTCATTTTTTCTTTTGTTCTAATAAAAAAACTAGGAGGTTATTAACTAATTGCTTGAATAAATGTGTGGGGAAACAATACTGGACTGTAAAGTCATCATGTAATCATTACAATATTGTAAGGAACCTTTTGTTGGATTCTTAGCCCATAGTTTCAAGGTTTTCATGGTTTTTTTTCACGATTCTTAGCCCATTGTGTTTACAGCAAAACAGTTTCTCTGCAGTAATGGAATTTGAACTAGCCAAGAAACATGATAAGGCAGTCATTTCACATCTTTTCCCTTCTTATTAACATATCTTAACTCCAACATGTAAACCCAATGTCTAAAAACTCAAAGTACTATAGAACTTCAATGTTCTAAAAACTCCTGTTAAAGTACTATAGAACTTCAAAGTTCTATAGTCATGGAGATGTCCAATGACTGATGAAGAATTTGCAAGGGAAATGCTGGCTGGAGTAAACCCCATCATCATTCGTCGTCTCCAAGTAAACATAAGCTTTCAATAAGGATCTATGTCTAAGATACTCTTTTAACAAGAAACATACAGAAAAATGAACACAAATTGGAAGAAGTTTTGAAATATATATATATATTTGGGTATGATTACTATGAAGCAAAACAGTGGCCTTTTGAAACAACATCCAGATTATTAGAAAGTGATGAAAAAGAACTGAATTCTCAAGAATATAATTATGAAACCTGAAAAAAGCTTTCTTAACAGAAGTTCCTATGTCTCCAGCAGCATATGTGTCATTTTTTAGCACCTGTTGGTGAAGATACTTGGCACAGAACTTTGCAACCACCTTACCTGAAAAGCAATTGGATTTACATGAGTACAATTTTGGAAGTTACCACACCAAGATGAGATATAGATTGGATCAAGAAGCAGAAGGGGTTCAGACTTTGAATCAGGTAGTTTTCCAACAAGGAATACAATTAGAAATAGAACTGAATTCTTGCCTAACATCTAAGTACATAAGAGCCTTATGGGGTCTTGTCCTCTCTCTATATATAAAAGTACATAAGGGCCATTTCCTTAAGCCATTAAAAATATGTTCTCTACAGACCCCCATAACAAAATGTCAATAAAAAGAAACCCCACCCATATCTACCCACAGAATAGGAACACTAATTTAAGTTTTCCAATATTGGATTTTGCATGATCAGGGCGGGTGTCGGTAGGTAGATCAGATCTGGCAGAATATACCCTTCACATAATATTGTAACATATGCAATCACCCTATAGATTGATCTATGAAGTCATTACTAAGTCCAAAGGATAGTATAAGCAATGACTTGAATTAGTCTCATTACAAGCTGTTGCAATTCTTCTAAATCCCATCTGATAAAGGATTCAAGTGAGGAGGAAAATTAAAAGGAAAATGAGAAAGACAAAACATCCTTTGGGACTTACTAGATGACCATTCTATGTGAAGTAAAACAAATATGGAACTACTACAAAATCATTACAGAGAATCAGACAGTTTATGATCATATTATCAAAATCAAACAAGTTGTCTAAGTCCTAACTAAATTCTTCCCCTCTGCGAGAGAGTGAAATCCAACAAACCATCAGTAGAATTTGTAACCAAACTAACTATGGAAGCTAGTAGAAATGTGGAGACAAACCCAATGCTAAAGAAATTTGGAGCTACTATAACCTCAAACATTCAACAGTTTAATATAGGTTAGAAACAAATTCATATGATGATATCAATTGATGTTAGCTAACCAAAAACATTGAAAAAAAAAAAACTACAAAACCATTGAATGATTAATGAAGAGCTGCTACAACCACCAACTCAAAAACAGTTCTCTATAGCTCGCCTTTTCAAGATATATGACAATCTCAAAATCTCCCAACAAAGTCAATGTAGAAAACAAGAGAAAAGTATAATAAACTTATAACAAAGCTGAAGTGTAGAAGGCATATAGGGGCTCAAAATGGTCAATGGCCAAGCAGAGGAAATGACCACAATCACAGTAACAACAAATCCCGGTTGCTTTTGTGAAACCTTTCACAATTAAAATGGCCATCTGGGTTATCCTACCATAGAGATTGAGCTCCTCTCCACAATAAACCCAAAGTAAAACAGCCTTTCAATGACTCGATGAGCCTAAAATTGCACTACCACAATTTTCTTTTGCACTTTCATGATGATAAAGTGCATTTCATGATGCTAGTGAGTGAGACAGTATTCTTTGAAGGGAGCACTAGGAACCAATGTGACGTCATTTGGTTCTTATTGGCTTTATACAAGAGGCCATAATCAGTATGGACTAGATGTCCAAAAGAACATTATAAAGATAAAAAAAAAAAATACTAGTTGCAGCCTTTAAAGTAAGACTATAGCAGCTAAGTCAACTCCATATTAAAAGAACATTCAATATCTTAAAAGAACTTTAGCACCTAAAATAAACTCATTCTAAAAGAAATTTACATAAGGGAATCATGATATCACCTGTTCATCTAGCCCACGACAAATTCTTGACAACTGTCACAACTCAAACTTGGCAAAGGACTACACCAGTTACCCAGCAAAAGCATGCAGTCAAGATTTTGACAGCAATGGCATACGACGACCAACACCATGCATTGATTTTGCTGATCCTGTATACCAAGTAAAGGAGTTAGGGTGCATGCCAATACTTGAATGTAATAAGTGCAGAAAAGTGGTAGATTAGAAACTTACATGCTTCTATTACCTTGACTGCTTGATTTTGTCACAAATATAGTTGCCCCCTATTATTTCTTAAAGCGACATGGACACTAGATAACCCAAAACATGAATCTTAAAATCTCACTTGCATTAAGGGATATGTCAAAAACCCAAAAATCCAAAACCTGCCTATTATTAGAATCAAATCTCTAAGTGAATAACGAATATTAAGGAAACCTGAAGAACCAACAACAGCTGCCAGTTGTTTCTGAATCTTACTTAGGCATCTTGAAGGAAATTAAGGGGAAGTGCCACTCAATCAATGATGCCTCAAAGGGACTAATCATGTCTACATACATACGAACATCATCACCCAAAACATGAAACCAATTCCAATGCACTATGGTCAGTAAAATACACTTGACTTTCAGTGATTATCTAATAATCATCAAAGATCAAGAAAAGCCATAACAATTAATGCAAAAAGTAGTCGTAGTAGCTAGAGAATTACTCGAAGAAGAGACAACATAGATAAGAAAGAATAAAGTGATTTGGAAAATTTAATATAGGGGACTAGTTCTTTTTATCTCCCAAGTGTCATCAGTAATTAGTTACCAATTAGAACAAAGAGTTATTGCAAGACAAGAGCAAGAAGCAATGTTACATTACTTGAACAAATAGATAACACATCCATCTATGTTTAGAGAATTCTTGAAACGAAAAAACAAGAGGATTTCCAAATAGCTAATAGCTTATATTTTGAAAGAAAACTTTATCCTTTATGACATGTAATCCAATTCATGGTAGTGACCCTTTTGTAGTACGTGGATTTAGGATAAAACAGACAAAACCAAAGTTTACTTCTTACCTCCTAATTATATCCATGCATGACTGGTTTCAAACCCCCAAGGACATAGAAAAAAAAGACTACATACAATTAAAAAAGGAAAAAAAGAAAAAGAACATGTGCAGATATTAAAGAAGAACATGATTCACATAAAAAGTGGGTGATAGAGCAATTTATAACATGGATATATGACATTCTGATTGCATGGCAGTCATATATGCTACCTACAATGGATGATAAACCAGAATTCAATGTCAGTTTTAACACAGACCTCTCTCTCTCTCTCTCTCTCTCTCTCTCTCTCTATATATATATATATATAAATATTTTTTTTATAGGTAAATGATAGTATTAATATGAATAGGCATAGCCAAAGTAAAACAAGAAGTTATACAAGAGATAAAACCTATCTAACTTGCTAAAGAAGACATAAGAAAATCATGCATATTTTGGCCATTAAAATGTACAGCAATGGCCCAAAGGACTAGAGAGGGCAGGCATGCATATGTATATGAAATTTACAGCAATGGCCATAAATATATATATATATATATATATATATATATATATATATATATAAATTATATATAATTTCAAGGGTGGCAGATGAGAGGATATTGGCATGGGTCTAGGTTTAGGGAGGGCAGGCATGCAATTATCTAGTACAAGAAATGGTTGTGTTTTCTGCCATGAATTATTTGGAAATCCATCCAAGCCAACAGGCCGAAGCATTAAGGAATTTATAGCATTTTCTCCAAACTTGTGGCACACCACCCAACAACAAATCTGACATGGAAGGTAGCTAATTACTTGAGCTTGATATCTAGAATCTTGAGATCGAACTAGCTGGGTAAGCAAGGCCTAGAAAGATGGTATGGGACAGGTATTGCCCCACCATGGAATGAATTGCAAAGCATGTACAAAGCTTAGGATACTATCCCATTATTTCGAGGGAAACATGTATGTATCAAAATAGAGTCTTAATCAATGAGACATGGGAGTTTGGCATCTACTACAGAGTTGGCAATGAATATTGTATAGGATTTATAATTTGACAAACCCCAAAATGAATCAGTATCCTATCTAATGCTCAATCAGAGATACCAAGTGCTTCAAAAGTGGAGCAAGCACATTATGCATATTGTATAAGTATAAAATAGCAAGCCGACCCAGAGATGGCAATCAAAATTTGGTAGGAAGATGCATTCACCCTTCATTTATATAAGATGCTTGTCATCCTACAAAGGAAAAACATCTAGGTTTGGGTTTTGGAGGTGCAAAGATCCCCCTTTTCGGTTAAAATATAGCCAACCAAACTACTTGGAAAAAAAAAAAAAAAAACCAACCAACCAACCCAAATCTTGATACACAAATATCCAATCACTTTACAAGTCAAGAACACTGATTAGTTAAGTTTAAATGCAATCATAAAAAAATAAATTAAAAAATTGAGGGAAAAAAAAAAAACTTGATGCAAGGCCAAAGATTCATTTTCAGTTCTGTACATAAATTTCTACTTACAGTCAAAGTTCCAAAACCACAAATTTCATCTAGAGTTGTAGAATCAGCATGTACTCAACATCTAAAGCCTGCACAAGCATATATTCAAATAGAAACTAAACTAGAGCTTGAAGATCTAAATACTCAAAATTTAATCTTCTTGGTTAAGTTTTTTTTTTTTTTAAAATGCCATTTTCAGACCAAAAATATAACAACACAACATCACTCATTTTACAAATTCAGAATATATCCATGTACAAGAAGTTCAAGTAGAACCAAAACAAGCAGCAAATTGCAAGATTGGGAGGCATAATGCCAACCAAAGGAAATAACCTGGAAAACCTTCGGCCAAATAGCTTATTGTGCGAGCAGAGTAGGGGGAAGGAAAAGAAGAGTGCGATGTGGATGGAAAGGAAGGGTCTAGGTTAGGGTTTAATTAACAGAACAAAAAGGAATCCAACAGAGTAATTAACAGCAGAAAAATAATGGAGTTGAATAGAAGGAGCTGACCTTGAAGATCCTGCGTATACAGATCAGCTGTACTTGCTTCGGGGAGGGGCGGCGCGACCAAGGAGTGTCACGGGGTGGCGCTGCATAGATGGACAATGTTGCAGGGTGGTGCTGGGCAAAGGAAGGCGGCGCGGGGCGGGGTGGCCCTGGGCAGAGAGAGGCGAT